>NC_060144.1:545440680-545752043 GCF_021461385.2 Schistocerca piceifrons
TTAGTTGCCACAGTGTCGGTTTTGCATAGCGTCATTTTGCCATGCACGGTACATTTTAACCACGGCGACACGTGAAGAGGTAATAAACTTAGCTGTTTCGAAACTGTACCCATCCTCTGCGCGAAAATCAATGATCATGCCACTTGGACGTCCAATAAATCGCACTCTTTCCACATTACAGGAACTGCACATTTTCCGCCCGCCCCCAACACAGTTTACGTACCCTCTAGTGCAAGTGCTGATACCTGCCATCTGTCTGATTATTGCACGTTGACACCGAAAATAGGCGGTGGTCACATTAATGTGACTAGACCGTGTATTTTACAAGTATGTATAATTTAGCTGATACTAGATGAGATAAAATGGTATGGACGAGTGCAAGCTGATACGTAATAATTAAAGCTGGTTCAAATGGCTCTAAGCACTATGGGACTTAACATCTGACGTCATCAGTCCCTGAGACTTGAACTACTTAAACCTAACTAACCTAGGGACATCACAGACATCCATGCCCAAGGAAAGATTCGAACTTGCGACCGTAGCAGCAGCGCGGTTCTGGACTGAAGCGCCTAGAACCACTCGGCCACAGCGGCCGGCTAATGAAAGCTGGAGAAACAGTTGGAAGAACTTGACATATCCATCATAGCTGGATATCCAAAGACTCCAGGCAGTTAAATGCTTCAGGTGTTGCGTCTACGAAGCCTTTCCACAGACTAAGAATTATCTCTTGGGCAGCTGCGCGGGGTAGCCGCGGGGTCTAGGGCGCCTTGCCACGGTTCAGACCGCTACCCCCCGCCGGAGGTTCGAGCCCTCTCTCGGGCATGGGTGTGTGTGTTGTCCTTAGCGTGAGTTAGTTTAAGTTACATTAAGTAGTGTGTAGGACTAGGGACCGATGACCTCAGCAGTTTATTCCCATAGAAACTTACCAGAAATTTCCAAATTTTTTGGGCAGTCATGCAAGTCCCCCAGTGTTTCTTCCGATGTTCTGCAGTCGCGTTTGTCATCTTCGGTAATTCCCCATTTATTTAACGTTGCTTTTGTCGTGGCATGGCCAGTTCTGATAGAGTTGAGGAAGCTCCATAATTTTTTTGGATGGTTAACACCAAGGAGATGGGTGTTCGGATCTGTGTCGCCTACCTTTTTATGACCATGGAAGGACGTTCACTGATTTCTTCATTCATCTCTCAGATTATAGTTTCCGGGTGCAATGTCGCCAGTGTTCATCCAGAGTGCTTTTCCAGATTTTCTTCGGGTGCCTGGTAGGTTGTTTACTGTTTCATCAACTCGTAAGTCTCTGTGTTTTCAGTTTCATGCATTCATATCTCACTGCTTGTTGTCGTCGGTGATTTGGAGGGGAAATATTGAGGAATACTGACTACCATGGTGTTGGTGGTGTTGGTTTGTCACTACACTCATCGCATCATTCAGATGAGTATCTATTTTGTTGACACGGCTCCTGCTATTCTAAACAGGAGACTAGTATTCGAGGAACACAGCTGACAGCGCACAAGTAATGTTCAAAATACTGTGTCAGATGTCGGAAACCGATCAGTTACGTATTTCTGCTTTTTCCACTATCGCCTCCATCGTGATACGTCAGTCTTCGAATACTAGGGATTCCCTGTACTTCTCAGAGAGGCAGTCGGACATTTTGTTCTTCGTCACTGAGTCTTGTTCGACCACAGTGGAAGCCCTTATGACATCTGCCCTTTTCTGCCATTTGATGGTGCACTGTTCCCGTAGACCTCTACCATCTCACCATGCATTCCTGCAGCGTTGCACCTCTTCCAATGCAGAAAAAGAGTTACAGCACCAAGTTGCACTTTATGAAAGGGGTGTAGCATTTTGTTTTGGCTCCAGTAGTGGCGTGCTACGGTAATGTGTCTTGATGATGTTGCTTCATACATACAAAAATAATTACGTAGCTTTATTTTTTCTAGGTGATAATTAAAGCTTCATGAGTATTATTCGTGGTTTTACAACACATGAACGGCACAAGATCCACAAATATCTCTCTCTCTCTCTCTCTCTCTCTCTCTCTCTCTCTCTCTCTCACACACACACACACACACACACACACACACACACACACACACACAAACTGGAACTTAATCCTTGAGTTTCTTGACTTTTGGTATTACTCCCAGTATCAGCCTCTAAAGGAAAAACAGGTCACATAAACTATTTTTAGTTATGTGCTGAATGGTGGAATTCTTACTTCATGTGATTTATTACAACTAATGAACACCAGAAGTTGCATTTATGACACGTACCTGTGTAACAAATTATCTATTTTGCCCTTCGTCACACACAATCGCAAACGCTGGGCTCACATACTGTGGATTGTAACAGCAGAATCTCAGTTACTAAATATAGCTCTCACCGAAGTTTCTGACAGGTTCCACTTGGTTGTAAGACAAACTTCAGAACTGGAAATTCCTTCTGAGTTACTGCCAGTGAGCGGTAGCCTTGTTCCACTTCCAGTACGGCGTGATCTGATTGAAAACAGTCGAGTTACACATACCTCCGACTTCTACAACAGGTAATCGTGTCAATCCGGGTCGGGAATGAAAAGTGACAGAAGAAGTGACGAAATTACCGGACCGGTCCTTCCACCTTCCAATAGGTACGACAAACGGCTACAGAAATGCTGTCACGGCCAGGATCGTGGCGGCACGTAATAGAGCGCCGTCGACACGCACCTCTCGCCACAACTACGGCATGGGCCACACATACAGCGCTTCCCGAGGCAACAAAACAGCGCAAGCTACCAGGTGGAGGCCTTTTGGGCATCCACGTGCGCCCAAGGTAGTCAAGCTATTGGTATGTAGCAAGTTGAACAGCGATCTCTGATTTTGTAACTAACCTTAAATGTGACCAGATGTCCATAACCCAAAATCAACAAGCTCTACCGCACATTTCTATATCCAGTGACAGACGATGAATTGGAAACGTCACTGCGATGATTGGAAACGTTTCCGTCACTCTGCTTTTGTTAACCATAAACAGAGAGAGAGAGAGAGAGAGAGAGAGAGAGAGAGAGAGAGAGAGAGAGAGAGAGAGTGAGAGAGAGGGAGAGACATTTCTGAAATACACTGGTGTCTAAAATTAAAGCAACAAACGGAAATTTTGCAAGATTGTGTTTATTTTACCACAAAACAGTATAAAAAAGTAATAGGAAAGTAGAAACAATGTAATGAATACAAAACGTAAACAACTGCAACATGCAGAGACGAAAATGTTCTTCGTTTTTCCCAACTTAACAGATTCACACACACTTTTCGACAACTGGTTAACGTGCTCATTATGGGGTGTGATTACCTCTGGTAGCAATAGAGGCCTGACAACGACGGAGCATGCTGCGAATAACGTCATCAATGCCATGTTGAGGTTAAAACGCCAATTCTTCCTGAGGTGGTGCTCGCAAGTCTTGGACAGTGGTTGGTGCATATTGATGTGATGCAACCGAAACCTCAAACACGCTCTGTGGGATTCAAATCGGGAGAGCGAGCAAGACACGCCATGCGTGAAGTATCTTCCAAGAAAACATCAACCATTCGTTCTCTATGAGGTCGAGAATTATCGTACATCTATACGACGTCTGGGTGCCCAGCATCTCGCAACAACTGTTCATGAGGTCCCAAGAACTCGTCACGGTACCTGACAGCAGTTACACCTTTCCGATTCACCCGTACAATTTCACGAACAGCTGTTCGAGTGGTCAACATAATCGCTGCCCACACCATTAGTGACCCTCCTCGATATCGGTACAATATTCGGGTCTCGAAATCATATTCCACATCCCCTTCAGATGCGAATCCGTCGAAAACCACTCTCCAGACCAAATTGGGATTCATCTGTGAAAAGAACTTTGACCCACTGTTCGATTGTCCAGGTGGCAAGTTGACGACTCCGCTCTAGACGTTCCCTTCTGTGAAGACGCGTCAGAGGTACACATACAGTAGGTCTCCGACAATAAGGGCCATTCTGTCGAAGCCTCCTCTACTCCCTTTGCCTCCATACAACACGTCCCGTGGATGCTGCGAGATCAGGTCGCAGTTGCCTCGCCGTTCCAAGGCGGTACCGACATGCCCTTACAGCCGGATAACGGTCCTTACTTTCTGATGTCACACGTGGTCGGCCCTGCCCTGGTCTTCGGGATAGAGTTTCAGTCTCTATAGACTGTCGCCACATCCGAGTAACAATAGATCGATTCACGTTAAGCCATCGAACCACACGAGCTTGCGACTGTCCTGCTTCCATTATTCCTATGGCCCTCCACCACAGAGTGTCTGGTAGACGTGTTTTCTGTGTCGTACTGCACTATCTGCGACTGTGTACACAGCTCTTGTGGATGTGGGACTACTCGGCAAACACTATTCCGTTTGAAAGTTGCCCTGACTGTATCGTTGACTTGGATTTCCGTTGCCCAAAATGCCATCGTGCAGAACACGGTCGTACATACACCTGTTGACAGTTTGTATTATATCGTGACTTAAACGCAGGACAGGGAAATAGCGATTTGTTGCTTTAATTTTGGACACCAGTGTATTTACAGTAGAAGTCTAATAGGTATCTACCCCAAGCGCTATTGCTGTTCCGCAGCCATGGGATAAATTGTTCCATTCTACGACGTAACGGTAGAAAAAGCTTTTAGGCCGTGATGGATATAGGATACTTCGATAGCTGTCAACTGATGTAGAGTTTGTATCATGACCAACATGTGGCCGGAATAGTGCTTACAGGATTCTGAGAAATTGAGTGCTTCGCAAGTTTGTGTGTCGGCAGCAGTCTTGCCTTTGCACGAGAAATCGACAACTTCCTTAATTATTAACTTGGTGCAAAAGTTCGTAGCCTTTTCCCGTAAATTTAATACATACAACAGCTACAAAGAACAGACACTTTAGTTATGAATAATGTATTCTTGTTCACCATTTACAACAGTTTTCAAACTCTGGGGTAGCTTTTCGATTCCGGGACTATAGAAACCGCATGGTTCTCACGCGAAGTATTCGTCGAGCCATGTTCGCAGAACATTTTCCTCCGGAAAGGAAATTCTTTGCAGGTTGTTCGATAGTGGACGGCAAATCTGAGGGCGTAAAATCAGGTGAATAAGGTCGATGTGGAATGACAAGAACGCAACTCCTATATACGGTTTTTGTAAGTCTAGCAGAATGCGGGCGGGCGTTATCTGGAGCAACATCACTTCACTTAGTTTTCGCGATCATTGTTGCGGGATTGCAAGAAGTCTCAGTTGATGACAATGAACGTCAGCAGTGATGGTCACACCCCGGGGAAGCAATTCGTAGAACACAACACCGTCGCTGCGTACCATTATATTCTGTGGATGCGCGCAGGTCTCTTTGCAGGGAGTTGCTGCTTTCTTTGGGCTGAACTATTCCTTTCATTTCCATATGCCGGCACAAAGACACATTTCTCGTCACCGATACAGGACAGCAAGCAGAGATGCACATATGGCCAACCGCTGATTTTTGTGATTTTGTCATAGAGCATGCGGTACACAACCCGATTTCTGAACCTTCCCCGTTGCTTGCGAATGTCGCACGGTGGTGGAATGATCACAGTTCATCACATCTGCCAGTTCTCGAGTACAGTGACGTGGATCATTGCGCGCTGAAGCGATGTTCATGAATCCCCGAAGGTCTTCCTGAATGTGGAGATTCACAAATGTCAAAACGATCCGCCTTAAAACGAAAAACATTTTTCTTGCCATGGTGTGCCCAGTCGCATTATCCCCCTACACGGCGCAAATGTTTCTGCCTGCCCCCTTTGCTCTAACCCCTGTATTGAACTCAAAGACAAGAATATGTGGGAAATGTTCCAGCTTCTCCACTTGGCACTCCATTTTCTATCGTCTACAGCTCCACTCACTATCTCCAATATGTAAACTCAAATAGCAACCAAAAACAAGTATAAAAGACAATTGATAAATAAATTGATAACAACCTGAATACCAACATGCAAAACAAAAACAGTACGAACTTACACACCAACCTAATGAGCTTGTCCGTAGCGTTGAGCGGAGTTTTTGATGCCCGCTGTTTGGATTGCGTCCAGACGTCGGGACATCTGTGAAGTTGCTCGCGGGCATTGTAGTAGTATTACAGGAAGGCTGTAACGGAAGATGACTGTCGAAGTGGAGGAAGAGCTACAGACGGTCGACGATTGTCAGTTGAACTTGAAAGTAAATAAATATAACACATTTCACATAAATAGACGAGAGATCCCTTACTATTTTCAAGGAAAACAGTCTTGGTTGCATTAATTATTATTTAATGACTCGTTTCACCCTTTTAGCGCATTGTCAGATTTAATATGCTTTTAGTCTGTAAAATAAGTATGCATCAAGATCGCGAAACAGGGCGTGCAGCGATGAATCTGCGGCCATTTGGATACATAATGTGTGCATCGAAAGTACAAGCCCTGTTTAGAGCGATCTTGACGTAGGTTTATTTTACAGCATAAGAGCAAACAAAATCTGATGGTGCCTTAGAAAGACAAAGCGCGTCTTTAAACAATAAATAAATAATTACTGCAACGAAGACTGTTTTTATTGAAAATATTCTTTATATGGTTCCTGTACCAGCCAAGCTTGCTGTAGCGGGAAAATATCCTTTACTTTTGATGACACTATTGGCAATACTCTCTTTCAAATTCTGAAGGTGGCAGGGGTAAAATACAGGGAGCGAAAGGCTGTTTAAAATTTGTACAGAAACCAGATGGCAGTTATAAGAATCGAGGGGCATGAAAGGGAAGCAGTGGTTGGGAAGGGAGTGAGACAAGGTTGTAGCCTGTCTCCGATGTTATTCAATCTGTATATTGAGCAAGCAGTAAGTGAAACAAAAGAAAAATTCGGAGTAGGAATTAAAATCCATGGAAAGAAATAAAAACTTTGAGGTTCGGCGATGACATTTTAATTCTGTCAGAGACAGCAAAGGATGTGGAAGAGCAGTTGAACGGAATGGACGGTGTCTTGAAAGGATGACATAAGATGAACATCAACAAAAGCAAAACGAGGATAATGGAATTTATTCGAATTTAATCGGGTGATGCTGCGGGAATTAGATTAGGAAATGAGATGCTTAAAGTAGTAAATGAGTTTTGCTATTTGGGGTGCAAAATAACTGATGATGGTCGAAGTAGAGAGGATATAAAATGTAGACTGGCAATGGCAAGGAAATCGTTTCTGAATAAGAGAAATTTGTTAACATCGAGTATAGATTAAAGTGTCAGGAAGTCGTTTCTGAAAGTATTTGTATGGAGTGTAGCCATGTATGGAAGTGAAACGTGGACGATAAACAGTTTAGACAAGAAGAGAATAGAAGCTTTCGAAATGTGGTGCTACAGAAGAATGCTGAAGATCAGATAGGTAGATCACGTAACTAATGAGGTGGTATTGAATAGAATTGGAGAGAAGAGAAATTTGTGGCACAACTTGACTAGAAGAAGGGATCGGTTGGTAGGGCATATTCTGAGGCATCAAGGGATCACCAATTTGATATTGGAGGGCAACGTGGAGGGTAAAAATCGTAGAGGGAAACCAAGAGATGAATATACTAAACAGATTCAGAAGGATGTAGGTTGCAGTAGGTACTGGGAGATGAAGAAGCTTGCACAGGATAGAGTAGCATGGAGAGTTGCATCAAGCCGCGCGGGATTAGCCGAGTGGTCTCAGGCGCTGCAGTCATGGACTGTGCGGCTGGTCCCGGAGGAAGTTCGAGTCCTCCCTCGGGTATGGGTGTGTGTGTGTGTGTTTGTCCTTAGGATAATTTAGGTTAAGTAGTGTGTAGGCTTAGGGACTGATGACCTTAGTAGTTAAGTCCTATAAGATTTCACAAACATTTGAACAAGAGCTGCATCAAACCAGTCTCTGGACTGAAGACCACAACAGCAACAATTGGCAGTAAACCACTGGAAACAGTAACAGCCGCGTAATATCCGACAGTACGCATCCGGAGTGACGTAAAGCGAAATGTCTACATAAAGAGAAGTGTAAGAAAAGCATATGCCAAGCTGAGATACATTTTTGCACACTGAGGAAGTCTAATTCATCCGAAAAGAAGTGGCTTTCAGAACCTCGTCCGATACATTCTTGTTGATCATTCTAGGACCCTTACTAGGTTGTAGAAGTAGGAGAGATAGAGTTCCAAGGAGGAGCGTCACGTTTCGTCGCAGTATCGTTTAGCCGGCGCTAGAGCCCTACGGACAAGCTCACCAAAATCCAGAGGCACGCACTACAAGATTAGAGCTGACCATTACGGAGAGACTTACTGTTGTTATTTGGAGAGAATACTTTTCAAAGAGAGTCGGCAACAGTCGCATCGGCCCTGTATGGAGGCAGGTTAGGACAGCACGTGCAACAAGCGCTCTTGTATCACGTTTTTGAAAGATAACGCGACGGACATTTCGGAAATATGGCGCAACCGCCGGCATATTGTGTCAGAAATGTAGCGCTGTTGCCCACATCACCGGCTATGTGAATCCGTTGTGTATGCGGAGTGTACTCAGTGGTCCTCCACGCCGTCACACCAAGTGCTGCAGCCACCTGACGATGACGAAAACAGTTCGGTAACATGTGGATGCAGCCATCATGATACCGTTAAGCAGGGCCGGGACTCGTCTGAAAATAAATTCGCAACGTTTTTCTACAACACAATAGATACACATGAAAAAGGTTTTATTCATGAATAATGTATTATTATTCACCATTTACAACAGCCTGCAAACGCTGGGGTAACTTTTAGATTCAGTGACTGTGGATATCTCGTGGTTTTGAGGCGACCTGTGTTCGTAACGCGTTTTAATCCAGGAAGGAAGTTAGTTGAAGGCTGTTCGATAGAGAGCGGAAAAGGTGAATACGTGAGGGCACAAGGTCAGGTGAATAAGGTGGGTGTGGAATGACTTCCCAGCCCAACTCTATATTGGATTGCGTCTGCAAGACATCTCAGTTGTTGACAATAAAGTCAACAGTGATGGTTAATCCTCAGGGAAGCAATTCTCAGTACAACAAACGATCGCTGTCCCACCAGATCCATAACATTATCTTTCATGGATGCGTGTAGCTCTTTTTATGGGAAGTTGTTGCTTTCTTTGTACTCAACCATTCCTTTCTTTTCCTTACGTTAGCATAAAGACACCATTTCTCGTCACGCGTAACGATACAGGATAGGAATGGTCGGTGTCGTTCTTTAGTCATTTGATGACCAGCAAGCAGAAATGCACTTATGGTCATCTGCTGATTTTTGTGGTTTCGGCATAAAGCATGCTGCGCCCATACAGCCGATTTTAGAACCTTTCCCATTGCACGCAAACGTCCCACGACGGTGGACTGATCACAGTTCATCACATCTCCCAGTTTTCGAGTACAGTTAAGTGGATTACTGCGGTTTACACGACCTTCGTCAAACGCCAACGGTCTTCTTGTATGTGGGGAGCCACTAATTTCGAAACGATCTTCCGTTAAACGAAACAACCATTTTCTTGCCATGTTCTGTCCAATGGCATTATCCCCACTCACGGCGGAAATGTTTCTGCCTGTATTCGATGGTGTCACCCGGTTACTGAACTCAAACAGAATAATACATTTCCAGCCTATGTGAGCTTTCGTACGAAAGTCCTTGGAAAACGGCATCACCATAGTAAAGTATGTGTATTACGCTACTGGCCATTAAAATTGCTACACGAAGAAGAAATGCAGGTGATAAACGAGTATTCATTGGACGAATATATTATACTAGAACTGACATGTGATTACACTTTCACGCAATTTGGGTTCATAGATCCTGAGAAATCAATACCCAGAACAACCACCTCTGGCCGTAATAACGGCCATGGTACGCACTGGGCATTGAGTCAAACAGAGCTTGGATGGCGTGTACAGGTACATCTGCCCATGCAGCTTCAACACGATACCACAGTTGATCAAGAGTAGTGACTGGCGTATTGTGAAGAGCAGTTGCTCGGCCACCATTGGCCAGACGTTTTCAGTTGCTGAGAGATCTGGAGAACGTGCTGGCCAGGCCAGCAGTCAAACATTTTCTGTATCCAGAAAGGACCGTACAGGAACTACAACATGCATTCGTGCATTATCCTGCTGAAATGTAGGGTTTCGCAGGGATCGAATGAAGGGTAGAGCCACGGGTCGTAATATATCTGAATGTAACGTCCACTGTTCAAAGTTCCGTCAATGCGAACAACAGGTGACCGAGACGTGTAACCAATGGCACCCCATACCATCACATCGGGTGATACGCCAGTATGGCGATGACGAATATAATCTTCCAATGTGCGTTCACCGCGATGTCGCCAAACAGGGATGCGACCATCATGATGCTGTAAACAGAATCTGGATTCATCCGAAAAAATTACGTTTTGCCATTCGTGCACCCAGGTTCGTCGTTGAGTACACCATCGCTGGCGCTCCTGTCTGTGATGCAGCGTCAAGGGTAACAGCAGTCGTGGTCTCCGAGCTGATAGTCCATGCTACTGCAAACGTCGTCGAACTGTTCGTGCAGATGGTTGCTGTCTTGCAAACGTCCCCATCTATTGACTCAGGGATCGAGACTTTGGTGCAAGGTCCGTTGCAGCCATGCGGATAAGATGCCTGTCATCTCGACTACTAGTGATACGAGTCCGTTGGGATCGAGCACGGCGTTCTATATTACCCTCCTGAACCCACCGATTCAATATTCTGCTAACAGTCATTGGATCTCGACCAACGCGAGCAGCAATGTCGCGATACGATAAACCGCAATCGCGATAGGCTACAATCCGACCTTTATCAAAGTCGGAAACGTGGTGATACGCATTTCTCCTCCGTACACGAGGCATCACAACAACGTTTCACCAGGCAACGCCGGTCAACTGCTGTTTCACATGGTTCACATGGCTCTGAGCACTATGGGACTCAACATCTTAGGTCATAAGTCCCCTAGAACTTAGAACTACTTAAACCTAACTAACCTAAGGACATCACACACACCCATGCCCGAGGCAGGATTCGAACCTGCGACCGTAGTAGTCCCGCGGTTCCGGACTGCAGCGCCAGAACCGCTAGACCACCGCGGCCGGCCAACTGCTGTTTGTGTATGGGAAATCGGTTGGAAACTTTCCTCATGTCAGCACGTTGTAGGTGTCGCCACCGGCGCCAACCTTGTGTGAATGCTCTGAAAAGCTAATCATTTGCATATCACAGCATCTTTCGCGTCTGTAGCACGTCATCTTCGTGGTGTAGCAATTGTAATGGCTAGTAGTGTATTAGTGTCTCTAGGAGCTTCTTTTTAAGCTAGAAAGAAAATACTTTTTTTGTTTCTGCAGTGAGTGATGCGACGCTGACACCTTACAGACAGCAGCTGTGTGTTCAGTCCAGTGTAAATGATCATCTAAAATTATCTCCAAGTTCTTTGCAGGTGATAAAAAAGTCATTTCTGTGCCGTTTATGATTAACAGCGAAGGAGTTATCTGAACTGAGGGGTAATAAGTCTTTTGCGAGCGACTAAGGTTGCTGGTACTTTAGATTACCTACATTTGAAACCTACGCTCTGGGCCCACATAGATAGGACAAGTAAATCGGCGTTTACTTTCTGGATGGCAGTGCGTATGTTTGTTGGGTTTGCACTCTAATATAAATGAATTTCGTCAGCGTGTAGGTGGTATTTGCAGATGTGGAGAACGGTTGACAATCATTATCATATAATGAGAAAAGTATTTGGTGCAGTACAGATCCTTGTGGGATTCCTGATCCTACATTATGACCCTTCAGTTCCAATCTTTATACAAAATTGGCGAGATGTAAGGTATGAGCGGAACCACTGTACAGCACTCGAAGAAAAATTTTGACTTTTAAATTTAGCAAGTAGGCTGTCTGAGTCGACACTGTCGAAATCTTTGCTGAAATCCAAAAAGCAAATAACAGTCGCCTGTTGTTTACCCACTGGTTGTTACAGTTTGTCAGTTACTTGTGTGAGAACAGTCGTCGTGGTGCGCTCTTGCCGGAAATCGCACTGGTGTTCATCTAACAGCTTATTCTAAGTTAAACAATGAGTAAGCTCTTGCTGTCTTATGTGTTCTGGCCTTGGATAGTGCTAGCAGAAAGCAAATGAGCCTATAGTCGGAGGGCTGTTTAGCAGATTCCATCTTGTATAATGGTTATGAGTCTCCCCTTCCAGGCCGTTGGAAAGATGATGGAGATCACAGAATGTCTAAAAATTTTCGTTATTTCTGGCAGTAGAGGATCGACGAGGAGACTGACTATTTGCACTGTTGTATTATGGTGACTTGCAGCTGCCGAACGAATTCGCGCAGTTGACTTCCGGACCGTGACACGGCTTACCGGCTGCTGAAAACAATCTTTCGTTTCTACCACCCACTGGTATATTAAGAGAATCGATGATTTGTGCCGTTGAACGTTGGCCAAATAACCACATCGGCGTGCCGAAATACCTATTTAGATCCTCAACAGGAATTGGGGTACCGCTGCAGATTAGAGTTTGCTTCCAGTCTGTAACAGGGCTTACCGGCTGCTGAAAAAAAAAAAGTCTTTCGTTTCTACCACCCACTGGTAAATTAAGAGAATCGATGATTTGTGCCGTTGAACGTTGGTCAAATAAACACATCGGCATGCCAAAATACCTTTTCAGATCCTCAACAGGAATTGGGGTACAGCTGCAGATTAGGGTTTGCCTGTTCCTAGACATCGTAGATTTTTCCACAGGATGGCAGGTCTGTGAAAGTTCTCAACGAGCATGCATAGCTATGGTTCGCATTCCTCAAAGACTGTGACTAGCTCAGTTGCGTAGTTGCTTGTAGGTGAGATTATTATCAGAGGTCGGCTACCGTCTGTATGTCCTGTGCGAAAACTTTCGTTCTATGCATAATGCAGATAGCGTTATTACAACCTACGCTGAATGCAAATCATTTGTTTATCCAGGAATGCCTTCGTGGCGTTGGAATCTTAATGGCTTGCAGCGTTGCTGCAGGAGCGTCCCAGGACGTGCTAGCCAATCAGTGCAAGCTAAAGTTGTTTAACATGTTAAACCTCTGTGCGGCTTTTAGTTACGGTTCTTTAGCATGCCTCTGCCGTAGAACACGAGTGTCAAGATGCACATCCTAATGTGTAGTCAACAGCAACATTTGGTTTTTTCTTTGTATATATATATATATCAGGACATTGCACTTGGGACTACTCTATGCCTGGTTGAAACGGTCAGTTGACATTCTCCGGTACTACACTCTTTATACAGTATATATGTATCTGTGTTGCCTATTTCCTTCCGAAAGTTTATTAGAGAATCAGGTAGAAATCAAAAGTAAATTGGACATAAACGTTTCGAGATGTTTCCTAACAACATTAAACAACGACTTGTCTTTATATAGTAGTACAGATAATCAAGATCTTCTTTCTATGCTTTCCTAGTGGTTACGTTCTTTTATCTTTTGTCTGAACAGTTGCTAACGTCATCTGTTGACGAGAATTGTTTTCCCTACCGCAACATTTCCCGACATATGGTCAGTTTGACACCTGGTTCCACATACAGGGTGTGTCAAAAAAATGTAAACACACTTTGAACTGTCATAGAAAATTTATTTCCCGTTCTGAAAGCTTCAGTTTCTGAAGTACTGTTATCTTTCTTCAACAGGTGGCAACAGAAATGTCGCTCTCGCTTCTCAACCCAGTTAGTGGCAAGGAAGCAACAGGGCGGACGTACGTCTGAGCTATGATGTGCGGAAGAAGGTGATTAAGTGGTACTAGAAGTTAGAGAATGCTGCTGTGGTTCAAAGGCAGTGGAGAAGTGGGTATGGTACGGAGCCACGTCTACGAGACAAATTCGAAGTTCCTGGAAAGGTATGTGGTGTGCAAAAAGCCGATCAGGGCGACCTCGTACGGTGACGATTCGTCGGCTGCGTTCTTGGAATGTTCGACTCAGATGCTACCTTTCACAGCTTTCAGTCCCGGAGTACACTCTTGCTGCATAACAGCACGTCGTCTGCATCCTGCAAGAAGATGACGAGATTCTGTAATCTTCTGCTAGATTCCATACTGTATAGGTTGAAAAGTAGTCGGCTACTACAGGATCTCCTTGCGGAAAACCTTTGTACTAGGTTCTGGTCACAGTCTGAGCATCTGTCGCTACAGTCCTTGTAACCGTGTGCTTCAGTTAGTGATGACACCAGCTGACCATCTTAATGTTGTACCCATGTCACACAAGACTTGCCGAAGAGCAGGAATTCCTTTGTCGCCGTTGGCTCAAAGTGGAGACGTCTCTGTGGAAGGTGACTGGACGTGCTCGATACTTCTTGCTATACATAAGAAAAACTGTCGATTATTTCTCACTTCGATTAATTCTACTTCCTTTAAACATCAAATCTGCAACTCTGTTTATAATTTCGTTAGACTTGGAAAAATGTATCATCTATGATAATTTCAATTTTTCTTTATACTTGCTTAGTTCTTTATTTTATGGAGAAGCTTAACTTTTAATGACACAGTCTTCAATTCTTTGATATTCACGATAACTAAGAGTAGAGATACTAATTTTAAAAATGTCGGTGTGTTTAGGCGAATACATGTAGTAACTTCAATTTTAATATTGTCTCACTTGTTTTCTGATTTTGTGCCTGGCAGTATGGGTATTGCCTGAGGGCAACAGAAATAAAATGAAAATTAAACGCCGGCCGGAGTGGCCGTGAGGTTCTAGGCGCTACAGTCTGGAGCCGAGCGACCGCTACGGTCGCAGGTTCGAATCCTGCCTCGGGCATGGATGTGTGATGTCCTTAGGTTAGTTAGGTTTAATTAGTTCTAAGTTCTAGACGACTGATGACCTCAGACGTTAAGTCGCATAGTGCTCAGAGCCATTTTTTTGAAAATTAAACGCACACGGAGCAAGGGTGCAAACGGAGTGTGTAACTCTTTTTTGCTCGGCGGCTACAGTGCCTCCTTCTTCCACTGAACGACTAAAACAACATCCTGATAGTTATAAGACAGTATGAAAGCAAAGAAAATGTCGTAAAAAGAAGTTGCAAAACTATATTCTTTCAAGTGAGGTGGAAGCTTCGTCTGTGTGCTTAGAATATTAACTGATGTCCACCACGAATTCGTACCTACCGGGACTACAGTGAACTCAGCTTTCTACTTGGAAGTGCTCAAAAAACTGAAAAGGAGGGCCTCGCGCTGCCGAAGCGACATCAAGGACATACGCAAAGTTCACCACGACAACGCGCCGAGTCACAGCGCCTTCATTGTCAACGACTTCCTGGCCAAGACCAAGATCCCATTGGTTCCCCAGCCTCCCTACAGTCCTAACCTGGCTCCCGCTGACTTTTTTTTGTTTCCTCGGTTAAAAGGAGTCATGAAAGGAAAACATTGGGACACGATTGAAAGCATCCAGGCGTATGTTACATCAGCTCCAAAGGACATTCCGGAAAAGGCATTCCAGGATGCCTTCAAGGCATGGAAACACCGCCTCCAGAAGTGTATCGATGCAAGAGGGTGCTATTTTGAAAATTTTTGATTATTTGTACGAATATATTCAATAAATGATTTTTTTATGAATTTGGTCGCACTACTTATGGAACGCACCTTGTATATATAGAAAGAGGAAACATTGTTAGAAAAGTCCTTCAAAAGCTCTATTTTACTTCAGATTTCTACGTGATACTCTAATAAATGTTCGGAGGGACACATACGAGTATACATTCAATAAGACAAAAAAAAACAAAAAAAAAAACGACGCAGCACGTAGGAATTATCCGAATGGTACGGAAATCTGTAGATGCACTGTACATGTGCAGACGGACAAATGATTACAGTTTCAGAAAAATCGGATGGTTTATTCAAGATCAAGTCAATAACGTGTTAGTCCACATCTGCCCCTTATCCAAGCAGTAATTTGCCTTGGCACTGATCGAGTTTGCCGGCTGTAGTGCCCGAGCAGTTCTAGGCGCTTCAGTTTGGAACCGCGCGACCGCTGCAGTCGCAGGTTCGAATCCTGGATCGGGCAAGGATGTGTGTGATGTCCTTAGGTTAGTTAGGGGACTGATGACCTCAGCAGTTAAGTCCCATAGTGCTCAGAGCCATTTGAACCATTTTCAACTGCTCGAGTTTCTGGATGTATCTCCCGAGGGATATTGGGCCGCATTCTGTCCGGTTGGCGTGTTAGATCGTCAAAATCCCAAGGTGGTTTGAGGACCCTGCCCACAATGTTTCAATCGTTCTGAATTGGGGAGAAATTCGGCGACCTTGCTCATCGAGGTGAAGTTTCGCAAGCGCGAACACAAGCAGTAGGAAGGTGGGCATTATCTTGCTGAAATGTAAGCCCGGAATGGCTTGCCATGAAGGTCAACGAAACGGGGCGTAGAAAATCGTCGATGTATCGCCGTGCTTTAATGGTGCCGCGGATGACAACCAGAGGGTGCTGTTGCGAAATGAGGCTCCTGGGTCAAGGGCTGCATGGACGGCGACAGTTAGGTTGGTATCCCATCACTGTTAGAGGCGTCTCCATAAACGCCTTCACTGGTCATCGGGGATCACTTCCAAGAGGGACTCGTCGCTGAAGACAGCTCTAATCCGGTGAGATTCTGGCTTGCAAGTGTGTTCACTGGGCGCTCTGTCGGCTACTGCAGGTGATCAGGAGCTCCCGAAGGTTGCGAAACTGTGGCTGGCTAAGCCCCGGAAGCTAACGGCCAAAACCGGTAATCTGCCGGAGGTACTGCTGGGATAGAGACAGAAAAATTTTGCAGCGTAAATCAGCAATGTACGCTTTTCGATGTTCGTATGACGGTGTTAGCTAGGTTACGCTCACGCGTCTTCTATAAGAACATTCTTTGATGAATACACCGGATGATCAAAAAGTCAGTATAAATTTGAAAACTGATTAAATCACGGAATAATGTAGACAGAGAAGTACAAATTGACACACATGCTTGGAATGCCGTGGGGTTTTATTAGAACCAAAAAGATACAAAAGTTCAAAAAATGTCCTACATATGGCGCTTCTTCTGATAAGAATAGCAGTAATTAGCATAACAAAGTAAGACAAAGCAAAGATGATGTTCTTTACAGGAAATGCTCAATATGTCCACCATCATTTCTCAACAATAGCTGTAGTCGAGGAATAATGTTGTGAACAGCTCTGTAAAGCATGTACGGAGTTATGGTGAGGCATTGGCGTCGGATGTTGTCTGTCAGCATCCCTAGAGATGTCGGTCGATCACGATACACTAGCGACTTCAGGTATCCCCAAAGCCAATAATCGCATGGACTGAGGACTGGGGGTCGGCCGCGGTGGTCTAGCGGTTCTAGGCGCTCAGTCCGGAACCGCGTGACTGCTACGGTCGCAGGTTCGAATCCTGCCTCGGGCATGGATGTGTGTGATGTCCTTAGGTTAGTTAGGTTTAAGTAGTTCTAAGTTCTAGGGGACTGATGACCACAGATGTTAAGTCCCATAGTGCTCAGAGCCATTTTTTTTTTTTTTTTTTTTTTTTTTTTTTTTTTTTTTTTTTTTTTTTTGAGGGTTGGGAACCTGGGAGGCCAAGCATGAAGAAAGTGGCGGCTGAGCACACGATTATCACCAAACGACGCGCGCCAGAGATCTTTCACACGTCTAGCAATACTAGCAACATCGGGTGGAGCGCCATCCTGCATAAACATCGTACGTTCCAGCAGGTGTTTATCAGCCGGGCTGGGGATGATGCGATTCTGTAACATATCGGCGTACCTCTCACCCGTCACGGTAGCAGTTACAAAACCAGAATCACGCATTTCCTCGAAGAAAATAAGGCTCGATAACGGTAAATGTGGTAAATTCAACCCATACCGTGACTTTCTCGTCGTGCAATGGAGTTTCCACGACGGTTCTATGATTTTCGGTAGCCCAAATTCTGCAGTTGTGGGCGTTGATAGACCCTCGGAGCGTGAAATGAGCTTCGTCGGTCCACAACACGTTACTCAACCAATCGTCATCTTCCGCCATCTTTTGAAACGCCCACTCAGCAAATGCCCTCCGCTTCACTAAATCGCCAGGTAACAGTTCATGATGCGATGGATTTTGTACGGATAGCATCGGAGGGCACGCCTAAGTGCCAACCAAACAGTAGTGTATGGAATTCCGGTGCGACGTGCTACTGCAAGTGCGCTGACTTCCCCGTGCATAGACGAACCCGCTACAGTCTCCATTTCTTCCTGAACGGTCTCAGCAGCATTACGCCTTGTGCTCGGTCGGCCACTACGGGGTCTATCGTCTAAACAACCCACCACAGCTGCATTTGTCAACGGACCTTTACCCGTTCGAATCCCCTTTCTATGGCGATAGGAGCGTAACGCTGAACTAGCACATTCCCCTTTCTGATAATACAGCTTCACTAAAAGCACCTTTTCAGGTAACGTCAACACACTGCAACTGCTGGCGCATCTGATTCTCTCTCTCATTACAGCTCCTCTTATACACGGTTGTCATGCACAGTCACTGATGTTTTGCTGTCCAGAGCCATCTGCCGGACACCTTGTGATTTTTTTTTCTAGTAAAACCCCATGTCATACCAAGCATGTGTGTCAATTTTTACCTCTGTATCTGCATTATTCCGTGGTTTCTTAAGTTTTCAAATTTATACTGACTTTTTGATCACCCGGTATATTTGTGAACGGAATCCATGAATGGCCATCGCATTGTCAAAGAATGTATCACGAGAGATTCAAACAATGTTCCATGACTGCAGCGTTTATTAGATCTGCAGATTCAGCCTCCTTGTAAGCTGTTAAAACGGGCGCCTTTCCTCGCAGGTGAGTACGGGCTTTGAGGGTAGCCAGTTCAGCATGACTGGACGGCTGGACTTTGACTAACCATAAAAGAGGAGCGCTGTCAGGAGTTACTGCGGGACTCTTACGTAAAACGATAGCAGCCACGCGAGGGAACACTCGCCGTGATTGGCTCATTTAAATCCGCACGTCCAGTCTAGCGTTTGCCTCTACACCGAGAGGCGTGGTCTTGCACTTTCACTAGCGGATACCTTGTAATGGTTGCTCCAAAGATGGCGCGTCCAATTACTGTTCGACACGCTCAGAGGCACATAGTTCTTTTACAATTACCCTGCGCCTAATAAAGCGATGAAGATAGGAGCCAGTGCTGATGGCACACTATTAGCAGTGGGGTCCTTTGTCGGTGTTGTGTTTTGTATTGCAAAGGTTATTGAATGGGATGCCGCTCCTCTGTCAAAAGAAATGTTCCTCAAACCAGAAAAAGAACACATGAAAACCTTCAAAGAATCGCATATACATTTGTATCAAACTCGCTGTCCTGCGTTATCTCAGAGAACTGACGACGTGGCGTACTTTTCATGCTGATAGTGGTACAGGGTTATTACAAATGATTGAACCGATTTCACAGCTCTACAATAACTTTATTATTTGAGATATTTTCACAATGCTTTGCACACACATACAAAAACTCAAAAAGTTTTTCAGGCATTCACAAATGTTCGATATGTGCCCCTTTAGTGATTCGGCAGACATCAAGCCGATAATCAAGTTCCTCCCACATTCGGCGCAGCATGTCCCCATCAATGAGTTTGAAAGCATCGTTGATGCGAGCTCGCAGTTCTGGCGAGTTTCTTGGTAGAGGAGGTTTAAACACTGAATCTTTCACATAACCCCACAGAAAGAAATCGCATGGGGTTAAGTCGGGAGAGCGTGGAGGCCATGACATGAATTGCTGATCATGATCTCCACCACGACCGATCCATCGGTTTTCCTATCTCCTGTTTAAGAAATGCCGAACATCATGATGGAAGTGCGGTGGAGCACCATCCTGTTGAAAGATTAAGTCGGCGCTGTCGGTCTCCAGTTGTGGCATGAGCCAATTTTTCAGCGTGTCCAGATACACGTGTCCTGTAGCGTTTTTTTCGCAGAAGAAAAAGGGGCCGTAAACTTTAAACCGTGAGACTGCACAAAACACGTTAACTTTTGGTGAATTGCGAATTTGCTGCACGAATGCGTGAGGATTCTCTACCGCCCAGATTCGTACATTGTGTCTGTTCACTTCACCATTAAGAAAAAATGTTGCTTCATCACTGAAAACAAGTTTCGCACTGAACGCATCCTCTTCCATGAGCTGTTGCAACCGCGCCGAAAATCCAAAGCGTTTGACTTTGTCATCGGGTGTCAGGGCTTGTAGCAATTGTAAACGGTAAGGCTTCTGCTTTAGCCTTTTCCGTAAGATTTTCGAAACCGTCGGCTGTGGTACGTTTAGCTCCCTGCTTGCTTTATTCGTCGACTTCCGCGGGCTATGCGTGAAACTTGCCCGCACGCGTTCAACCGTTTCTTCGCTCACTGCAGGCCGAGCCGTTGATTTCCCCTTACAGAGGCATCCAGAAGCTTTAAACTGCGCGTACCATCGCTGAATGGAGTTAGCAGTTGGTAGTTCTTTGTTGAACTTCGTCCTGAAGTGTCGTTGCACTGTTATGACTGACTGATGTGAGTGCATTTCAAGCACGACATACACTTTCTCGGGTCCTGTCGCCATTTTGCCTCACTGCGCTCTCGGGCGCTCTGGCGGCAGAAACCTGAAGTGCAGCTTCAGCCGAACAAAACTTTGAGTTTTTCTACGTATCTGTAGTGTGTCGTGACCATATGTCAATGAATGGAGCTACAGTGAATTTATGAAATCGCTTCAATCATTTGTAATAGCCCTGTACTTGTGTGACCCCACACCGTCATCCCACGATGTTTCGCACGTCCGAGTGTGAGAGCGATTTTGTTTCGGGCTCGTATAGAATTTGGACTAGTAGCAAAACTTCGAGAAAGGTCTTCCTGGAGGATGGAGATCCAAATAAACACGATTTGCGCTGCCTGTGTTGTTGAGGAGTACGATGCAATGTTCCTTCAGACATGCATTGCGGCGACTACAGCTGTTGTTAAATACATGAAATGTATTCGCAGTTGCGAATATGGACGATCAGCTATATAGTGGAACGATGACAGTGGAAATTAGTGCCGAACCGCGACTCGAACCCGGATTTCCGCTAACCGCGTGCGGTCGCCTTACCATTAGGCTATCCGAGCACATTTCACGACCAGACTCAATTTGCTGACCACATATGGAAGGTCTGGTCCGGCCGTGGAACGTGCTCGGATGGTCTAATGGGAAGACGACCGCTCGTGATTATTGATAAATCTGGGTTCGAATACCGGTGAGGCATACATTTCATTTTCGTTATGCATTTTACAGGAACAGCAGTTACATTTCATGTAAACCAAATAAACCGTCAAGTTTTATGCAAGCTGCAGTCGTGAACAACGGGGCATTTCTTTGTGAACCTGTAAGTAATAAAATGAAAGCACACAAACTGGTATCATCAAAAGTTATCGGCTCAACAATCGAATCAAAAAAGACGTGTGAGCTTTAGACCACTCAGGTAACGCGTATGATGAACGTATGAGATGCAGGATTTTTAATGTGGAATGTAACATGCTCAGTTCTTTCAAATAATAATTGGCCTACGACAGAGAGAGAGAGAGAGAGAGAGAGAGATAAAGAATGAGTGAGAGAGAGAGAGAATTTAGAAAGCTGGCATCACGCACATAATCCATTTAAACAAACTTTGTGTAACGATGTCGAGTTTTTTTCCGCAACAGTTGGTACAGCAGGCATCACGTTGATACACTCGCCTTGGATGCTACAATTTTATGCTACATACAAGGAGTTTGTTCACACTACTGTAAAATTTTGCTCATGATTAAGGACGTCTCAAACCTTTAGAGTCAAAATTTGATAAATGATCAAAAAAATATTCCACTATTAGTATTTTGAGCATCATGATGTACTTCTTAAGTTGTAACTTAACGTTTTGTATGAAGAAAGGTGGTTACGTGTGTGTGTGTGTGTGTGTGTGTGTGTGTGTGTGTGTGTGTGTGCGTAAAATGCACACATCTGCTAGCATATATTCTGATTTAGATCATTGAATGCATTTCATTGGTTGTATCACATCTCATATGTGTTTGTAGTTTCTATTAGATGTCATTTAATCGTAATATGTTAGTTTATTGACGCCAACCAGTATGTGAACATGTTCTGCTACAGTGTGGTCTGTGTACACGTTTAACTCTTCATATCACTTTACGGTTCATTTTATATACAGTAGCGACCTTCACCGTTCTTGCTTTGTTTATGTATTATATTGTGTTACACTACTGGCCATTACAATTGCCACACCAAGAAGAAATCGAGATGATAAACGGGTATTCAGTGGACAAATATATTATACTAGAGCTGACGTGTGATTATATTTTCACGCAATTTGGGTGCATAGATCCTGAGAAATCAGTACCCAGAACAACCACCTCTGGCAGTAATAACGACCTTGATACGCTTGGGCACTGAGTCAAACAGAGCTTGGATGGCGTGTACAGGTGAAGCTGCCCATGCAGCTTCTACACGATACCACAGTTCATCAAGAGTAGTGACTGGCGTATTGTGACGAGCCAGTTGCTCGGGCACCATTGACAAGACGTTTTCAATTGGTGAGAGATCTGGAGAATGTGCGGGCCAGGGCAGCAGTCGAACATTTTCTGTATCCAGATAGGTCCGTTCAGGACCTGCAACATGCGGTCGTGCATTATCCTGCTGAAATGTACGGTTTCGCAGGGTTCGAATGAAGGGTAGAGCCACGGGTCGTAACACATCCGAAATGTAACGTCCACTGTTCAAAGTGCCGTCAATGCCAACAAGAGGTGACCGAGACGTGTAACCAATGGCACCCCATACCATCACGCCGGGTGATACGCCAGTATGGCGATGACGAATACTCGCTTCCAGTGTGCGGTCACCGCAATGTCGCCAAACACGGATGGGAACACCATGATGCTGTAAACAGAACCTTTATTCATCCCAAAAAAATTACGTTTTGCCATTCGTGCACCCAGGTTCGTCGTTCAGTACACCATCGCAAGCTCTCCTGTCTGTGATGCAGCGTCAAGGGTAACCGCAGCCATGGTCACCGAGATGATAGTCCATGCTGCTGCTAACGTCATCGAACTGTTCGTGCAGATGGTTGTTGTCTTGCAAACGTCCCCGTCTGTTGACACAGGGATCAGGACGTGGCTGCACGATCCGTTACAGCCATGCGGATAAAATGCCTGTCATCTCGACTGCTAGTGATACAAATGGTTCAAATGGCTCTGAGCACTATGGGACTTAACTTCTGAGGTCATCAGTCCCCTACAACTTAGAACTACTTAAACCTAACTAACCTAAGGACATCACACACATCCATTCCCGAGGCAGGATTCGAACCTGCGACCGTAGCGGTTCCAAACTGTAGCGCCTAGAACCGCTCGGCCACTCTGGCCGGCGACTCCTAATGATACGAGGCCGTTGTGATCCAGCACGGCGTTCCGTATTACCCTCCTGAACCCATCGATTCGGTATTCTGCTAACTGTCATGAATTTCGACCAACGCGAGCGGCAATGTCGCGATACGATAAACCGCAATCCGGCTACAATCCGACCTTTATAAAAGTCGGAAACGTGATGGTACGTATTGCTCCTTCTTACACGAGGCATCACAACAACGTTTCACCAGGCAACGCCGGTCAACTGCTGTTTGTGTATGAGAAATCGTTTGGGAACTTCTTTCATTTCAGCACGTTGTAGGTGTCGCCAGCGGCGCCAACCTTGTGTGAATGCTCTGAAAAGCTAATCATTTGCATATTACAGCATCTTCTTCCTGTCTGTTAAATTTCGCGTCTGTAGCACGTCATCTTCGTGGTGTAGCAATTTTAATGGCCAGTAGTGTATACGCCAGACATAGATTACATTGTAAACTTGCTGATATTCTTATGTTCAGGGGCCTGTGGATGGCAGCAATGAAGTGCTGAAACTGATAGCTTATTAAAAAAAAATCAGAACTGGTTGAGATACAGCTGTTGTGTAGTTTTTGCTCTACATACGGCCACCTCAAAGTCGAGCGCCATCACAGAGCACTGCATTTTAGTTTACGTGGAGATTAATAGCAAAACGTCGGGGCTGCACCGGCTAATGCTTTGCAGCAGCGCGAGGTGCAGTCCAGGTGTTACGGTATGAGTGCTGCGGTTCGGTGTTCGGTGACGGCGGGTACTTTACAGTCGGCCGCCACCGCAAGAGCAGCCCTGCCCGTGAAACCGCGCGGCAGCGGGCCGCGCCCGCCGCTTCCTTTTGCTCTCGCTGCGCGTCTGGTGCTGGGACTGTGTCGCTCTTGCACCTCGCCGTCCCAAGGAGATCCAGTTGCAGAGATATGTCTAGGTTCAAATGGCAGCCTCCTCGTTGCAACGGCGAATAACGATCAGTTCCTCACATCCGGACAGACGTCCCGAGACGTCGAGGAATGCGACCGCTAAGAAGCGAACTCGCCGAGGTGTTTTTACAATTCCCTGTGGTTAATGTGAGAGGCAAAAAAATTCGGCCTCGAAAAGACCTCTATCATCCCTGGTTTCTGCCTCATCGCTTGGTGGGATGTACGGGTTATAGGCTTAATCCTCTCCTGTCAGTCTGTCACTCCGTTATTACGATCGCCCTTCCTACTGCCGTTCTATACTCCGCTCATATCGTGTGATTATAACTAAAGTTCGGCTACTTATAGAGGTCCAACGTGGGCTGCAATTACCGTATGGTACCATACTCGGTAGATATTCTAATGCATTTATGCGGAACCGATTTACATTGGGAAAAGTTTAGTTCCATTTTTGGACGCCAGGTGCAAATCTGGTCTGTGGATGGAGGAAAGACGTGTAGGAATATCTCCACATGTAATGGAAGCGGAACGAGACGTGAGCAGGAGAGGTCAAACATGTGAGGCGTTACGTTGATATTATTAACCACCCCTTAGACAATTTGTTTAATATGAGCACTAGAGACGTCGACGAGATCCTGTACAGCGCCAGACTTGCACCTGGTGACTAAAATTGAAATTAATTCTTTTTTTCTTGCGCAAATCTGTCCCACATTAACGCAGTAGAATATCCACCAAGTTTTGCTGCCATACGATAGTTACATTCCAAACTAGACCTCTATGAGTAGCTGCTCTTAAATTCTACAAGCAGTTTCCGTTCTTTGTGGCCGTTAAAAAAGTTTTTTTTTTTTTTTCTTCAACTGCAGCGTCTAGTGTCAACTATCCGTGTGTGTCTCAGCAGACGTCCCAGTAACTTGTTTCTTCTTCTGATCAAGACCAGTCTATTCTCGAGTTCTGACACCTGATACCATACTTCGCAACATTCTACGTCAACATCACACTCCAGCAGTTCTGATGTCTTTCGTCTCCAGATTTCATGTTTCACACTCCACTTGTGTAATGGTAGGTCCAGATCATTCTTTAAGGATTTTCTGTCTACATTTCATACCATATCTGATACCATATTTAACTCTGAGACGTCTTTAATACTAGTAGCCTTCATTATGTAGGGAAACCATTGTTCGACTAGATCGTCCCACTCTTTAGTCATCATTTGTAATCTTCTTGCTCGATAAGAGAATTTTCCAACTATTGTTGTTACATGGTCGTTCTCCATTTCGATATTCAACAAGTCGACAGAGCCGTCGTCTTAGCTTAGTTTATAACCAGTGTTCTCTAGTAATACTGTCCGTCCCACTGTCTTATTTTTGGTCAGAAGCGCTGCGTTATCGACACTTCCATTTATCTTTTCAAGTATGCTTCCTGAAGCGGCACTTTCCTGTCATTATTAGATAAACTTTTGTCTGGCATTGTGGAAGGATATTTTGATTTGCATAAAGTATACGTCTTTCCCTTTCATTACTCATCTTCTTATTGTGTTTCTTTTTTCAGTTTCTTTCATTAAAACATAGATACATTTCTCGTGCCTTTTTCAGTTATTTCCATGACAGAAAATCAGGTATTCTTGTTTTTTTTTTATTTTTTACATTTTGTGGACTCGTTTACTGATGTAACACGCATAGTGGACATTTCGTGGCATCACGTTTTTCTTTTTCTTTTTATTCGTGTCACTTTTTGATATCACAATTATGCATTATTGTGATAAAGCCTCACGTTTTCCACTCAGATTATAGCATAACAGTAAAAATTAATATCCAACTACCTGTTAACGTCGAAATCGACAGAAACTGAACGCACACTTTTACTAGAGAGGGCAAGGAAATTGCTCGAGCTCTTGTTCCAGAAACCATAAAGTTGTACCTCATGTGATTGAGGAGATCGACGGATAACCTGAATCTTTATTTCTGTGTCGGTATGAAAGCAGAACTAACAGAAGTAACTACGTGTAGCACCTCTTTTTTCTGTATTATATTTTTAAATATTTTTACTTCGCTCCAAATGTGTTCTTTAATGGAGCACTAATATTTTTGTTATATGATTCAGGAGATTATTATATTCCCAGAGACATTCTGGTGCTTTTTGCACCATTTTTCCTGCAAAAGAACATTTCACACTCTAAATAGTCAATATGGCACAATTGTCCAAAGTTTGGTTGCAGTCTGCTGCCTGTTTACATCCACGTGGTCTGTTGGTAGGACAAATTTCCGCCACT
This sequence comes from Schistocerca piceifrons, assembly GCF_021461385.2. Classification (NCBI taxonomy): domain Eukaryota; kingdom Metazoa; phylum Arthropoda; class Insecta; order Orthoptera; family Acrididae; genus Schistocerca; species Schistocerca piceifrons. Next base: position 545,467,229 of record NC_060144.1, read on the forward strand.
TGTCCGTATTGTTTTTAAAACATGTTCTCTATGTCCCTCATAGTGCTATCGTGCGCAGAAATATGTTAAATATGTGTTTAATTCTCTATAGTTACCGTAGCACTATAGATCGTTTCCATTTTGCAGTGGAGCACCTCTACTTTACAATCTAAGTACAGTAGGCCTAGTCACCAGTCAGGCGGTTGGCCACTTTCTGTCTGGTATCGTTAGAAGAACCATCTCATTCACAAGTTGTCTTTCTGCCGAAACAATGTCAAAGGTTCTTAGAATATCCATCCAAACTGAAACGTGTGATTATTTTTAATTTGACGATAGTGAATTTCAAGGTTTTATAAGGAGCAGTCAAATGCAAACAAGACAGATGGAAAAAGTCAGCAAACTGCTCATATTATTTCAAAAGTAATAACCATAACTATTAATACATTTATCCCACTGTGAGACAAGACGGTCACGGTGTTGATGGAAAAATATTTTCGGTTGCCTACGGAAACATGATTGTACACAGGCATGCACCTCTTTGCCTGAATCAAAGCGACGGCCGCAGATGCCTTTCTTCAGGGCTCCAAAAATACGGACATCGCATACAGAGGAAGCGAAACGCTGCCCCAGCGAAACGCCTGCAGCGTAATGGCAACAGCGTAATGGGGGCGGGCATTATCCTGCAACAGAATGATGCCGTTCGCAAACCCGCTGCTAAAGTGCGCATCTGACGTCACAAAACACAGTCAGCCAATGAACAGAGAACGACGTTGCCACATCTTGACTGCAGTGCAGAGCACGGACGAGTGTCCTGTTTTAGAAACGTTCAGTCATAAATAATGCAATAGAACAAAAGCAATGTCTTGACAGCAGACTTTCTTTTATAGAATCTTTGGAAAAAGCATTCTTTATACCAATTGCTTCATATTCTATTAATTAATTAAACCAAGCAAGCAATAAGACTCCTAATTCAGGCGATAGCAAGGAAAGGTGTCTGTATCAATCTCACGAACCGCTTTTTCGCAATAAAGAACAGCGGTAATTGTTTATTTCCTATTTTACTTCGACGAAGCGTGAGTAATTCATAGTCATACCAACAGCGTTTGTCAGTATCTGCGTGACCTGTTACAATCCTCATGGAGTTTTATTGTCAGACGAGTTGCGTTAGTGTAACGGTTAAGGTGTTGTGCTGTTAAGTGCAAGGTTATGAGTTCAAACCTGGTGCGATGCTTAGAATTTTCTTTATTTAAAAACAATATTGAAGTGCCTTACTTCACGAATTTTATTCGTTTGAATGCAATTTTTTGAAATTTCTAGTGCTTTATCTCTTCATTAACCCTTTCGCTGCTGCCGACACGTGCTCCCCGCATTCCGCGCTGTGCGCGATTTTGTCATCACTGCACTGCTCGCCTGTACAGACACATGGTGTTCCCACTGCTTTGACACACTTATCATTCGATTTCACAAAAACTATTTGGCCCAAAAATTTGATTTTAACACGTCTTCTTGACTGATACCTTCCCCCCATAAATGACTTAATTTTGTTTCGATGTTCAACGCAGTTATTATGCAACATTAAATGTAGTAAACCATTGCACGAAATTTTGAAGAGTTTGCATAGCGTATACTTTCCGTATGGTCGATTTTAGTTGCCACAATGTTGAGAATGAAATGTGGACAAGATACCTAAATTTCATATAAAATTTACTGTATAACAATATCTCATTTAATTTAAGTACCACATAGGTGTCGTATGTAATATTGAGAACTATTCCGTCTTTTGCGACTGTAATAAAAGTTTTATTTTAAAGCACTTCAATCAATGAAAGGTATGGCACATACACAATGGTACTCATGTTCTATTTCTTGTTTTCGTTCCACAGTCGCAGTTTTACCAATGGTATTGAAATATATTCCTCTTATGCAACTGTAATAAGCGACTTATTTAGACCAGACGCTTTTCTCTCTTTTGAACCATCATCAGTGGACAGTATTTTGTCCCCTCCATTGCCAAGTCACCTTTCGTAGTTTTTTGCTGCGGTAACACAATATTCAACGTTTGTGTTGGCTGATCAGTGTTTTAGCAAATAAATGCTGTATGTGTGTGCCACACACAAAATTTATATTTGACATAGCTCAGAGCACTTCACTGATAGACGGTATGTTCAAGTCCTAATGTTTTTGTAAGTCCACAGTTTTGTTTAATGTATTTTGTCTACTTCCTTTTGATTGATTGAAGTGGTTTAAAATAAAGTCAAACGTGCCCGGTGTAAATAAAACTTTTGTCACAGTTGCGAAAGATGGAATATTTCTCAATATTACATACGACACCTATGTGGTACTTAAATTAAATGAGATATTGTTATACAGTAAATTTTATATGAAGTTTAGGTATCTTGTCCACATTTCATTCTCAACATTGTGGCAACTAAAATCGACCATACGGAAAGTATACGCTATGGACTTTTACCTCTGCAAACTCTTCAAAATTTCGTGCAATGGTTTACTATATTTAATGCTGCATAATAACTGCGTTGAACATCGAAACAAAATTAAGTCATTTATGGGGGTAAGGTATCATTCAAGAAGATGTGTGGAAATCTAATTTTTTGGCCAAATAGTTTTTGTGGAATCGAATGATAAGAGTGTCAAAGCAGTCGGAAGACCATGTGTCTGCGCAGGCGAGCAGTGCAGTGACAAAATCGCGCACAGCGCGGAATGCGGGGAGCACGTCTGCGTAGCAGCGAAAGCGTTAATGCGGCCGTGGTGGCTTTACTTCATAAACTGCGCGCTCCCCCCTAAACGTAAGCTTGCGAACTATGCTATACTATGGCGCTGCTTCTCTTGGCGCGTGCGTCGTGTGCAACTGGCAACGCAGCAATCTCCCGCGGCGGGCGTGCGCGAGCCGCCAAGATAAAAGAATTGAACTATAGTTGACTTTCTGGAACACGTCGCCACGATTAACACACAGCGGTACGTGGACACTTTACACAAACTGAAGCGTGCCATCAAGTCCTGAGGCTCAGGAATGTTGACGGACGACTTCATTCTGTTACAGGATAACGCCCGCCCGCATGTTGTCAAGTTTTTTTCGACTACGCTGCAGATGCTTGGCTGGGAAACCTTTACACTTCCTCCAAACAGAACCGATCTAAAAAATGTTCAAATGTGTGTGAAATCTTATGTGACTTCTGCTAAGGTCATTAGTCCCTAAGCTTACACATTACTTAACCTAAATTATCCTGAGGACAAACACACACACCCATGCCCGAGGGAGGACTCGAACTTCCGCCGGAACCAGCTGCACAGAACCGATCTCTCCCCAAGCGATCTCCATATTTTTGGACCTGTTAAGAAACACTTTCGCGGCCGTCTATTTGCTTCAGACGAAGAGGACCACGCTTTGGTACAATCATAGTTCAGTAGGCAACCGCAAGCATTTCTCCATGACGGCACTGACCGTCTTCTCTAACAGTGGGATAAAGGTATCAACAATTATGGCAATTACTTTTGAAATAAAGAACAGTTTACTCACTTTTTTCCCAGTTGACTGTCCCATACATATAGATGATATACACTGAAAAGTAAAAGAAACTAGTACACCAGCCTAATATAGTGTAGGGCCCCCGCGAGAGCGCAGAAGTGCCGCAACACGACGTGGCATGGACTCGACTATGGCTAAAGTAGGGCTGGAGGGAAATGACACCATGAATCCTGCAGGGCTGTCCACAAAACCGTAAGAGTACGAGGAAGTGGAGACGTCTTCTGAACGGCACGTTGCAAGGCATCCCAGATGTTCTCAATAATGTTCATGTTGAGGAGTTTGGAGGTCAGTGGAAGTGTTTAAGCTCGGAAGAGTGTTCCTGGACAACTCTATACCAATTCTGGACGTGTGGGGTGTTGCATTGTCCTGCTGGAACTGCCCAAGCCCACCAGAATGCACAATGGGCGCGAATGGATGCAGGTGATCAGACAGAGCGCTTATGTACGTGCCACCTGTCAGAGTCGTATCTTCACGTATCGGGGGTCCCACATCACTCCAACCTCACACACCCCACTCCATTACAAAGTCTCCACCAGCTTGAACAGTCCCCTGCTGACATGCAGGGTCCATGGATTCATGAGGTTGTCTCCATAACCGTACACGTCCATCCGCTCGATACAATCTGAAACGAGACTCGTCCGACCAGGCAGAATGTTTCCAGTCATCATGAGTCCAATGTCGGTGTTGACGGACCCAGGTGAGGCGTAAAGCTTTGTGTCGTGAAATCATCAACGGTACATGTGTGGGCTTTCAGCTCCGAAACCCTATATCGATGATGCTTTGTTGAATAGTTCGCACGCCGGCCGCTGTGGCCGTGCGGTTCTAGGCGCTTCAGTCCGGAACCGCGGGACTGCTATGGTCGCAGGTTCGAATCCTGTCTCGGGCATGGCTATGTGTGATGTCCTTAGGTTAGTTAGGTTTAAGTAGTTCTAAGTTCTAGGGGACTGATGACCTAAGATGTTAAGTCCCATAGTGCTCAGAGCCATTTGAACCATTTTGAACCAATAGTTCGCACGCTAACACTTGTTGACGGTCCAGCATTGAAATATGCAGAACGCTGCGGAGGGGTGAAACTATGTCTTTACTTATTTTATCATTTAAACACTGACCTACAGAATTTTACCTGACAAAGACAACTCAAGCTTAACTTATTCATTTATAACCCACAATACACAAGCCCAAAGCAATCGACTGCTAAACAGTGACAACATGACTTCCAATAATTCACACAAAAGAGTCGGCCTGAATTGTAAGAAATCTTAACAATAATAAAAGTCCAAAAAGTATGATATTAGAGAAATATGAAATTACCTCCAACTCTGTTAATTGCCTAAACTCATTTAAATCACGAACCCCAATTTTCTTAAAAGTCACTTTCCTCACAGAAACTCTTCATAACAAGAACTACAGCAATTACTGCAAGCAGCAACTACAGCCATCTAATTAAATAGATTCTAACTACTATAGACTCTAACTAACTACTAGGTTGAAGAGCAAACAATGTAATAAAATCTTACCTTATTCGTGCGACACCCAGTTCTAAACATTATATACTTGTCAATAATTCCACTGTTCAAATACTATCAATAATATCCATCATCCTCCATTTCCTTGCATCTCACTTTACAACGCATGTCCTACCAACACAGAGTCTCCACTATGAAAACCACGTCCATACACTTCTCTATCCACTTGCTGACTGCTAGTCCGTCCAACCACAGAATCCCTTGCCGAGGGCGCAGAGCGCTGTCAGCAATATTAACACAGTCTGTAGCGCTGCCAACATACAAACAGGCTACTTACAAGGGTTGCTCTTCTGTCACGTTAAACGATTCTCTTCGGTCGTCGCTGGTCCCGCCCGTTCTTGCAGGATCTTTTTCCGGCCGCAGTGACGTGAGAGATTTGATGTTTTACTAGACTGCTGATATTCACGATACATTTGTGAAATGGTGGTATGGGAAAATCCCCACTTCATGGCTACCTCGGAGATGCTGTGTCCCATCGCTCGTGCGCCGACTATAACACCTCGTTCAAACTCACTTAAATCTTAATAACCTACGATTGTAGCAGCAGAAACCGTTCTAACAACTGCGCCAGACACTTGTCTTTAGGCGGTGCCGACCGCAGCGCCGTATTCCGCCTGTTTACATATCTCTGTATTTGAATACGCATGCCTATACCAGTATGAAAGGGAAGCAGTGGTTGGGAGGGGAGTGAGACAGGGTTGTAGCCGATCCCCGATGTTATTCAATCTGTATATCGAGCAAGCAGTAAAGGAAACCAAAGAAAAGTTCGGAGTAGGTATTAAAATAAAAACTCTGAGGTTCGCTGATGACATTGTAATTCTGTCAGAGACAGAAAAGGACCTGGAAGAGCAGCTGAACGGAATGAACAATGTCTTGAAAGGAGGGTATAAGATGAACATCAACAAAAGCAAAACGAGAATAATGGAGTGTAGTCGAATTAAGTCTGGAGATGCTGAGGGAATTACATTAGGAAATGAGACACTTAAAGTAGTAAAGGAGTTTTGCTATTTGGGGAGGAAAATAGCTGATGATGGTCGAAGGAGAGAGGATATAAAATGTAGACTGGCAATGGCAAGGAAAGCGTTTCTGAAGAAGAAAAATTTGTTAACATCGAGTATAGATTTAAATGTCAGGAAGTCGTTTCTGAAAGTATTTGTATGGAGTGTAGCCATGTATGGAAGTGAAACGTGGACGATAAATAGTTTAGACAAGAAGAGAATAGAAGCTTTCGAAATGTGGTGCTACAGAAGAATGCTGAAGATTAGATGGGTAGATCACATAACTCATGAGGAAGTATTGAATAGAATTTGGGAGAAAAGGAGCTTATGGCACAACTTGACGAGAAGAAGGGACCGGTTGGTAGGACATGTTCTTAGACATCGAGGAATCACGTATTTAGTATCGGTGGGCAGCGTGGAGGGTAAAAATCGAAGAGGGAGACCAAGAGATGAACACACTAAGCAGATTCAGAAGGATGTAGGCTGCAGTAGGTACTGGGAGATGAAGAAGCTTGCACAGGATAGAGTAGCATGGAGAGCTGCATCAAACCAGTCTCAGGACTGAAGACCACAACAACAACAACATACCAGTTTCTTCGTCACTTCTGTGTATTTATGTGTATATACATACACGGTGATTTTTTCCACCGTGTACAAACTCTAGGGACTGATCGGTGAGAGGATACGGAACAAAAGAGGTTTAATGAACTCATGTCCGTAACTGCATGGTTTCTATACTAGAGACCATTTATTGTTCAAAATGTTCGTGTGTGAAATCTTATGGGACTTAACTGCTAAGGTCATCAGTCCCTAAGATTACACACTACTTAACCCAAATTATCCAAAGGACAAACACACACACACTCACGCCCGAGGGAGGACACGGACCCCCGCCGGGACCAGCCGCACAGTCCATGACTGCAGCGCCTGAGACCGCTCGGCTAATCCCGCGCGGCTGAGACCATTTATTCAATCACACATTGTTGGAGAGGCTACGGTGTAATACGCACTGCATATTACAGCCACAGTTACAGTAAGTGTTGAAAATGATTTGCATGTGCCTCAATGCATGCGATTACGAGCCTTATCGTGTTCTGCCTCACACGTTCTTATCGGCCAGGCTGCATGAATACGCTGCTCCCGTATCTCCACATCTCAGATGGTCTCTTCATACATAATAATTTTTGAGACTGCCCCACAACCAGAAATCACACGGTTTGAGATCTGGTGAAGGAGCAGGCCATGCAAATGGACCCCCTCGTCCGATCCGTCGACCAGGGAAGACGCGGTCGAAATCCGTCCGAACGTTAACGGCGAAGTGGGCTGGAGCGCCATAATGCAGCACCCGCATAACTCTTGAAACCATCAATGGCACTTCTTTCAGCAGGGGAGGCAAAGTCTACCGCAAGAAATGCCGATAGTTCTGGCCTGTTAGCCGACATGGGAGGAACACTGGTCCCAAAATATGGTCGCCAATTATCCCGGCCCACACATTCCTTCTACTGTGATGCTGGTGATCTGCTGTCACCACACCAGCCGGCCGGAGTGGCCGTGCGGTTCTGGGCGCTACAGTCTGGAACCGAGCGACCACAACGGTCGCAGGTTCGAATCCTGCCTCGGGTATGGATGCGTGTGATGTCCTTAGGTTAGTTAGGTTTAATTAGTTCTAAGTTCTCGGCGACTGATGACCTGAGAAGTTAAGTCGCATAGTGCTCAGAGCCATTTGAACCATTCACCACACCACCCTCTAGGAGGAAGCCATGCACTTGTAATTGTGGCTGCATGGTACAGTCCGTTTTATACCGCAGTCTCAGTGACGAAGAGTGATTGATGAAATGGTCTCTAGCATGAAACCATGCATCTCCCGACATGCATTTCAATCGGCCTTTTTTTGTTCCGTATCCTCTCATCGATCAGTCCCTTGTGAAAAGAGCGAATGCAATTTTAACGCAAACTAAATGCCAACCATTGTAGAGACTTACTGTCCGCCTAGTTACTTATATTCTCGAAAAACTCTTATAAAAGTAAAATATATTTTATTGACTGTGTTATGTTTACAGGTCGCAAAGTGAAGACTGAAGACCACATATCGTTTGCAAGTACTGAATTGGTCACACACCACGGAATCAACGAGAGATCTTCCACAACATGAGATGCTATTACGATATGAGACTACATGCAGCAGAGAAACTTCGTGCAGTCCTACACATTCAGGTAAGCGGCGTAGTTTTGTCCTCCGACGGTCACAGCTTTCATTTACTTGTAGGGCCAGGACATCAACTTCACTCGCAACTAGACCTACGCTTGGGAAGCACATACTCACTACTGCATGCTCAAGTGTCCGTAAGTTTGAGAAGTCAAGCCATGCTTCGGAACAAACATACAATAACTCGTTTTTCGAAACCAAGGAACGATCAATAGAGAGTCACCGTTTATCGACCTAGTTCTTGGTCGTTGTGTGCCTGTGAGACATTCAAAAGGATTACAAAAGTTCGTTTAAATAGTCCTCAGCAACTGTAAAAAATCGTTTGTAGCTGTAGATGCAATGTGATTTTAGAAAAAGAAGCAGTAGCATGGATTATCTCTCTGGAGACTGCTGAAAGTATAAGATTGAATCTTTTGAGATTTGAAACTGTTAGCCGCCCACATAATATGTTATTTTAGCCACATATTTTTTATACTGTTAAATGAAACAAAGCAAGATGTATTCTACTATCAGTAACACAGACTCATTTAAGCCTAGGAAAAACTGTTAACTGCCGACTTAATATGTTATTTTAGCCACATATTTTTTATACTGTTAAATGGAAAAAAGCAAATAATTTATACACGGAAATAGCATTGCAGCAATTACATTCAGAGTCTACAGTCATGCTTAAGGCGCCGCACATTAATTATACTTCTCCACAAGCTGACGGTAATTCATACTGCCTGTCTGTGTTTATGTCCTTGTCTGCTTAGCGTTGTATTTTAGCCAACTTGTGTTTTGCACAGTTATGTGCTTGTTCAGGTTCGTTTTGATGCATCGCCTCATTTATGCCTTCACCTTCTGGCACTTGACGTTAACATTGTATTTTTGTGTTGCTGACATATGTTTACAGACATTTTAAATGTAGAAATAACGTTCTGATACTTGACAAGCATCATGTGCTTTGTAGAACAATTTAATTTGAAGATTAGTTTGGTCCACGCAGTTCAGAGATTGAATTGTGGACAATCACAAGTGCTTCCACTTTTTGGTGACGACAAGCAACAAGAGCATAAAGCAGCAGTTGAGTTTATTACGCATTTTCAAGTTTAGCGGAATAATAGTTGAAGTAAAACTAGTCTCCGGCAGCTACATATATGTATTTCGTTAGTTACATTGCATGGGCGAATGTTAGTTTACAGCTATGACGATTTTCTCTAAGATTTCTGAGAAGAGCTTTAGCGGTTCTAGCAGATTTTGTGTAGCATTTACCTGTATATTGTAATTCGTATTGTCACTTAAATCCTTCAAAGATGACAAGAGTTGATCCCTAAACATTTTCAACAAATTAATACCCATCCATAACGAACTAAAGGTGAACAGTAGCCTTCTAAAATTTGAATACCACGAGTTCATCTGAGAAAAGTGGGTGGACTCAGAACTTCGTATTCAGAGAAGGGATCGCAAAGCGTGGTCCTGAGTGACAAAGTATTCGCATTTAAGGTCCTTATAATGGGCTGCCAGCTATACTGCTCATCCTCGTCGGTAAGTGACTGATACGTTACAGCGGAGGCGACTGCGGCTGCGTCCCGGCGCTGGCAGTTCCAAGTGCGATGGTCTCTCGAAAGCAGCGGATCCTCGACTAGAACTCAAGGACTTAAGCGGTTTCTGCTGTCACGTTAGTCGCTTATGTGGTCGCTCCTGTACAAGGGGGCAGCCGCAAAAGGGACCGCAGCCTCGAGGAGTGCCGTATTGATTTCGGTATTACACCGCTGGCACTGTAATCTACTGCTAACAGCAACAGGTTCCCACAGGTTTCTGCGGGAGGCAGAGCTCAGATTGCATGTGAATGACTCTCTCAAAGCCCTGCGGTGTCGGGCTGTGAGGAGAAGAGGGGCGTGGGCGACCGTGTCTGCGGCTGCGTGACCGCCCCAGTCCAATTCTGGATCGAAATAGTGAGACGCTGGGGTGAAGAAAGCGTGCGGAGAACCCTCGGTGAGTCCTGGGCTGGCTGTAGGAATTCAGAACCTTCTCAGCAACAAATGCTTGTGCTGTTAGTTAGTTACATGTTCCATTGTTCATCAGAAAGATTCTCTTAACGAAATGATATGGAACGAGTCAAGTTACAGGATGTATGTACATCATTAGTGTTAACATTAGTGAACATATTATTTTTACTCCTACTCATGCAGCTGCACAGTTTTCTTTCACCGGCTGCCAGTTTGTAAGCAGAAATTCGTCAGTGGAATAGAAGGAGTTGTCCTGGAGAAACGATTTTAAATTGAGCCAGTGACAGCTTTGACAGTGGGTAATAAGGCTAATTTTACGTCTAGTGCCTTAGGTATCGACAGCACCGTTGTTCTCAAATTGTGATGTACTATGTACAACGAATTTCATTGGACAGTGTATGTATTGTGACGGTGCAGTTAAAATTCATACCTCCTTGAAGAGGCACCTCACATGACGTCCGTGAGTGAACGCTGTTCGCTTTTGTACAATCAGTACTTTCCTTCTTGGTAATGAGTTACCCCAGAAAGTTATTCCTTAAGACAATTTTAGTCAGAATATGCAAAATATGTAAGGAGGATGATACGTTTGTTTCCAGCATTAGAAATTATACGAAGAGAAAAAGCACCTGAACTTAATCGTATGAGAAGCTCAGTAATATGCTTCTTCCAGTTCAAGTTTTCGTCAGTATGTAGTCTACACCGAAAAATTTGGAGCTTTCTACCCCATTTACTGACTTCTGCTCGTATGCTACAATTTGTTCTTCAGAACTTAATATAATGTGTTTTTTCAGAATTTAGGAAGAGTCCATTTTCAGATACTCACTTAGTAATTCTTTGAAAAATATCGCTTAGCAACTCTTCTGCTGCTTTCTCTCTAATGGGATTTATTGTAACACCACTATTGTCTGCTAAAAGTATCAATTCTGCTTGTTGAATGTTAGGTGGAAATTCATTCACATATGTAACGAATAGGAGCGGAGCCAAAGCTTTTCCCGTCACTAAAATTTTCTACCTTGCCGACATTGTTCGTTTTAACCACTTGGAAACTCTTGGCCTGAATAGTTTGTTACTGTACAGGCAGGGGCTGATTGTGCTTGTGCCAAGTTATGAACGCAATCCGGTGGGTGAAATTATTGATTGTGGCATTTCTGACAGGAATAATTATTTCTCTTTCGCTATTAATTTGAAACTTTAATATTGGGTTTTGTCGTCTTTTATTTTTCTTTGTTTTGGTTCCAACAGAGTCCACAGCCTCCGCAAAAGGTTCGAATGATAACGCATTAGGTCACAGCGCAATATTGCTCTGACTTCGTACCCTATGGTGAAGCAGATGTCGGATGCAGCAGCTGGTAGGCTCTGTTACCCCCATCTGCACGATACAGTTGCGCTTGCCGTTTCACGTTTAATCGCGAACGAAAGTACTAGCTTCTCTTAAAGCTAATGGACATTAAAACTGTACCATATCGCAGGACAGCACGTGCAGCGGTGACCGCGATCTCCGTCGACATCTTCCAAGTGCACTACCTGGACTCAGCCGATGAAGTCAACGGAAATGGGGTGAGGCGGCAGTGCACCGGAGTTTTATGAGTCCGGAGCGACAGCTTTTCAGTATTCTTCCGACCTCAGAAATAGGTCTCGTACCGTCTCCTGGGAAGAGAACAGGCAAAGTTCTACCTTCTGGGACGCAGAATGCAGGCAAAGTCTTAGATCCACAGAGGTTCCTCATCTTGTATTAACGCCTACCAATCACAGTCATTTTTCATATCTTTTGAAGAACAAGGAACCGTTCATATTTCTAACGGAAATTTAATGGATATCGCCTTTTCACGGAAATAAATAAATCCTCTCATAATGATCATATCAGGCTCCAGGTTCCAGAATAGTGCTCTCCAGTACTTGAGGAGCCTGGCTGTTACTGTCTTCTTCTTCTCCGATTAGAAATAAAATCAACAGCAAAATGAAAAGTAAACCGTCGTGTCAGTTCTAAAGAACCGGGTCAGATTCTGTAAGAATATGTACGCTTTTCTGGTTACTTATTGTCGCTGTCTTTCTCAGTGGCACCACACACCAGCACACGCACGCGTGTGAACACGTGGCAAGGCTGACCGGAGTTGGCGTAACGCAACTGGCTGTACTGGATTAAGTATAATGTCTCTTCAGGTTTGTTCATATTGTACAGTTTCTTTTCAAATGCATGCTTAAGTGCAGCACATCAGAATAGTCATACTGGATTCTGAGTACAAGAATTCATTAAATGAAGCTGCTCGTGAAATGTCATTCTACGTTCTCCAGGACGGCCATACAGTTCAAAGTGACTACGTTCTTGTCGTGCCATTGGTGGTGATGTCTGATAACGTGGCCAACCACGCACGATTATACTATTATACATTGTATGAGAATTTATTAGTTGTTAGACTCTTGACACAGTAAGGCTGTTCTGATGGGTCATATTGAAGTACACTTTTTGAAAATGGATGGACAGCAGAAACTGCACATAATGGAAATAAAATTAAGGTTTTACTTCATCCGATAACAGCTAGTGTTACCATGCAGAAATCTTTTAATAATTGTGTTAATAACCGTAAGATGTGAGCTTGTGTGTGTGTGTGTGTGTATGTGTGTGTGTGTGTGTGTGTGTGTACGCACAGATATGGCGGGCCACAATAAGGCAAGTATAATGCAGTAGGTCGTAAAAATTTAAAAAAAAATTGAAATTGTACGTTCACATTTCGCTTCATTACACAGACTAGACATTTGCTCTGTTGCCTGTGGAATACAAGAGTGCTACTGAAGTCTCTTTTATTACCAAATGAGAAATCATTAAGCATATAACGTCACCGATTTTCTTCAAATGACTTTTTTCCCCATGTGGTAGCCGTTTCTCAGGCTCTTTCTCCAATATATCCCTTATTTCTCTGTTACGATCTTGGCGGACGCAAAAGAACCCTTCATGCTCAATTGATGAAGCAGCCGGTTGGAAGACGCGTCATCTGTACTTGGACGGATGTGATGAACCGAGCAGCTGCTTTTGATCAAACAAAAAAACACTTTCTATATCTGATCGAGATCGTCTTATAGTGTACTTGCTCTATAATTACCAAAGGTATTCACCTGACGTGTCATGAGTCATCGTTCCGTGGGGACGAAATGTTACACGTTCAAGAATACATAGAGAACGTCCTCTGCCGGCCGATGTGGCCGAGCGGTTCTAGGCGCTTCAGTCTCGAGCCGCGCGACCGCTACGGTAACAGGTTCGAATCCTGCCTCGGGCATGGATGTGTGTGATGTCCTTAGGTTAGTTAGGTTTAAGTCGTTCTAAGTCTAGGGGACTGATGACCTCAGATGTTAAGTCTCATAGTGCTCAGAGCCATTTGAATCATTTTTGAAGAACGTCCTCTGGACGAAAGATGATCTCCTCTGTACGCTGACCTTCAAAATAGTGTGTCGAGACCAGCAGTACTTGACAGTCTGGTTCGAGTCCACTAAGCGAGTGCGAGTAACAAGACAGCTGGCAGCACCTGAAAGAGACGATTGTTTCGGTCGCCGAATAATTGTACATAAAAGTAGAAGCACCAACACGGCTGAAAACCAGAAACACATCTTTCACGCAGGAGGATCGTATAAACATACTGCCGTTTGAGTCTCGCGCAGATTTCCGTATGGAGGACATAATGATAGACATCCCTGGGGTTGTGAAGCAGCTGTATGGGTTGAAAATAAATAAATCACCAGGTCCTGATGGGATGCCAATTCGGTTTTACCGAGAGTACTCTACTGCATTGGCTCCTTACTTGGCTTGCATTTAACATGAATCTCTTGCCCAACGTAAAGTCCCGAGCGACTGGAAAAAAGCGCAGGTGACGCCTGTGTATAAGAAGGGTAGAAGGACGGATCCTCAAAATTACAGACCAATGTCCTTAACATCGGTTTGTTGCAGGATTCTCGAACATATTCTCAGCTCGAATACAATGTATTTTCTTGAGACAGAGAAGTTGCTGTCCATGCATCAGCACCGCTTTAGAAAGCATCGCTCCTGCGAAATGCAACTCGCCCTTTTTTCACATGATATTTTGCGAACCATGGATGAAGGGTATCGGACGGATGTCATATTCCTTGACTTCCGGATAGCGTTTGACTCGGTGCCCCACTGCAGACTCCTAAGGCCCGAGCATATGGGATTGGTTCCCAAATATGTGAGTGGCTCGAAGACTTCTTAAGTGATAGAACCCAGTACGTTGTCCTCGATGGTGAGTCTTCATCGGAGGTGAGGGTATCATCTGGAGTGCCCCAGGGAAGTGTGGTAGGTCCGCTGTTGTTTTCTATCTACATAAATGATCTTTGGGATAGGGTGGATAGCAATGTGCGGCTGTTTGCTGATGATGCTGCGGTGTACGGGAAGGTGTCGTCATTGAGTGACTGTAGGAGGATACAAGATGACTTGGACAGGATTTGTGATTGGTGTAAAGAATGGCAGCTAACTCTAAATATAGATAAACGTAAATTAATGCAGATGAATAGGAAAAAGAATCCCGTAATGTTCGAATACTCCATTAGTAGTGTAGCGCTTGACACAGTCACGTCGATTAAATGTTTGGACGTAACATTGCAGAGCGATATGAAGTGGGACAAGCATGTAATGGCAGTTGTGGGGAAGGCGGATATTCGTCTTCGGTTCATTGGTAGTTTTGGGAAGACGTGGTTCATCTGTAAAGGAGACCGCTTATAATACACTAATACGGCCTATTCTTGAATACTGCTCGAGCGTTTGGGATCCCTATCAGGTCGGATCGAGGCAGAACATAGAAGCAATTCAGAGGCGGGCTGCTAGATTTGTTACTGGTAGGTTTGATCATCACGCGAGTGTTACGGAAATGCTTCAGGAACTCGGGTGGGAGTCTCTAAAGGAAAGGAGACGTTCTTTTCGTGAATCGCTACTGTGGAAATTTAGAGAACCACCATTTCAGGTTGACTGCAGTACTATTTTACTGCCGCCAACTTATATTTTGTGGAAAGACCACAAAGATAAGATGAGAGAGATTAGGGCTCGTACAGGGGCATATAGGCAGTCATTTTTCCCTCGTTCTCTTTGGGAGTGGAACAGGGAGAGAAGATGCTAGTTGTGGTACGAGGTACCCTCCGCCACGCAGCGTATGGTGGATTGCGGCGGAGTATGTATGTAGATGCAGATGTAATGAGTCATTCGCGACTGTACAATTTCAGGAAAACTGGATGATTTATTCAAGAGAAAGAGCTTCAGAAGTAGAGCAAGTCAACAACACATTGTCCCACCCCTGGCCCTTGTGGAGGAAGTCATTCGACTTGTCACTGATTGCTAGAGTTGTTGGATGCCCTCCTGAGGCTTATCAGCTTGGAATTTCATTGACTGGAGTAGAACGTGTCTGGAGCCTCGTAGTTCGAGGCGGGAACCGTCACTGAAGGCAATTCTGTTCCAGACAATGAAATTCCAGTCTGATATCCCTCAAGAGGTCACCCGATAACTCTAGCAATCAGTGCCAAGTCGAATAATTGTTTGTATAATGGCCAGAGGTGGACCAACGTGTTGTTGACTTGGTCAATTTGTGAAGCTATTTCTCTTGGACAGATCACCCAATTTTTCTGAAAATGTAATCATTCCTTAGTCTGACCATGTACATCACATCTACAGATTTCCGTCTCATTCGGATAGTTCCTCCGTGGCACGTCGTGTTTTGTTATTTTATTTTATTTTTATTTTGAGTGTATATAAGTTCATTATACACTCCTGGAAATGGAAAAAAGAACACATTGACACCGGTGTGTCAGACCCACCATACTTGCTCCGGACACTGCGAGAGGGCTGTACAAGCAATGATCACACGCACGGCACAGCGGACACACCAGGAACCGCGGTGTTGGCCGTCGAATGGCGCTAGCTGCGCAGCATTTGTGCACCGCCGCCGTCAGTGTCAGCCAGTTTGCCGTGGCATACGGAGCTCCATCGCAGTCTTTAACACTGGTAGCATGCCGCGACAGCGTGGACGTGAACCGTATGTGCAGTTGACGGACTTTGAGCGAGGGCGTATAGTGGGCATGCGGGAGGCCGGGTGGACGTACCGCCGAATTGCTCAACACGTGGGGCGTGAGGTCTCCACAGTACATCGATGTTGTCGCCAGTGGTCGGCGGAAGGTGCACGTGCCCGTCGACCTGGGACCGGACCGCAGCGACGCACGGATGCACGCCAAGACCGTAGGATCCTACGCAGTGCCGTAGGGGACCGCACCGCCACTTCCCAGCAAATTAGGGACACTGTTGCTCCTGGGGTATCGGCGAGGACCATTCGCAACCGTCTCCATGAAGCTGGGCTACGGTCCCGCACACCGTTAGGCCGTCTTCCGCTCACGCCCCAACATCGTGCAGCCCACCTCCAGTGGTGTCGCGACAGGCGTGAATGGAGGGACGAATAGAGACGTGTCGTCTTCAGCGATGAGAGTCGCTTCTGCCTTGGTGCCAATGATGGTCGTATGCGTGTTTGGCGCCGTGCAGGTGAGCGCCACAATCAGGACTGCATACGACCGAGGCACACAGGGCTAACACCCGGCATCATGGTGTGGGGAGCGATCTCCTACACTGGCCGTACACCACTGGTGATCGTCGAGGGGACACTGAATAGTGCACGGTACATCCAAACCGTCATCGAACCCATCGTTCTACCATTCCTAGACCGGCAAGGGAACTTGCTGTTCCAACAGGACAATGCACGTCCGCATGTATCCCGTGCCACCCAACGTGCTCTAGAAGGTGTAAGTCAACTACCCTGGCCAGCAAGATCTCCGGATCTGTCCCCCATTGAGCATGTTTGGGACTGGATGAAGCGTCGTCTCACGCGGTCTGCACGTCCAGCAGGAACGCTGGTCCAACTGAGGCGCCAGGTGGAAATGGCATGGCAAGCCGTTCCACAGGACTACATCCAGCATCTCTACGATCTTCTCCATGGGAGAATAGCAGCCTGCATTGCTGCGAAAGGTGGATATACACTGTACTAGTGCCAACATTGTGCATGCTCTGTTGCCTGTGTCTATGTGCCTGTGGTTCTGTCAGTGTGATCATGTGATGTATCTGACCCCAGGAATGTGTCAATAAAGTTTCCCCTTCCTGGGACAATGAATTCACGGTGTTCTTATTTCAATTTCCAGGAGTGTATCTGTCCATGTCATTCGCATTTCGGAAAAAGACAAGCGTCTAAGAATGTGCGCGCTTCAAGAACACGCTGCTAATTCTATCGTGTTTAAATATTTGAAGGGTAAAAAAAGTGAAACACTAAACTATCCTCAGGTGCAGAGTGAGACAGGATGCCGACCTGTCGATATTATGTTTCTGCCTGCGTCTTGAGGCGAGCGTCATCAGCACACCGCTCTCCTGCGTGCACGTGTGAGCCGCTGCTCTCTGCTCTTCCTTGAAGTGCAAGTAGGACCTCCTTTGTTCTTACCAGACAGAGTGCATCATTCAAATCTTGCCATCAAGGAATATCACGATATGGAGGCTCCAACCCTCCTTCTGGTCATCGGTAACACTGGCCCATTTTTGAAGAGTGGAGTGGCTATAAAATCAAACACAATAAAGCAGGAAATCGGAACATTTCTTTACACATTAACACACCGATACAAATCTAGAGTAAACGATAGTGAGTATTGGTTGTGACTCCGTGATGTTGAAACCAAGCGTATTGTCAAAGCTCATGCAGTCTGTATGACACACACTAGGGATGACAAATATCGCCGAAAAACCGGTTTTCTGCTATACTGGTTTCATTCGTGCCGCTCAAAATAACCGGTTTCTGAAATGACCGATTTTAAGTTTTTTATTGATATTATTTCCAGTAGTAATCGTAGACTTGAAACTAATGTGAAAAATTCTAACGAAGGAATAGGAGATACGCATTGGTACGGGGTTGATTGTGTGGCAGAAATTGGTGTCACTGTCTCCAGAAAAGAAGGCGAAGGTGGATACGGGCGTGTCGACGGCGTGAACGGAAGGTCGGAAGTAGATGACTTCCCTGCATCGTCATTTTCGGATGGCATCGCCTTTTCGCCCTGAAACAACCACAAAATTAAGGTTTCAATTATTATTCAGTTTTATAGCATGTCAATAAAATTATAAATATCTCACTCAAATTTACCTTCTCTTACAGGGAACACTGTAAATGCTTTCTCCATACACAGGGTGTTCGGAAATTCACGTTACCGACTTCTAGGACTTGTAGAGAGAAGTGAGTACACAACATTTTGAATTGGAACCCTGTCCATAAATGTACCGTTTCCGTGGTACAGCCATTTGGAAACATGTTGGTAACGCTACCACTTTCAGAAGCAATTGATTAGGTGTGACCCACTACATCGCTTTGTTTACAATCCCACTCGTTAATAGCGAAAGAAATTGCTCGTATGCTCGCCGACGGGTTCTCTTCGGCATGATGCAGTCTTTGTCTCCTTGGAGCACTACGGTGATGCCTGCTGGCGGTGAAGCTGCCCTTTCTCGAAGCCGTTGTTTAATTGAGACGAAAAGGGTATGCGACGGAGTCGAACGTTGTGGAGAACGATCTTGATGAAGGCGACGAGCAACTCTTCCATTACCGTGAGCTTCACCATTCAGAATGACCACGTAGGTGCATTCTGCAAACATGTACTAAACCACTTTTCTGTATTCAAAGGCACGTGAATGAGACTCGAACTCCGCCAGAGAGGTAGGACATGTTAAAGGACATCAGCCGACCCGATGTAACCATTCTCCACCATGACTCCCCTGTTGCATACCTACCTAGCAAAGGCGTTTCTAAAATCCTGTAGCGCGGAAACGGTATGTTTCCGGACATGGGCCCCTATTTAGAATATTATGAAATCACTCCCCTCCACAAGCCCTAGAAGTTCGTAACGGAATTTTTTGAACAACGTGTATGGTGTCGCACGTTTGTTTTGCCTCCTTCCGTTTTTAATCTGTTAAATCAATTAGAGCAGTCTGTTTCGTCCCTACCGCACTTCGTATGCCATTTCCAAATTAGGGAGGTGCCATTCTGCAATAACCCGATGTCAGCGGACGACAGCAAAGAACTGCAGTACTGACCAGACGGGGACGAGTCCTCAAGTACACGCGTACCGCCTCACAGACCACGCCCCACGGCAGCAGGTCCGATTCCTCTGCCACGTGTTTGTTGCTAGTCTCTAATCGTTGCCGTTGTAATTAAAATAGTACTGATCACTTTTCCCACTTTCTACAATAATCCAATGTATCAAAGCAATGGAAATTATGCGAATAACTGCTACTCGTATTTTTTAAAACCAAAGATTTTAGCACTGCTGCTATGGAAAATTGATATGACGGTTTTTTGGCCGGTTATTACTAAAAATTTAAAAAAATCTATTCGAACGGAGACCGAATAAAATCCGAACAATATCGGTTATTCAGAAGTAAAATACCGGTATCGGTTTCAACCGTACGGTACCGATCTGCAGTCCAGATTGGGTCAAATTCCGTACAACGAATGCAGCTGTAACGGAACATTTACACTGAAGTTATGTAACGTATATTCGGTAGGTTCACTAACAGCACCAATGAGGATTTTATTTTGTTCTGTATGCTATGAAAAGTGATGCCTCAGTGCTAAAACAGTGCAGTAGAACGAATTATTAAACATCTTGATTATATTATAGGCATGTTTCCCTGTCTCCGTCAATTAGTTCTTCAGTTAACATCGTAATGGAGGGAGGGGGTGGGGGGGGGAGTGCTTTCCAAAATCTGTGTTGCAGTCTTCCGATACCTTCGACTGATATTGTCAAGACAATATGCATGTTCCTTTGAGGTAATATCACCTAATAGAGATCGAATACGTTTGTCTCTTTATAACTTTGAACGTTAAATCGGGATTGCTTATGGATCACTACCGGATCGCGTAGAACGACTTCGGAGACATTATGAAGATCATGGACTCATTGTTTCTCAGAAACGACTCAACAGTGAAATCAGTGTTCTCCCAGCAAACACGTGCCGTTAGGTGAAAATGGCGACGCACGTATGCTGTAGGTAATGTCAGACCTCTCCAGCCACTGAAGAAAGCTAAACATACGAGTTTTTCCTTACACTCGAATTGAGGTCAGTGTTATATGTTATAATAGTGTTATATGTTGTTACCGTTTTTCTGGAAGAATTCTATTACATCTCTGTAAACAGATTCAGTTTACATCCTTTACCATCTAACATAGGGATAGAAACATTTAGAAGAGTTTCAAGACACCGAAGCAACGTTTGCAGAAAATCGTGATGACAAACGCTTACTTTGTTGTGCGATTAACATTTGTAGCTAATTTATCTACTGAAATAGGAATCTCGTACGTTTCGTTGCAAATGGAACGAAACTTTTTTAAATGGCACTCCTGCAAGAACGGGACCAACGACGACTGAAGATAATCGTTCAACGTGACAGAAGTGCAATCCTTCCGCAAATTGCTGCAGTTTTCAATGCTGGGCCATCAACAAGTGTCAGCGTGCGAACCATTCAACGAAACATCATTGATATGGGCTTTCGGAGCCGAAGGCACACTTGTGTACCCTTGATGACTGCACGACTTTACGACTCGCCTGGGCCCATCAACACCCACATTGGCCTCTTGATGACTGGAGACATGTTCCCTGGTCGGACGAGTCTCGTTTCAAATGGTATCGAGCGGTTGGACATGTACGGGTATGGAGACAACCTCATGAATCCATGGACCCTGCATGTCAGCAGGGGTTGTTCACGCTGGTGGAGGCTCTGTAATTGTGTCGGAGCGTGTGCAGTTAGAGTGATGTTGGACCCCTGATACGTCTGGATACGACAATGACAGGTGACACGTACGTGAGCATCCTGTCAGATCACCTGCATCCATTCATGTCCATTGTACATTCCGGCGGACTTGGGAAATTCCAGTAGGACAATGCGACACCCCATAGAATTGCTACAGAGTAGGTCCAGGAACACTCTTATGAGTTTAAACACTTCCGCTCGCCACCAAACTCCTCACACATGAGCATTATTGAGCATATCTGGAATGCCTTGCAACGTGCTGTTCAGAAGAGATATCCATCCCCTCGAACTCTTATGGGTTTTTGGACAGCCCTGCATGATTCATGGTGTCAGTTCAGCACTACTTCAGACATTAGTCGAGTCAATGCCACGTCCTGTTGCCACCCTTCTGCGTGCTCGCGGGGGCCCTACATGATGTTAGACAGGTGTACCAGTTTCTTTCGCTCTTCAGTGTAGAAGGAGGCGGAGTGTATCGTGTTGACAATAGAAAAGCAGTAACAGTAGAATTGCTGATTTCGCAAGAGGACTAGTCATTGGACGTCACCTGAGTAACAGATCAATCGGGGACATTTCAGCCATTCTGAAGTCGTCCAAGTGACAGTTGGTGATACGACTGTGAAGTGGAAACGCAAAGGGACAATCACAGTTAAATGAAGATCAGGCAGTCCTCATGTACCGACAAACAAGGACCGTCAAACATTGAGAGTAGTTATAAAAGATCGCATGAAATCGAAAGAAGAAGTCATCATGAGTACTACGCAACTGGCACAATCACTGTCTGGTGGTTTGGAAAGAACAGGGTACAATAGTCAAGCAGCTACACATTTCTTAGTCGGTGTTAAGCGACGCTTGAGTTGTTGCAAAGAGCGACGCCACTGGATAATGGATGACTGGAAACTAGTGATTTAGAGTCATGAGTCTGCTGTAACCTTGGCAATCCGATGAAAGATTTTGGGTTTCGTGAGTGCTTTGGGAACGATACCTGTCATATGTGTAGTGTCAACAGTTAAGTACGGAGGATGTGTAGTTAAGGTATGAGGGCGTTTTTCGTGATAGTGGGTGGTCCGCTTACTACACATAAGAAAAAGCCAAATGCGGAACGATATGAACACGTTATACAGAAATGTGTACTGCGTGCAGTAGAGGAAAAGTTCGGGGACGATCAGTGTTTTTGTATCAGCATGACAATGCAATCTGTTATAAGCAGCGTCTGTGAGGTGTTGGTTTGTGGACAATAACATTTCTGAGATGTGCTGGCGTGGCCAGAGATTCGACCTGAATCCAAAAGCACACCTCCGGAATAAGTTATGACGTTCACTCCATTCCAGACCCTAGCACCCTATACCGCTAACGTGTCTGGTTTCAGCCCTTGAGAAAGAATGGGCTACCATTCCTCTACAGAAATTGGCACCTCGTTCAAAGCGTCCGCAGCAAGAGTTCAATCCGTCATAAATGCGAACGTGGTACACGCTCCATATTAATGACCACCAACGGTTGCCCCAACTTTTGATCAGGTACAGTGTAACGCTCGTTAGTGTGCACAACGAAATCTTGAAAAAACGGTGAAGGTTACGAGGAAAGGCAAGTATACTGGAGGAGTGTATTTCCATCTTAAGGCAGACTGAAGACTTATTTTCATCTTGTTCTCGTAAAGTGATTCAGTTAGTTGCTCAGAGTAGAAGCAGGTAATCAACTGCAAAACTCTCCAACACTATACCAAATGAAGTGCAAAACGACGCACACAATGGCAAATTTAAAGTTGGTACTTTTTTCCTAAAAAAGGTTAGCATGTATGCATGCATCTGTGTATGTGTGTGTGTGTGTGTGTGTGTGTGTGTGTGTGTGTGTGTGTGTGAGAGAGAGAGAGAGAGAGAGAGAGAGATAGAGAGAGATAGAGAGAAATAGAGACAAACACAGAGAGAGTTAGCGTGTACGCATTGCATGTGTGTGTCAAACAGAAAGAGAGAGAGAGAGAGAATGATCAGGATACCAAGTGTACAAGCTTAGTATGCTTCTACCGCTCTTCGTAAACGACAAACATACAGAAGAATTAATAAATTGTAAAGCAAATTTACAAAAGAAATCTTTTCGTTTCTCGTGAATATTACCTGTGTAACACGCTAAATACCTAATGTGATCCTTGAATACTGCTTCTCGACTATAAATATAAAACTCACGCCTGAAATAATGTCAACGCGAACAAACGCTGACAAATGTCATGTTGAAATTCTGTAGTAGTGACATTCCCCTAATGGATTTCTTATGTAGTTCTTTCATTAGCATAATTTGCCTTTCGCCTCGCTTTATATTGCATTTACGGCACAGGCCAGCAAGTAATAGCGTCATAAAATACCAGTTACTGTCACATTTATTGTTATATGAACCCCCACTTCCTTGGTGGCCGCTTTTATATACGCAGGAACTTGCTTAACTCCGAAGGTAACAAGAAATACGAACTATGCGTGAGAAATTTACCAACCTCAACGCCCCTTTCACTGCAAGTGCTTGTTTAAATTTATTCCTGACTGAAGTGACGTTTTCACCCCCACTAACATCAGCATTATTATGTGATGATATAATTCAAACACTAGTCATAATTAGTAATCGAAATGAAATAATGACCACTGGTGAAGTACCGTTAGCACCAATTATAGTAGAGTACAGTCATATGCAGTTTGATTACAGGTAGCTGCTGTGTTAATTATAGTGCTCTTTCTTATACTTTTTTCACTCTAGACAGCCAACCAATGTACGCTAAAAAATGTAATGAATTACGGTCAACTGCTGTTATCGAAATTTGCCACCGCTTGTGACACACATACACACACAGTAGATCGACACAGACAGCTCTCTGCAGACATTTATTTTATTTTCGATTGAAACTATTCAGTTAATTGGGCAACACCAGTTTTACATGCATTATTTACAACGTTTCACCTTATACGTAAAGAATTATTGTTTTCATGTTCCTGATTGCCAGTTGCGTTTCCTTTTACAAATGATAAGAACGTCTCGTTATGAGTGGGCGTAGTACAATAGACGTCGTGTTGGAAGGAAGGAAGGGAGATAAGCGTTTAACATCTCGTTGACAGTACAGTCATTAGACACGGAGCACATGCGCGGATTACGAAAGGATGGGGTAGGAAAATGGACGTGTTCATTCCAAAAGAACCATCCCGGCATTTGCCTGCAGCAATCTAGAGAAGTCACGGAAAAACATATATCTGGATGGCAAGATGGGGTTATTTCAACCGTCGTCCTTCCGAATGCGACTGCTTTCCGTCGTTTTAGAAAGAGAGACCAGAACTGAACACCTGAATTGAATGCACAATGACGAACACAAAAAAGCCTCTTCCTGTTTTCCCAGCTAACAGCAGCTTCTCATGGCGGCTTTCTTCTGTGATCCGGGCCTGAAACACTGAGCTGTCTGCTCATCTTCAGAATTAGATACCGATGTCTGATCCTCGAAAGTCGACGTACCAGCTCTGTAACATTTGTCGTCAGTAGAAATCTAGTATCCCTCCGCGTGCCCCTTTTGGTAATTAACCTATAACGGTTTATAGATGCCGAATGAAGACTGTAAATTATCATTTGTTGTGCAAGTATTTATTTTTGTTAACTTTAAATTAGGGCAGTACAGACTTCAGAAGGGTGGTGGAATAGTGACACTGTAATATGATTATGAGACCAGGTGAGATACGTACATATTGAAAGTCTGAGTTACCGCAAGTTCTAATGTGTATTATAAATTCCCACACAAAATGAGCGCAACAATTGCACTGAAGTATAAAGCGAACATATTTAATACCATCCTATACACTGACAAATTATCAAAAGAACACGAAAAAGTTACAAGTAACTAAGATTGGCGAACATTCAAGACAAGGAACCTAAGGCAGGTTATTACATTATTAGCACACTGATCAGTTTCCGCGATTTGACGACAGTGATTGCCAAAGTTTGAGTTTTTAAAATTATGCATGCCAGAAGGGCGTCTTCCTCCTACTCATTAAAACTCTAACGTTTACTGACTGCATTGCGACCTACACTCCTGGAAATGGAAAAAAGAACACATTGACACCGGTGTGTCAGAGCCACCATACTTGCTCCGGACACTGCGAGAGGGCTGTACAAGCAATGATCACACGCACGGCACAGCGGACACACCAGGAACCGCGGTGTTGGCCGTCGAATGGCGCTAGCTGCGCAGCATTTGTGCACCGCCGCCGTCAGTGTCAGCCAGTTTGCCGTGGCATACGGAGCTCCATCGCAGTCTTTAAAACTGGTAGCATGCCGCGACAGCGTGGACGTGAACCGTATGTGCAGTTGACGGACTTTGAGCGAGGGCGTATAGTGGGCATGCGGGAGGCCGGGTGGACGTACCGCCGAATTGCTCAACACGTGGGGCGTGAAGTCTCCACAGTACATCGATGTTGTCGCCAGTGGTCGGCGGAAGGTGCACGTGCCCGTCGACCTGGGACCGGACCGCAGCGACGCACGGATGCACGCCAAGACCGTAGGATCCTACGCAGTGCCGTAGGGGACCGCACCGCCACTTCCCAGCAAATTAGGGACACTGTTGCTCCTGGGGTATCGGCGAGGACCATTCGCAACCGTCTCCATGAAGCTGGGCTACGGTCCCGCACACCGTTAGGCCGTCTTCCGCTCACGCCCCAACATCGTGCAGCCCGCCTCCAGTGGTGTCGCGACAGGCGTGAATGGAGGGGCGAATGGAGACGTGTCGTCTTCAGCGATGAGAGTCGCTTCTGCCTTGGTGCCAATGATGGTCGTATGCGTGGTTGGCGCCGTGCAGGTGAGCGCCACAATCAGGACTGCATACGACCGAGGCACACAGGGCCAACACCCGGCATCATGGTGTGGGGAGCGATCTCCTACACTGGCCGTACACCACTGGTGATCGTCGAGGGGACACTGAATAGTGCACGGTACATCCAAACCGTCATCGAACCCATCGTTCTACCATTCCTAGACCGGCAAGGGAACTTGCTGTTCCAACAGGACAATGCACGTCCGCGTGTATCGCGTGCCACCCAATGTGCTCTAGAAGGTGTAAGTCAACTACCCTGGCCAGGAAGATCTCCGGATCTGTCCCCCATTGAGCATGTTTGGGACTGGATGAAGCGTCGTCTCACGCGGTCTGCACGTCCAGCAGGAACGCTGGTCCAACTGAGGCGCCAGGTGGAAATGGCATGGCAAGCCGTTCCACAGGACTACATCCAGCATCTCTACGATCGTCTCCATGGGAGAATAGCAGCCTGCATTGCTGCGAAAGGTGGATATACACTGTACTAGTGCCGACATTGTGCATGCTCTGTTGCCTGTGTCTATGTGCCTGTGGTTCTGTCAGTGTGATCATGTGATGTATCTGACCCCAGGAATGTGTCAATAAAGTTTCCCCTTCCTGGGACAATGAATTCACGGTGTTCTTATTTCAATTTCCAGGAGTTTATACACGCCGAAGCCGATTGCAGATCTTAATGGGTTTTTTTTTTTTTTAACAGCGTCGTTGTGTTGTCCACCAGTGCTGCTGTCGGCGGCCGCTGTGTTGGACGATGCCTGTGAATCCTGAAAAGCTACCTAACCCAAACTTTACATCATACCCCAGTTGGAGCTTCAAAGTGAAAAGTGGTGTTCTTGTCACTAGTAACAAACGAAGCGACATCGTACATTAGCCCCTACTTCGAGGGTCAGTCTTAGCACCTCATGAACAGTCGTCCAACGGCAAGTGCCATTCCTCATAGAGCGTCCTCCCAGTTTTCAATGGTTTTCCGGAACTACTACATCAGACCTGTCTGACCAATGAAATTTCCAAATTTTCACGCCCAGCGGCCTGCAGCTAAAGAAATGAATGTGTTTTAGCTCTGTCTTGTCAGTGCCTCAAAGGAGCGTGTTAACCTGTTGTTTCCTATGACCCTCCTATCTACTTTATGTACTATATGAGGGTCCAGCTGCAGGTATTTTTGGGATGAGAGAGTTGCAGCCCTACGCATATAGGATCCTCACACCTCGTCTGCCATGTTCTGCTGACTGCAGAGAGCCATAGTAATAAATCGTACCTGCAGCTTTCACAGAGCCTGCATGGTATCCACCGGTACATTGCTCTCCTATCAGCAGACTGGCGCCGTCTTCTCTGCATTCTTCACTCAAGGCTCATTGTGGTCCGCCTTCCGTGACCTTTATTGTATTATACAGCGCCTTCGCCCCAGAAAAACGCTTTAGGAACGTGGGAGCGGCGGTCATCCCGTGAAAAATTTCAACGACTCCTCTGAGGCCGTCCGAACAGCCGCAGCGTTGACTAACGATGGGCTTCCCTTCATCCTGTCCAGTACACAACAGCCTTCGGCGGACGCTGTCCTATTTGGAGTCGGCGTCACCTTTTACAACCTGCGTTAATGGTGCCCTTGTGCTCACAATGATCTGATGTCTGACTGTGAAATTGCCAGCCCAGCCAAATGTATTTCTCACGAAACAAAGCAACTACAAGTACTATGCGGATTGGAAATCACTATCGGATATCTTTAATAAAACTAAAGGTATACGCTGTACATCGATAATGGGAAAGGCTGTCAGTTTCGCTGTCTCTCATGGTTTGAGGATTGCCTAGTCAACGTTGGTTTGTTAGGTGACCTATCTGGAGCAGCCGAGTGGGGGGTTGTTGAGGCTAGCCAGTTCTAGCGGGTGTGCTTCGCAATATGGTATGGGGAGGACCACAGTTATCTGGAGATGCACCCCGTCAGCAGCTGTGGCCTTGTATCATCCTGGATTTTGATGTGGTGTTGTTGCGGAAAAGTCTGTGGTTTTAAAACCATTCTCTAGCCAGTAGTGGGAATGGAAGATTGGATTTTGCCCAAGCATTGTAATCTCATTCGTGTAGAATTATCCGTCTAGACCACTTGTAGAGTATCCATTTCTTAACTAACGATTCGAAGTCAGTCTCGGTATCGGGCTAGGGGTAATCTCCCTTCCGAAATGTTGATCATAGCTCATTGTTTCACTGACTCATTGTAGATAATTCCAGAATATCCTTTGACCTCCATTACTTGGATCGTTTTGTTCTGCATGGAGGTCTTATAATTTACCTTTTGTGAATCAATGAGGTTCTTATACCCCGTTTTTGCTGCTCCAGTTTTGAATTATTTTTATAATGAGTTCAGCATTCATACTATGCAAAACATATTCAGTCGTGGAACTGCTTGCCTCGTGAGACCACTGCGGACACAGGCTTTCATATCGTCTATAACGCTTCTCCCAGTTGTTGAAGAACACATGGTAGAGATTCCATTAACCTGTCATAACGATTGATTATACACTGAAGAGCCAAAGAAACTCGACTAATGTCTGAAATAGTGCTGGAAGGAATTGGCACCATTAATGCTGCAGGGCTGTCCATAAATCCGTAAGAATACGAAGGGGTGGAGATCTCTTCTGCACAGCACCTTGCAAAGAATCCTAGATATGCTCAATAATGTTCATGTCTGGGGAGATTGGTGGCCAGCGGAAGTGTTTAAACTCAGAAGAGTGTTCCTGGAGCCACTCTGTATCAATTCTGGGCGTGTGGGGTGTCGCATTGTCCTGCTATAATTGCCCAAGTCCGGCGGAATGGACAATGGACATGAACCGATCCAGGTGATCAGACAGGATGCTTACGAACGTGTCACCTTTCAGAGTCGTATGTAGATGTATCAGGAGTCCCATATCACTTCAACTGCACACGCCCCCGCCGGCCGCGGTGGTCTCGCGGTTCTACGCGCTCAGTCCGGAACCGCGCGACTGCTACGGTCGCAGGTTCGAATCCTGCCTTGGGCATGGATGTGTGTGATGTCCTTAGGTTAGTTAGGTTTACGTAGTCCTAAGTTCTACGGGAACTGATGACCATAGATGTTAAGTCCCATAGTGCTCAGAGCCATTTGAACCATTTGCACACTCCCCACACCATTACAGGGCCTCCACCATCTTGAACAGTCTCCTGCTGACATGCCGTGTCCACGGATTCATGAGGTTATCTCCATACCCGTACACGTCTATCCGCTCGATACAATTTGAAACGAGACTTGTCCGACCAGGCTACATGTCTCCAGTCATCAACAGTCCAATGTCGGTGTTGACGGAGCCAGGCGAGGCGTAAAGCGTTGTGTCATACAGTCATAAAGGGTACACGAGTGGGCCTTCAGCTCCGAAAGCCCATATCAATGATGTTTCGTTGAATAGTTCGCACGCTGACACTTATTGATGGCCCAGCATTGAAAACTGCAGCGACTTGCGGAAGGATTGCACTTCTGTCACGTTGAACGATTCTCTTCAGTCGTCGTTGGCCCCGTTCTTGCAGGATCTTTTCTGGCCGGAGCGGTGTTGGAGATTTGATGTTTTACCGGATCCCTAATATTCACGGTATACTCGTGAAATGGTCGCACGGGAAAATCCCCACTTCATCGCGATCTCAGGGCTGTGTCCCATCGCTCGTGCGCCGATAACAGTACCACGTTCAGAGTCACTTAGATCTCGATGACCTGCGATTGTAGCAGCAGTAACTGATCTAACAACTGCGACAGACACTTGTTGTCTTACGTAGGCGTTGTCGGACTCAGCGCCGTATTCTGCCTGTTTTGTATTTGAATATGCGTGCTTACACCAGTTTCTTTGGCGCTTCAGCGTATAAAAGCGAGTCCATATTTTCTGTTTTTAAACCTGGGAATCTTAGCTGTGATGGTCATTGCTTCTCTCAAGCTCACTTGTCTCCTGAATGAGATTTTCACTCTGCAGCGGAGTGTGCGCTGATATGAAACTTCCTGGCAGATTAAAACTGTGTGCCGGACCGAGACTCGAACTCGGGACCTTTGCCTTTCGCGGGCAACTGCTCTACCAACTGAGCTACCCAAGCACGACTCGCGCCACGTCCTGACAGCTTTTCTTCTGCCAGTACCTCGCCTCCTACCTTCCAAACTTTACAGAAGCTATCCTGCGAACCTTGCAGAACTAGGACTCCTGAAAGAAAGGACATTGCGGAGACATGGCTTAGCCACAGCCTGGGGGATGTTTCCAGAATGAGATTTTTTCACTCTGCATCGGAGTGTGCGCTGATGTGAAACTTCCTGTCAGATTAAAACTGTGTGCCGGACCGAGACTCGAACTCTGGACCTTTGCCTTTCGCGGGCAAGTGCTCTACCTACTGAGTTACCCAAACAGGAGAGCTTCTGTAAAGTTTGGAAGGTAGGAGACGAGGTACTGGCAGAAGTAAAGCTGTGAGGACGGGGCGTGAGTCGTGCTTGGGTAGCTCAGTTGGTAGAGCACTTGCCCGCGAAAGGCAAAGGTCCCGAATGCGGGTCTCCGTCCTTCTCTTGTCTCCTGTTCACGGGTGGTTCATACTGTTCAATTGAAATACTCACGTGAAGGCTACACATTGATGTACCGTCTTGTAAATTTTGACACATACTTACAGGCTTCCTTTCACAAAACATCCGTGCAGCACCCAGAAGCGAAGTGTGAGGTGGTGGGCACAGGAAATTTAAGCGTTCTGCGCAATTCCGCAGCCTCTCGTTGTGCCGTAAAAGGTTAGTGCAAATAGGCATCGAGACTGTGCGTCGACGGAGCACTCACACTCGGACTGAGAAGAATTGAACAGGAAAAACGGTTACAAATCAGATTGGTGACGTGGGGAGAATGAAGAGAGTCCGTTTCTCACGGGTCGTGGCTGTCAGCCGTGTCGCGCCGCCTTCCCACGGAGACAGGCAGCGCCCGCCCGCCCTCCGCTGTCGCAGCTCCCAGCCTGCCTGCCTGAGGCCGTCAACAGATGCGCAGGGCGGGGTGCCGCTCCGTAAGGGCCGCGAATGCCGATGAGGCTGTGCGCGCTGACGAGCCAGCCGGCAGCTGCCCCCTACTGACGGCCGATCCGTGTAAGCGGACAGCGCACCCTCCTCACAGCACCACTCACTACAACAGCTCGCAGTCTCCTCTTGTTGTTGTTGTTGTGGTCTTCGGTCCTGAGACTGGTTTGATGCAGCTCTCCATGCTACTCTACCCTGTGCAAGCTTCTTCATTTCCCAGTACCTACTGCAGCCTACATCCTTCTGAAACTGCGTAGTGTATTCATCTCTTGGTCTCCCTCTACGATTTTTACCCACCACGCTGCCCTCCAATACTAAACTGGTGATCCCTTGATGCCTCAGAACATGTCCTACCAACCGATCCCTTCTTCTGGTCAAGTTGTGTCACAAGCTCCTCTTCTCCCCAATTCTGTTCAATACCTCCTCATTAGTTACGTGATCTACGCATCTACTCTTCAGCATTCTTCTGTAGCACCACATTTCGAAAGCTTCTATTCTCTTCTTGTCTAAACTATTTATCGTCTACTTTTCGCTTCCATACATGGCTACACTCCATACAAATACTTTCAGAAACGACTTCCTGACACATAAATCTATGCTCGATGTTAACAAATTTCTCTTCATCAGAAATGCTTTCCTTGCCATTGCCAGTCTTCATTTTATATCCTCTCTACTTCGACCATCATCAGTTCTTTTGCTCCCCAAATGGCAAAATTCGTTTACTACTTTAAGTGTCTCATTTCCTAATCTAATTCCCTCAGCATCACCCGACTTAATTCGACTACATTCCATTATCCTCGTTTTGCTTTTAATGATGTTCATTTTATATCCTCCTTTCAAGACACTGTCCATTTCATTCAACTGCTCTTCCAAGTCCTTTGCTGTCTGACAGAATTACAAGGTCATCGGCGAACCTCAAAGTTTTTATTTCTTCTTCGTGGATTTTAATACCTATTCCGAACTTTTATTTTGTTTCCTTTATTGCTTGCTCAATATACAGATTGAATAACATCGGGGATAGGCTACAACCCTGTCTCATTCCCTTCCCAACCACTGCTTCCCTTTCGTACCCCTCGACTCTTATAACTGCCATCTGCTTTCTGTACAAATTGTAAATAGCCTTTCGCTCCCTGTATTTTACCCCTGCCACCTTCAGATTTTGAAAGAGAGTATCCAATCAACATTTTCAAAAGCTTTCTCTAAGTCTACAAATGCTATAAACGTAGGTTTGCCTTTCCTTAATCTTTCTTCTAAGATAAGTCGTAGGGTCAGTATTCCCTCACGTGTTCCAACATTTCTACGGAATCCAAACCGATCTCCCCAGAGGTCGGCTTCTATCAGTTTTTCCATTCGTCTGTAAAGAATTCGCGTTAGTATTTTGCAGCTGTGACTTATTAAACTGATAGTTCGGTAATTTTCACATCTGTCAACGCCTGATTTCTTTGGGATTGGAATTATTATATTCTTCCTGAAGTCCGAGGGTATTTCACCTGTCTCATACATCTTGCTCACCAGATGGTAGAGTTTTGTCAGGACTGGCTCTCCCAAGGCTGTTAGTAGTTCTAATGGAATGTTGTCTACTCTTGGGGCCTTGTTTCGACTTTGGTCTTTCAGTGCTCTGTCAAACTCTTCACGCAGTATCGTATCTCCCATTTCACCTTCATCTACATCCTCTTCCATTTCCATAATATTGTCCTCAAGTACATCGCCCTTGTATAGACCCTCTATATACTCCTTGCACCTTTCTGCTTTCCCTTCTTTGCTTAGAATTGGGTTTCCATCAAAGCTCTTGATATTCATGCAAGTGGTTCTCCTTTCTCCAAATGAATCTTTAATTTTCCTATAGGCAGTATCTATCTTACCCCTAGTGAGATAATCCTCTACATCCTTACATTTGTCCTCTAGCCATCCCCGTTTAGCCATTTTGCACTTCCTGTCGATATCATTTTTGAGACGTTTGTATTCCTTTTTGCCTGCTTCATTTACTGCATTAGTCTCCTCTTAAGAACTAAAAAAAACTATTGAGCTAAAATGTTTTGTATGTGTGTCCCAGACTGCCCATAGCCAGTCAGTGATCAATCTTCAGTAGCATCAGGTTGCGGTCTCTATGATGGTGGTCGATGGGTTGTGGCAAGACTAAACTAACACTAATGTGAATTACTTGAAATGTGAGCAATGGATTAAATTTATTTTAGGACGATGGCCCTAATGAAGCAAGACGTAAGTTGACCATTTGATAACACATTTACTAGTGCCAAGACGATCATGTAATTAGCAAATGAAACAGGATTCCAAATCAAAATAATTTTGCTCGAAGACTTCTTAAGTAATAGAACCCAGTACGTTGTCCTCGATGGTGAGTGTTCATCGGAGGTGAGGGTACCATCTGGAGTGCCCCAGGGAAGTGTGGTAGGTCCGCTGTTGTTTTATAACTACATAAATGATCTTTCGGATAGGGTGGATAGCAATGTGCGGCTGTTTGCTGATGATGTTGTGGTGTACGGGAAGGTGTTGTCGTTGAGTGACTGTAGGAGGACACAAAATGACTTGGACAGAATTCGTGATTGGTGTAGGCAGCTAACTCTAAATACAGATAAATGTAAATTAATGCAGATGAATAGGAAAAAGAATCCCGTAATGTTTGAATACTCCATTAGTAGTGTAGCGCTTGACACAGCCACGTCGATTAAATATTTGGGCGTAACATTGCAGAGCGATATGAGGTGGGACAAGCATGTAATGGCAGTTGTGGGGAAGGCGGATAGTCGTCTTCGGTTCATTGGTAGAATTTTGGGAAGATGTGGTTCATCTGTAAAGGAGACCGCTTATAATACACTAATACGGCCTATTCTTGAATACTGCTCGAGCGTTTGGGATCCCTATCAGGTCCGACTGAGGGAGGGCATAGAAGCAATTCACAGGCGGGCTGCTATATTTGTTACTGGTAGGTTTGATCATCATGCGAGTATTACGAAAATGCTTCAGGAACTCGGGTGGGAGTCTCTGGAGGAAAGGAGGCGTTCTTTTCGTGAATCGCTACTGAGGAAATTTAGAGAACCAGCATTTGAGGCTGACTGCAGTTATATTTTACTGCCGCCAACTTACATTTCGCAGAAAGACCACAGAGATAAGATAAGAGAGATTAGGGCTCGTACAGAGGCACATAGGTATTCATTTTTCCCTCGTTCTGTTTGTGAGTGGGAGACAATATGCTAGTTGTGGTACGAGGTACACTCCGCCACGCACCGTACGGTGGATTGTGGAGTATGTATGTAGATGTAGATGTAGAATCTCTTACAATCTGCAGTAGGAAAACATTGACATATATTCAATCATACAATCCGACTGATGATCAGAAATCGTAGGTACACAGGCTAAATGATTGTTGAGCATGAATGATATCAATGTCTTGGCAAGGGCAAGAATAAAAGACTAGCCCTCGCCGTCTACAGGCAAAGTAGTGTGTTCTTTGCGGCATCCAAAGGAGAAATGTGATGTATGCGGCATCCAAAGAAGTGCCTCCTGTTTGGCGTCTAGAGAAGAAGTGTATTCTTTCCGGCCCTGGGAGAAGACGTACATTATGTTAGGCATCTGCAGAAGTAATGTATTCTATTTGGCTTCTGGACAAGAAGCGTATTCTGTTAGGCATGCAGAGAAGTAGTATGTTCTATGTGGCGTGAAGAAAAACTGTTATCCGTTCGGCATCTGGAGAAGAAGTGTATTCTATTCAGTGTCTAGAGAAGAACTGTATTTTGTTCGGTGTTCAGAGAAGAAGTGTATTCTGGCTGACGCTCAGAAAAGAAGTGTACTCTGCTTGGCATCTGTGGAGAACAAGTGTATTCTGTTTGGCATTCAGAGAAGAAGTGTGTTCTGTTCACTGTCCAAAGAAGACGTGTATTCTGTTCAGTATCCAGAGGAAAAGTGTGTTCAGCATCCTGACAAGAAGTGAATTCTGTTCGGCAACCGGTGAAGAGGTGCCTTCTATTCAGCTTCCGGAGAAGAGGTGTAATCTGTTTGACATTCAGAGAAAAGGTGTATTCTGTTCAGCGTCCAGAGAAGATGTGTTTTCTGTTCAGGTTTGGAGAGGAAGTCTTTCTCCTTCAGCGTCTGGAGAAGAAATGTGTTCTATTAGGCATCCGGACTAACTCTCGCTTCTGCATCTGTGCTCCTTTTGGTACGTCAACAGATGGTTTTACAGAACTCTGCACAATAGCATGTCCATAAACAAATCAGCAATAATTTCCCGGTTTGCAGTGTTAACCAATGGAAGGACTCGGTTGTGAATAAGGTCTTTCTGCGTACCCACTCTCCTACTGAAATACCTCTCTAGCCAATACGCTGGCTCCACGTTGTGGACTTACTCGCAACTGGGCCTCGGCTCCTCCCCTCTGCTAAACTGTTACTTTTGATCGGCAAGCAGTCTCGTTCAGAATTGTCGACAAAGTGCCCAGGCTGTCCCGTGTGAAGACTTGAGCCTCGTCCTTTCTCATGACTTTGCAGGGTGCTTGCCACTTCACGCCACTCGCTTCTGGGAAGGACTTCTCAAATTGAAAACAAATTTCTTTCTGAGCTCAGCGAGTCGTCCAAACTCAAGTGTTCTGCCGCTACATTATCAGATTTTCTGAGAGACTTCTCGGAGGACACATAGTTCAAAATACAATAAGTTGACCGCTCTGAGTTTCAACGCCGGTGTTGCACAGGACTGCCGGCCGGTGTGGCCGTGCGGTTCTAGGCGCTTCAGTCTGGAACCGCTTCACCGCTACGGTCGCACGTTCGAATCCTGCCTCGGGCATGGATGTGTGTGATCTCCATAGGTTAGATAGGTTTAAGTAGTTCTAAGTTCTACGGGACTGATGGCCACAGATGTTAAATCCCATAGTGCTCAGAGTCATTTGCACCAATTTTTTGCACAGGATTCAGACGATGGTTTGGTGAGTGACTTCCAGATACCTCGCTCTTAAGTTGCCAAGGGCGGTCGCTGCTGAGAGCTGAATGGCGTTATGATTCGCTGTGGAAATCGAGATTCGCAGGCGGTGCCTCGGTCCGGGATTCTCCATTCACGAAAACTACAGAATTATTTGCATGCAACTATGGGTATCTAGACAGAGAATTAAGACGTTAATTGATGTCCTAATCTCCGCCGTCACCGAATATTGCTTTCCATAAACATAAAGATGAAGAAC
The DNA here is from genome assembly GCF_021461385.2 of Schistocerca piceifrons. Taxonomy (NCBI): domain Eukaryota; kingdom Metazoa; phylum Arthropoda; class Insecta; order Orthoptera; family Acrididae; genus Schistocerca; species Schistocerca piceifrons. The sequence goes on from NC_060144.1 coordinate 545,503,312, forward strand.
GCCGAGAACGAAGCGCTCGTATTAAATACGGTGCAAGCCAGGGATGCACTCCTTCGTTCCTACTCCTCAATCTAAAAATCGAAGAAGCAATGACGGAAAAAAAGAAAATCTCAAGAATGGGATTAATATTCGAGATGAAAAGATATCAGTGACGATCTATCTTTAGCGAAAGTGAAGAATAATTATAGGATCTGTTGAACACAACAGTCTGACGCGTACAGAATATAGACTCAGAGCATATAGAAGAAAGATGAAAGTAATTAGAAGTAGCAGAAATGAGAACAGCGAGGAACTGATGGTCACGAAGTAGACGAACTTAAGGAATTCTGCTACATAGCCCGGAAAATAGCCCGTGATGGACGGAGCAGGGACGACATAAGAAGCAGACTGGCACTGGCAAGAAAGGCATTCCTGGCCAACAGAAGTGAGCTGTTGTCAAACATAGACCTTTATTTATAGAAGAAATTTCTGAAAATGTACATTGGAAGGCAGCATTGTATGGTACTTGAAACATGGAGTATGAGAAAACCGGAACACAAGAGAATCGAAGCACTCGAGATGTGATGCTGTAGACAAATGTTGAAAATTAGGTAGACTGATGTAAGGAGTAAGGAATTTCTCCGTAGAATCAGCGAGGAAAGGAACACATGGAAAACCCTGACAAGAAGAAGGGACAGAACGATAGGACATCTGTTAAGACATCAGGGAATAACTTCAGTGATATTAGAGAGAGCTGTAGAGGGTAAAAACTGTAAAGGAAGACAGAGATCGGAATACGTCCGACAAATAACTCAGGTTGCAACTGCTGCTCTGAAATGAAGAGGGTATGGCACAGAACAGGAATTTGTAGGGGGCCGCATGAAACCAGTCGGAAGACAGATTACTCCAAACGAAACTTAAACCATAAGAATTGCGGACATTATGGCAATAAAACGTGAGCTGTGATCTCCCAGCAGTAGACTCCCATGTATCAACAACGGAACCGACATCTGTGGATTCCGAAGACAGCCTTTTTTTTTCAAATCGCCCGAAAGTACAGACTTTGGACGACTACCGGTGAAATTTAAATCGGTTCGTTTTATTCGATCAAATCATCCGACATTCTGACAAAACGAAATACGGACTGTGCGAAACTGATAACATTAGTCCTGGAAAGAAGAATTTCGTGGTAACCTAAAGATGAAAATCGCAGCTGTATTGGACACCACAGGTAAACAGAATCTTTATCGGAAATTACAGGTGTCAATTACAACTTCAAAAAACAGGGTGTTCAGATGGAAAGGATGGTGTATGTTGTGCTTATATTTAATGTAGTGGATCTTTTTTGTGTTGTCCGACATTCCGACAAAACTAAACTGATAACTTTAGTCCTGGAAAGAAGAAAAAATTGTAAATTTGTGGTAAGGTCTTATGGGACCAAACTGCTGAGGTCTTCGGTTCGTAAACTTACACACAACTTAATCTAACTTAAACTAACTTACGCTAAGGACAACACACACACACACACACACACACACACACACACACACACACACACATGCCCGAGGGAGGACTCGAAACTCCGACGGGGGGAGCCACCTGGGCCGTGACAAGGCGCCTCAGAAAGAAGAATTTTTTGGTAACCTAACGACGAACAATTCATAATCCTGGTACAACTCGGAATTAACGGACTGAAATCGCAGCTTTATTGGACACCACAGGCAAACAAAATCTATATCCGGAATTTCAGGCGTGAATTACAACCTCAAAAAACAATGTGTTCAGATGAAAAGGACGGTCAATGTTGCGCTTAAATTTACTGTAGTGGATCTTTTTTGTGTTTTGGTAGGTAGGCTTTAGTTGCTGACGAGTACTGTTACTCTCATTGATGCTTTTGTGCCTGTAGAGTGGTAATCCTGCTATATGAGGTAGTTTGCAAATGTGGTGTATGTGTTTCACTTTTTAGTGCTCTACCCTTCGAATTAATTCAGTAGAACATAGTGTTTGTAAACTTGCTTTTCAGGGTCACCACTAATCATCTCGAGTATGTACTGCCGAAAATTCATACATGAAACACTTTCGGATAACGAAAGCTAAAATCGAGTACTTGTAGAGGTGTGATTCGAGCTCTGTTAAGAAACTCGATACTCATATTTAAGATGTAGTTATGCCTTAAGTAAAACTGGAAGTGACACTTCGTTATTTGACACCTGACGATTACAGCTTTCCGATATTTATGCCTATCTCACGTTCTGAAAAGTACATAATTTCAAAGCTTTTGTGTGTTATGGCCGGTCGTGGTGGGTGAGCGGTTCTAGGCGCTTCAGTCTGGAACCGCGCGACCGCTACGGTCGCAGGTTCGAATCTTGCCTCGGGCATGGATGTGTGTGATGTCCTTAGGTTAGTTAGGTTTAACTAGTTCTACGTTCTAGGGGACTGATGACCTCAGAAGTTAAGTCCCATAGTGCTCAGAGCCATTTGAACCATTTTTTTGTGTGGTATGTTTGGCACAATTTATGATAACCTAAAGACTAATTTGACAGTTAATATTTTCACTCTTGCGCCACAAATACAACGAAATATTGTGTTAATTTTATTAAATACCGAAGGAGCTTTGCTTCTTGCAAGTGTAATAAAAGACACTGCACTGTAGTTGATTTTCTTTATTAGAAGCCACTACACTCAATCTGAAATAATACTGCCATCATAATTCTTGTTACTTCCTTTCTCAAGATTTTAAAAGGGCATTGTAGTTTCTAGTACTAGAATCTGATTATCTGAATATAGTGTCAGTGCTGCATTAATTTTCACCGTTTTTAGAATCAATCGTCCTGCTGCAAAACCACAAATCTACATTTCATTAATCAAATAATACTTGTTTACTCACACAGTAACACCATCCATGTATCATATTATAGAAACATCATCTACTTTCACCGTCTAAAATAACCACTATGCGCTCACAACCACATTGGAAAAACCTTTACCCAGTAAAGTCGCACATCCTACCAATGTAACATAATAAATCACCCTTAGAACAATGTGTTTTGGAGAGATCCTTAATGCAATGTATCACTGAAACTACAGATCTTCGTAATACAAACGTATAAATAAGAAAACTATCAGACACTGTATGTCAGCTTCAAAGGTGAGGCTCCATCTGATGCTGATCAGTGGTAGGAGAAGGAAATTGCCCAAAGATAAAAAGTTTTTTGTGGCATGTTGTTTGTCCTTTCGGCTTATATATTCGTTGAACTTGGCCTGGTGATTTCAGTAACTGAGGAGAGAGAGTACAGTACTCGCCACGTCCTTTTCGAGACAGATATAGTTCTTTCACATGCATTCGGAATCTTTTTAATGGCAGACACCGCATTACAGCACTCATGTCCAAGTACAGAGATGTCGTGATAGCCATCCACCTGTGGAGGGTAAAATCTAACCTACTCCATACACTGTGGCGCCTGCTGTGGAAGAGCACAAGAGCATGTGAACACCCTAACGTTTGACACCTTGTGGATTAATTGGTTGTTTTTCTTTGAATGCTGTTAAACTTAAGGTAGATGCAGTAATCTGAAATACACAGCAGTATTTGAATCTATCGCGCTATGCTACATATTGCCCCTCTAGACTTGGTAAAACCTGGCGTCAGGGTCATGAGCACACCTTCACTTGTGCGCATTTTAAGGAGCTGCTGCCCATGCGCAACTGGCGAGACGTAATTGCCTTACGGCTCAAATACATACGGATTTGATAAACAATATGCAGGGTTCACGGCGTGCACTGCAAGCCTTTACCACTCAACTATTAGTTCATGCCAATGCCACCAGATGGCAGCACACTGCAGCAGACTTTTATCTGCGTTCGCCATATATCCCGTTAGGTGCTAGCACACTCTTGAGGTATGCGATTTAACACACTATATACTAAAATTAGGTTGTACATCAGTATATGTTATAGGTATACTTAGAGAAAAACCTATTTTGTGGGATTCTGTATGAGATAGGGTACATAAAGTTTTGAATTTTTTCATAGACTAACCTATTTGACGTGCTGATAACCATAAAGCACATCATCGTCGATTGTGAGACTGTAGCATTTATTTGTGCTTCTGACATCTGTTGATCTTATGGTTTATCTGTACTGTAGGCCGGCGTTGTACATATATTTGAACAATCACGAAAAGCTGTATCACTGGTTTCTCTTATATTCACTTAAATAGGGAGGGGGGCAGGGTCTAAGACGGTATGTTTTTGGCCCTTATGGCTCTCAGCATCTCATTTGTATTCTAGTCAAGCGACCTTGTTGGTAGATAATACTACTTGAATTTAATCAGTTCCGCAAACGGCAGTTTGTGTTTGCAATTGGTTATCTACTGTGCATGAATCTGCTGTCCTGCGGAGTGTCAGCATGAACTCTGTTGAACCTGTATTAATCGCTGACAGATAAGAAAATTACAGGAAAAGTTATCCGCAAAGCAACTAGGGCATTCCAAACCAGAGAAAGTGACGAAATCAAATAAGCGTGACTACAAGCGAACATTTAACAAAGAAGTGTATAACAAATGTACGTCGTTATGTGAATGCAACGTAAGAGTGCCTGATTTTCATCCCAGAAGTTAATTCATTAACTAATACATGAATTAGGAATCTTGTACATTTGTTCGAAAAAGTAAAAAAGCACAAAAACTCCCACTTACACTAAAATGCGAAACGTAGAGTGGCGAAAGCTTAAACATTATTTTGTTTTCGCTTAAACTGTGCTTAATTATGTACAAAACCACAAAATTCCACAAAAACAATTCTTTCTTTTTTCAGACATGTTATGCAAATTATTATTATTATTATTATTATGTAAAGCAGCTGAAGTTGCAAAAATATTTGACGAGCATAACTGTTATACAGCAGATGCTATTAATTTCGCCCTCTCATATTTATATGAATTTAAAAATTTGCGAACACCTAGAATGTATATCCACGAGCCGCCGTTGTTCATGTATAGATTCTAACCCTGCCTAACCTAACCTCCTTGACTCCGCCAAAAAGTGACGGAGGAGATAGGACGCACCTTAGCCGAAGAGTGTCTAAGAATCTGTCCTTTTTCTCTAAATAAGCGAATTCTGCTCATACCATCCGCTTTAAACGCGTCGGGATATATTAATGCAGCCGTTGAAAGTGAAGAACGCGTAACAGACAAACCATTTATGTTTTTCCGCTGTGGCTTCATTTCTATGCGTCCACTGAGTCCCCACTACTGTCTTCGCCAGACAATATGGGCGCCGCGAAGGGTGCGAGGGGAACGGCAAGAGTAAAGTACTCTCTGCGCATGCGCAACACTGGTTATTAAGTCCTAACGGCAAATGTCAACCGTATCATCGGTAGCGTGGTAAGTAGGATAATGTTCGTCGTTTAGGCTGTAGCGTCGATCCCAGCTGACACGCCCACAAGTTAATGCAACATTTACCAGTGCGGGTATTTAATCCGGTATCCTGCTATTAAACTAAAAAGGGCCGTCAGACATGTTAATCACGGATTCTGATGATCCTTAATTACAGTACTGGCCATTAAAATTGCTACACCACGAAGATGACGTGCTACAGACGCGAAATTTAACCGACAGGAAGAAGATGCTGTAATATGCAAATGATTAGCTTTTCAGAGCATTCGCACAAGGTTGGCGCCGGTAGCGACACCTACAACGTGCTGACATAAGGAAAGTTTCCAACCGATTTCTCATACACAAACAGCAGTTGACCGGCGTTGAATGGTAAAACGTTGTTGTGATGCCTCGTGTAAGGAGGAGAAACGCGTATCATCACGTTTCCGACTTTTATAAAGGTCGGATTGTAGCCTATAGCGATTGCGGTTTATCGTATCGCGACATTGTTGCTCGCGTTGGTCGAGATTCATGACTGTTAGCATAATATGGAATCGGTGGGTTCAGGAGGGTAATATGGAACGCCGTGCTAGATCCCAACGGCCTCGTATCACTAGCAGTCTAGATGGCAAGCATCTTATCCGCATGGCTGTAACGGATCTTGCAGCCACGTCTCGATCCCTGAGCCAAGAGATGGGGACATTTGCAAGACAACAACCATCTGCATGAACAGTTCGGCGACGTTTTCAGCAACATGGGCTATCAGATCGGAGATCATGGCTGCGGTTACCCTTGACGCTGAATCACAGACAGGAGCGCCTGCAATGGTGTACTCAACGACGAACCTGGGTGCACGAATGGCAAAACGTCATTTTTTCGGATGAATCCAGGTTCTGTTTACAGCATCATGATGGTCGCATCCGTGTGTGGCGACATCGCGGTGACCGCACATTGGAAGATTGTATTCGTCATCGCCATACTGGCGTATCACCCGACGTGATGGTATGGGGTGCCATTGGTTACACGTCTCGGTCACCTCTTGTTCGCTCTGACGGCATTTTGAACAGTGGACGTTACATTTCAGATGTGTTACGACCCGTGGCTCTGCCCTTCATTCGATCCCTGCGAAACCCTACATCTGAGCAGGATAATGCACGACCGCATGATGCAGGTCCTGTACGGTCCTTTCTGGATACAGAATATGTTCGACTGCTGCCGTGCCAGCACATTCTCCAGATCTCTTACCATTTGAAAACGTGTGGTCAATGGTGGCCGAGCAATTGACTCGTCACAATACGGCAGTCACTATTCTTGATTAACTGTGGTATCGTGTTGAAGCTGCATGGGCAGCTGTACCTGTATACGCCATCCAAGCTCTGTTCGACTCAATGCCCAGGCGTATCAAGGCCGTTATTACGGCCAGAGGTGGTTGTTCTGGGTACTGATTTCTCAGGATCTACGCACCCAAATTGCGTGAAAATATAATCACATGTCAGTTCTAGTATAATACGTTTTTCCAATGAATAACCGTTTATCATCTGCATCTTCTTGGTGTAGCAATTTTAATGGCCAGTAGTGTATGTTATAGATGGTCCTGTGCTAAGTACATAGGTGTCAGATTTTCATGCGACGGCACCAGATTTCCGAGAAAAGTGATGATGTTTCATGCATACCTGCTGTACGCACATTGGGAGTCATGTTTTGACCTAGCGAGCAGAGAGCAATGGTTTAGGTTCACGTCCATGGTTACCATATTGGTTGTGCACTCTTTTTTTTCTTAAATTTCGTCACACAGACTATCATGCAATATTATATGTCATTAAAAATTATCCAAAAGTAGTCATTTTCACCGCGTAATTTCGTTAGTAAATCATGCATAACACGAAACTTCCTTCAAATGTGTGTTCCGTTTGTTACTAAAGCATTGCAGAATCGTTTTACTCGCTGTCGCTTGTAAGCCTTGCTGCGCTAGAACAGAATTCCGGTTGTCATTTGTGGTAGAAGCAACCTAAACAAACATTCGTGGAGCACTATTCACGTTTAATAAAAGCTACTGCATTGCAGGCATATGGATTTTTCAACGCTGGTACCGGAAAACACAACAGTTCGTTTAAACTCGAAATTAATTGCTATTTCTTCCACCAACTTCGATGTGAACCACGTGTACTTGATCATTCTCGCGAAAGCGGGTGTGCTAAATTGATGCAGAATTAATGAATACATTTTTATGGAATCTTCCCTCGAAGCGATTTCTCCACCTCCAAGACGGCGTCGTTATGACAAGGCTTTGCACACGCTGAAAAATACAGAACTCTAGGTATATTAAATTACAAGTATTATAAAAATGTTTGTTACTTTAGCGTAAGATAATAACACTGTGTAAATGAACATTCAATTCGAAGTTTCTTTCTGGCTGATTTACAAAATCTGTAAAAGAGTTTTGAAAAATATGCGTTCTCTGGTTTACTATCAAGATGTTTACTGTGAATTGTTAGTTTCAGTACTCAAAATTAGATTAAAACGTTTCTAAAGGCTTGTTGTAGAATATTATCCATTTCCTCACAGCTAAACTACCTTTTTCAAAAAAGGAAAATATTTAATACTTTTCGTTCTCTACACAGAACCGTACTGCTCGACATGTGACTCATTTCAGAGGCCAGTTCTTTCCATACACCAGAGGATCTGGTACTGTGGTAGGGGGGATTATAGCTAGGCCACACAGTGCCGATACTGATAATAATCGGCAAAGTCCGTAAGTTTAGTGAATCATCACTGTCTTGCAATATAAGAATAGTCCATTGGGTGGCATTTATACAAGAAATCAATCTCTACTTATCTTTTTGACAGCTGCAGTAGTCCATGTGCTGTCATTATCTATCCACTGCTGTCCAATAAAAAGGTCCGAGTTTGATTCATGAAGTGACTGAAATTATTTATTTGCTGTTTCATGTCTGTTACAACGTTTTTTGAATGCAATTATGATCACGGAAGTCTTTCGAACACACAGAAATAATTTCATTGACATTATTCTTCAATTCAGATTCATAATTTCGAGAGTGACTACAACAGTGTACATAACGAATCCAATCGCACAACTGAGGGCATAATGCGTCGGCAAGCAATTTAATTAAAAGCCGCTTGTGAGGAACGGTGTTTTAAGCATTCAGGAAATCTAGAAGTATGGAATCAATTCGAGAATCCCTGTCGATTGCACCCATTACTTCGTGTGCATAAAGAGTTGATTGTGTTTCACAAGAACGGTATTTTCTGAATCCGTATTGGCTATTTGTCAATAAATGGTTTCCTTCGAAGTAGCTGATAATGTTATTACACGGTATATTCCAAAATCCTACTGCAAACCGAAGTTAGTGATACGGGTCTGTAATTCAGCGGATTACTCCTATTTCCTTTCTTCAGTATTGCGTGACCTGTGCACCTTTCCAGCCTTTAGGTACGGACCTTTCGTCGAGCGAGCTGTTTTATATAATTGCTCAGTATGGAGCTATTGTATCTGCATACTCTGAAAGGAATCTAACTGGTATACAGTCTGGACAGGAGACCCTGCCTCTATTAAGTGATTTAAGCTGCTTCGCTACACCGAGGTTATTTTCTTCTAAATTACTCATCTTAATAATTCGAATTCTGGGATATCGACTACGTCTTTCTTGCTGAAACACCCTGCTTAGCAGCTCCGCTTTAGTGGCACTGTCATCAGTAACATGACCATTGCTGTCGCGTAGTGGCGGTGCTGAATGTGTCCAGCGCTTGTGTACGTTACATGCATCCGAAAACTCTCTGGATTTTCTGTCAGTTTCGCTTTGGGAAATATTAAGCATAGCCAGTCTCGGAGATTTTGCGTTCTTTTATACTTTGCATGTTTCTTTCGTTGCTTCCGCAACAGTGTTCTGACCTGCATTGTGTACCATAGGGGATCAATACCTTCTCTTATTGATTTATTTGGTATACATCTCTCAATTGCCGTCTATACTATTTCTCTGAATTCAAGCCACATGCGGTCTACGCTTGCATAGAATGGATTTAATGAAGACTGTTTCTTACGAAAGAATCAAGAGAATTCTTATCTGCTTTTTGAGGTGCATATATATATATTGCCGTTATTTTGGTGGATTTGGATTTTACAGTGTTCAGTCTTGCAACAACGAGATTGTGGTTACTAATCCCTGTAACCGTCATTATGCTCCCTATTTGCTCAGGGTTGCTAAGAGGCCAAGTATGTTTCCGCAACCATTTGCCCTTCTAGACGGCTCCTTAACTAATCGTTTAAAACAAATTTTGGAGAAAACATTCAGCACGATTTAGGACGAAATTCTATGTTCATTATCGTCTTTAAACATGTATTTTCCCCAACGTATAGTTGGTAGATTGAAGTTACCATCAACTATAATTGTATGAATGGAGTACCTGTTTGAAATGAGGCACAAGTTTTCTTTGACCTGATCAACTACTGCATCGTTTGAGTCGGGGACTTGGTAAAAGGAACCAATTATTCCGGTTCTCAAGTATAACCTCCGCCCATATTAACTCACAAGAACTGCCATCTTCCATTTCACTGCAAGGTAAACCATTTCTAACAGCAAGAAACATTCCACGATCACCGGCGTTTAACCTGTCTTTTCTGGACACTGCTACGTCATTTGTAAACTGACTTCAGCCGGCTTTCGATACGATTTGAGCTTCAGTGTTATTGCTTCCCACACAGCCCCCACTACCCGTGTAGCAGCTTCCTGTGAGTAGCGGACCTCTGTCCTCCTACCACCCTACGGCGCATTTCGAGCTCTGATTCAGATCCTCCACTCGGCTCTGTACCAAAGGTTCGCAATCGCTCCTGTCGCTGATGCTTTAGATGGTGAGCTCTCCCTTCATCTTGTAAGCAAGACTGTCAGCCTAGCCACCCGAAACAAGAGGGGACCTGTTCCGATCCAAAGCGCAGTACATCGTTAGCACCAACATGAGCCACCACCTCCAACTGGCGGCATCTTATGCTCTTCATGCATCCACAAGCACCCGTTCTATGTCTGTGATGATTTCTCCCGGCATGCATAAGAAGTGCACACTGGCTTCCATCCCCTCCTTGACAGCCATACCCGTAAAACGCACCATTATGGGTCTGACTTTGGAGCTCCCAACTACCAGTAATCCCACCCTCTTGCAGGTCGAGAGGGTTCCACTAAAAGAGGGCAAGCGACTGCACCAGGCTCAATATGTTTATCAGGCACTGACAGCAGCTGAAACCAGTTCATCAGGTGAACTGGGGAGGCCATTTCATCAGTCCCATGGAATGTCTTTTGCTGTCTGTCATATCCTGAACGACCTCCCAGTTGACCATAGGAGAGGTGTCAACCTTAGTGCGGGCAGTACCCAGAGCCTCCACAGTAGTGGCTCGATTGTCACTTGGATCACTATGTATGGGACCCCATTGTGATGCTCACTGGCAGCAGCCTCAAGCTGAGTGACTGAAATAAACACTACCTGGAGCTGTGAGAGAAGGCTCACCAATTGAGCTGGCATTTGAGCACAGCAATCACATTCCCTATCCATACTAAAGACAGCGGAAATATACCCTAGACAATTATTAAAACGAGGAACTACGTCTGATGAATACAGACGTACCCAAGGACTTTAGGAGTTTAAACTAACGAGCACAAAGGAAATTCAAAATACGTCATTTGTCATTAGAAGCTGTGTCAGCTCAAACAAAATGGTGTGCTCTGATGTGCTGTTGCAGGGATGGTATCTATCACTGATCTGGCCCTTCAAACGAATGAGTAGATGTGAGAAATGAAACGGTGATGGCAGTAGAGGATCGAATAGGTAAAAATACAAGCCCTAGTAGAATTCTTTTGATATCGCAGGAGATATTGAATTTGACTGATGAAAGACAACATATAAAGATACAGACGTCTAAAGTGTTAGAGTAGAAGAAAGTGCAAAATGGCTGAGAAGGAATGACAGGAGGACAAATGCAAGACTACAGAAGCATGTATAACTTGGGAAAAGGTTTTCGGAGGAAAGAGAAACAGCTGTATGACTATCCAGAGTTCAGATGGAAAACCAGTAGTAAGCAAAGAAGGGAAAGCTGAATGTTGGAAGGAGTACGAATATACGGAGTGCCTATACAAGCGAAAAGAACTGGAAGGCAATATTGTAGGAAGAGGTCGTAGATGGAGATGAGGCGGAATACATGATACTGTGGGAATTTGAAGAGCATTGAAAGACCTAAATCGAAAAAAGGCCCGTGAGTTGACGACATTTCCTCAGAACTGCTGGTCTCTTCGGAAGAGCTGGCGTGACAAAACTATTCCACCTGGTATGCAAGATGTATGAGATAGGCGAAATACCCTCAGTCTTAAAGAAGAATGTAGTACCGTAATTCCAGTTCCTAAGAAAGCAGGTGCCGACAGAAGTGAATATTAACAAACTATCAGTTTAATTTTTTATTTATTATTTATTTATTTATTTATTTATTGTTCCGTGGGACCGAATTAAGGAGAAGTTTCCATGGTCATGGAACGAGTCAATACATGAAATTATAACACGATAGTAAAAACAGATAAAATGAAATATAAGAAACGTATTCAGGCGACAATTCCAAAGTTTAAATAAAGAAAATCAACAATGTAACACTGGAATTTGCTTAATTTTTCAGCTCTTCCAGGAGCTCCTCGACAGAATAGAAGGAGTGAGCCATGAGGAAACTCTTCAGTTTCGACTTAAAAGTGTTTGGGCAACTGCTAAGATTTTTGAGTTCTTGTGGTAGCTTATTGAAAATGGATGCAGCAGAATAGTGCACTCCTTTCTGCACAAGAGTCAAGGAAGTGCATTCTACATGCAGATTTAATTTCTGCCTAGTATTAACTGAGTGAAAGCTGCTGATTCTTCGGAATAAGCTAATATTGCTAACAACAAATGACATTAAAGAAAATATATACTGTGAGGGCAATGTCAGAATTCCCAGAATATTGAATAGGGGTCGACAAGAGGTTCTCGAACTTACACCACATATAGCTCGAACAGCCCGTTTCTGAGCCAAAAATACCCTTTTTGAATCAGAAGAATTACCCCAAAAAATAATACCATATGACATAAGCGTATGAAAATATGCGAAGTAAACTACTTTTCGTGTTGAACTGTCACTTATTTCAGATACTGTTCTAATGGTAAATAAAGCAGCATTGAGTTTCTGAACTAGATCCTGAACATGGGCTTTCCACAACAGCGTACTATCTATCCGAACGCCTAGGAACTTGAGCTGTTCCATCTCGCTTATAATATGCCCATTCTGTCTGATCAAAATATCGGTTCTTGTTGAATTGTGAGTTAGAAACTGTAAAAACTGAGTCTTACTGTGATTTAGCATCAAATTATTTTCCACAATCCACGAACTTATTTCATGAACTACATTATTTGATAATGTTTCAATATTACACACAAGATCCTTCACTACCAAGCTGGTGTCATCAGCAAACAGAAACACTTTTAAATCACTTACAATATTAGAAGGCATATCATTTATATAAATAAGAAACAGCAGTGGCCCCAGCACCGACCCTTGGGGAACGCCCCACTTAACAGTGCCCCATTGGAATTGAACATCACTACGACTCTCAATATTGCGGAGAGTTACCTTCTGCTTTCTGTTCTTAAAGTAAGAGGCGAACCAATTGTAAGCTACTCCCCTTACTCCATAATGGCCCTATTTCTGCAGTAATATTTTGTGGTCAACACAGTCAAAAGACTTCGTTAAATCAAATAAAACACCTAGCGTTCGCAACCTTTTGTTTAATCCGTCCAAAACCTCACAGAGAAAAGAGAATATAGCATTTTCAGTTGTTAAACCATTTCTAAAACCAAACTGTACATTTGACAGCAAATTATGTTAATTTAAATGCTCCAGTAACCTTGTATATCCAACCTTCTCGATAACTTTAGCAAGCACCGATGGCATATAAATAGGTCTATAATTGTCAACATTATCCCACTTTATAAAAAGGAAGTGGCTTCACTACCGAGTACTTTAATCGGTCAGAAAACTGACCACTCCTAAAGGAAAAGTTTCAGATATGCCTAAGTACTGGGCTAACATACACAGAACAATACTTCAGTATTCTGCTAGATACCCCGTCATATCCATGAGAGTTCTTGGTCTTTAGTGATTTAATTATTAACTCAATCTCCCTCTTGGCAGTATCATGGAGGAGCATTTCAGGTAACAGTCTCGGAACACTTTTTTCTGCAAGCGCTAGATGATTCCCTGTTGGGACTAGGTTTCTATTTAGTTCACCTACTATATTCTGAAAGTGATTACTAAATACTGTACATATATGCGACTTATCAGTAACACGGACACTCCCACTACGCACTGATTCTATATCCTCGACCTGTCTCTGCAGACCAGCCACTTCCTTTACGACTGACCATACAGTTTTAATTTTATCAAATGGTTCAAATGGCTCAGAGCACTATGGGACTAGAACTTAGAACTACTTAAACCTAACTAACCTAAGGACATCACACACATCCATGCCCGAGGCAGGATTCGAACCTACGACCGTAGCGGTCTCGCGGTTCCAGACTGTAGCGCCTAGAACCGCTCGGCCATACTGGCCGGCTTTAATTTTACCCTGAGACTTAGCTATTCTATCTGCATCCCTCATACTTTTTGCCTTCCTAATAACTTTTTTAAGCACCTTACAATACTGTTTGTAATGGGCTGCTGCATTTAGATTTTGACTGTTTCTAACGTTTTGATATAATTGCCACTTTGTTCTACAGGATATTCTTATCCCTCTAGTCAGCCACCCAGGATGCCTGTTTGTGCTGGTACCCTGTTTTGAACGTTCTAACGGAAAGCAACTTTCAAAGAGCATGAGAAAAGTCTTGAGAAAAGCATTATATTTATCGTCTACTGTATCAGCACTATGAACATCTTGCCACTCTTGTTCCTTGATAATGTTTATAAAGGTCTCTACAGCAACTGGATCAGCTTTCCTAAAAAGTTGATAACTAAGTCATGGTGGTCAAATACTGACATTAATTATTTACAAAAGAATGGGAAGATTGGTAGAAACCGACCTCGGAGAAGATCAGTTTGGGGTCCGGGAAAATAAAGGAATGTGCCGCCAGACAATACTGACCATACGATTTATCTTAGAAGATAAGTCAAAGAAAGGCAAACATCTTTTATAGCATCTCTAGACTTAGAGAAAACTTTTGATAGTATTGAGTAGAGCGCGCTCTTTAAATTCTCAAGGTCGAAGAAGCAAAATAAAGGGAGCGAAATATTATATGCAACTTTTACAGGGAGTAGGCGGCAGTTACAAGAGACGAAGGGCATTAAAGCGAAGCACTCGTTGAGAAAGGGGGTAGACAGGGTTATAGCCTATTTCAAATGGTATTGATTCTGCACAGTGCGCAAGCAGTAAAGGAAACCAAAGAAATATTTGGAAAAGGAATTCAACTTCAGAGAGAAGAAATAAAAACTTCGAGTTTTGCCAAAGACATCGTTACTCTGTCGCAGACGGCATACGATTTCGATGAGCAGTTGAACGGAATCGACAGTGACTTGAAAGGAGTACATAAGACGACCAAAAAGCAAAACTAGGGTAGTGAAATGTAGTCGAATTAAATCAGGCGATACTGGGGGAATTAGGTAAGGAAATGAGACACTAAAAGTAGCAGCTGCGTTTTGCTGTTTGAGCACTGAAATAAGAGCAGCTGGCCAAAGTAGAGAGGATATAAGTGAACACTGGCAATCTTAAGAAAAGCGTTCCAGAAGCGAAATTTGTTAACATCGAACATGAATTTGAGTGCTAGGAAGATTTTTGTGGACGTATTTGGAATGTAGCCTTGTACGTATGTGAAACGTGGACGATAAACAGTTCAGACCAGTAGCTGTAGGTTAGATGGATAGACCGCGTAACTAATGAGGAGATACTGAATACATCTGGGGAGAAAAGAAATCTGCCGCACAACGTGGCTAGAAGAAGGGATCGATTGATAGGACATATATTGAGACATCAGGGAATCATCAGTTTTGTATTGGAGGGAAATATGGGTGGTAAAAACTGTAGAGGGAGATCAAGAGATGATTATGATAAGCGGCTTCAAATAGATGTAGGTTGCAGTAGTTATTCGAAGATGAAGAGGCACACAGAGAATAGAGTAGCTTGTAGAGTTGCATCAAACTAGTCTTCGGACTGAAGACCATAAACACAGCAGGGCAAGTTTACGTTTCATACAAAATAATAAAATTGTAAAATGAATTTCACATAATACATGTGCATTCCTTTTCAGTATTTAATGACGTCTCGAACACAGATGCACAATTCAAAAGTGTCACTAGGAACTGACTGCGAAGATGTCAACCTGTTGCAATATGCTATTCATTACCCAATGTTGTAACGACATTCAGCGTTCTGAATAATCAGATCCTGTCTTATGACAGTTTGTATCTGTGGTTGCAGCGAGAGTATAATATGAGGTATAATGTTCGTTTCTTGCGCACTCCGCTTACGTAATCATTGTGAATGGCGCTCAACTGAGAAGCCACGTAACTGCAGTCACGATCGGTGGAGCTTTCCTTGTTTCAATGTACGAGTAATAACGACTAAATTACACCTTTATTTGCACGTAAGCTGACATAGACCTATTAAACGGAATGAACGTTTCGGGTACTTTTTTACTTTTCGTTTGCAATCTTCTCGAAGGACGGTTGTAATTCCTGGCAGTTTCGCTGCGGAACAAATATCTGTAAAGTACAATAATATCGACAACCAGACAAGATTCAACAACTTTTGTGTGTCGTGATGAAGACTTTCACTTAACCTTAGAACACTAAAAGGGTAAATCTTACATTTGCTATTAAACCATCGCAGAGTGTGCTGCTCCACATTTTATTCAAAGGACGTCACGATTTATAGGTTATGCGTTGGTTAATTACCGTTACAAGATCTCCAATGCTGTGTTACACACCAAATTAAGTACAAAATATCCGATTTAAAACGCTACCGAGGGTTTAGTAATCTAGGGTTAATACAGTAGTAAGTGATTACTCGTGAGGAAAAAGTAATTGGCTTTGTGGTGGAGTGGTATTCACCTCTATAATTGTTAAGGCTCTCTTTCGTCTTATTCGTTCACTTTGAAACGTCTGCGTACCAAGTAAAATAACACAGTACATTCAATTACGTTATTCATTCACTTCCTTTCTCACTTTCCATTTCATCAGTCTGATTTCCTGTCCTTTTCTTCAGGCAGCACAGCATTCTTAGTGCTTTTTTAACACTACCAACCTCTTATCAAGCTCCTGAACTAAGTTTTTACTGCTTGCTCAATTTACAGATTCAATAACATCGGGGATAGTTACAAAATTGTCTCATTCTCTTCGCAACTATCGATCCCTATTTGTCTTTGCTCTCTTATCTCCAGTCTGGTATATTACAAGTTGTGCATAAGTTTTCCCTCAATGTGTTTCATCCCTGCTACCTTCTGAATGTCAAAGAGTTCTTCTAGACAATTTCATCAAAACCTTTCTCTAAAGCTACCAATGCTATAAATTTAGGTTTAACTTTCTTCAGTCTTCTGAGGTAAATTGTAGCGTCAGTATTGATTCACGTGTTTCTGTCTTTCTGCGGAACCCAAATTATTCCTGAAATAATTCGTATTTTGCAACAATTACTCGTTACACTGATGGTTCTGTAATATTTTCACGTGTCAGCACCCACCATTTTTATCATTGGAGTTATTACACTGTTCTTGTAGAAATTTTATGTGTCTCACCTCGACGAAATGTCAGTGTAATACTTCATCTGTGCCATGAATCACCCATAATAATTACTGTAATGGCAGATACGTGTAGTAATATGCAGGTCAACGTCTAATGCTCGACGCTCACTCTGAAAAGCATGCTAGAGAGATATACAACCGAGTGGCACGTTTGGCCAGTGTGGTACATGGCACACTGCACCCTTGTTACTCACAAGGGGAACTCCCTATCGCACCCCCCCCCCCTCCCCAGACTTAGTGGTAAGATGGTCCAGTGGAAGCCCATCAAAAACTGAATACAGGTCAACCATGAAAACAGGACGAAGGTGTAAAAAAAAAAGTGCGTGGTCCAAGACCAAGAAATGCAATAAACCGTAGACTGAAACAGCAAAGGCGTCGTGGGTAAGTGGTCATGGTGTTGAAGTTCGCCGCGCGGGCTAGCCGCGCGGTCTTGGGCGCCATGTCACGACCCGCGCGACTCCGCCGTCGGAGGTTCGAGTCCTCCCCCGGGCATGGGTGTGTGTGTTGTCCTTAATGTAGGTTAGATTAAGTACTGCGTAAGGTTAGGGACCAATGACCTCAGCAGTTTGCTCCCATAAGACCTTACCACAAATTTCCATTTTGTTGGAATTCCTAGCGGACGAGCTGTGTTCAAAACTCCCTAGTGCCACTTATTATTTCTTTTTTTCACAACGTTACGAACTATCCGTCTCGTCAATGAGATGACTGTTCTCTTTCTGTAATCTTGGCAGTTGTCATGCAATTCATTGGTTATAGTATATGAGTCATGTGGTATGAACGCGTTACCGTCGCAAGTAAATGTGATGAATAGTGAGAGAACGCGAGATACCATATAGGTGTCACACAGAAATGAAAACAACAAATAAACGGTTGTGAACTATGTTACAACAGAGGAAATCAAGAGTGAAGGCTTCCAAAACGGAACGGAACTTCAAAAACGTTAAAAACATATGTTTTGACAGAAAACAGAGAAACTGTGTGATCGTGAAATTGTTGCGTTCGTCTGTTGCAGCTAATGTGTGACAAACTATTATGTTTTCATCATTTCCTTGATAGTGATCACATTCACATTCATGCAAACAAGTATATCGGTCTACGAGGCATATCTCACTCACTTACCAACCGTAAGAGGTTCCTATCATATGATACACGTACCGTCACTAACGAAGTGTATGACACAGCATACGTGTTCTACGGTTGAGGATTCGGTTGACTTGTCGCCTTGTCATCAAATGTTCGCAGTTCTCATTCGAAAGCCTAGGTTTGAAGGACTATAGTTAAAAGCGTGTTTTTGATTTACGAGACACTAGTTGGGACTTGTTACATCGTTTCAGTTTCGGTGACCGTGTATCTAACGAATCACAGATTCAATTCTGATTGTGACAACTATCTTTGTATGCTGCCTTTTATAGCAACAGCGACTTTCACTTTTACTTAACCCATTAATGCCCAGCTGCCAAGCAAAGTTGATAATGAATTTAATAATTAATGTTGGCAACAATGATAATGTTCTACATAATTTTACTGTTGGAAGCAGTTATAGACATTTTTCTTTGTTCTGTCCATTGTTGTCCATTGTTGTTGTTCTTGAGTGCTGGCTCTGTTGGCGTGTATGAGTGTTAAAAACCACTTCGGCGAAAAATGTACGTACAGGACAATATATGTGCCTGAAGTAAATTTTCTTTGCCGTATTGTAATAAATAGACTAAATTATTCGCAGATTTCTTTGGAATTTTGTAAATTTGTTTTTAGCAATAGTTATGCAGAGGAAAATATGTCTGGCATCTTTAGTTCCCACTTAGCACTTGGGCTGTCATTCAGATGTGACGATAATTTATGGACTGTGGACGAAATAATATATTTCCTGGAAGCAGATCGAAGCAGAACAATACGATCAGTTGGTGTCATCCCTCCTTATGAAGCACAAGGTGGAGATAGTGATGAAGATTCCGACTGATCAGATAATGAAGTTCAAGGGAAACCATGTCATCTCCCCGCACGTAGACTAAGGGCACAGGTACAAGTTCAGTTCGAGGAAAATGAACGTTTCGTATTCTGTAAATACAAAGGGAAAGAGAAAGGGCATGTCAAGGCAAAATTTTGCAGTGAGTGACAGAAGTGAATACGAAGAAGACATTAGAACCCAGCATACATTCAAACTACACTTCCTGCTGCAAAAATTCAAGGGAACAGGAAGTGCACGTCAAGTCAGAATTTTTCAGTCAAGGGCTAAGAGAGGTAGAAGCTGAGGTTTGCGCAGAAAATCCAACCGCTTCAATTTTTTTAAATTGGAAGGGAAAGAAGAATGGGAGGCTAAGTAAAAATTTTGCAGTGAGAGGAGGAAGCCATGGACAAGAAGCAGCAGAAGACATTGACGATTCCCCAGAGCATCCAGGCCCATCCAATCCCTTGAGTACGAAATCCCATATAAAACCCATCACCTCAACTAGGGACCAAACGCAGAAGCCAAGCTGGAAACTAGAAGAAGTGAGTGAGTCTTATAGTCCGCTTTATTAATTTTCTTTCAAATATAATAAAATATCCGCTGGATTCCTTTAAAAAAATTTTCTCTGAGTAATTTATAAATTTTATTGTTTCTCAAACAAATTTATTTGCTTCAGGGAAAGCTAATCGTAAAATTAAATGTTTCCTATGACGAGTTATGCACTGTCCTGGGTATAATGATTCTCTCATGTTATGATAAATTGCCAAATAAAAGAAAGTATTGGCAGGAGGAACCTGATTGCAAAGTAGCTTTAGTTTCGGAATCTATGAGGCGAAACAGATATTAAAAAATCTTCGTCTCTGTTAGTGTGGAGTATTGACATATGTTGCATATAGGGATTTAGGTTATATCGGAGGTTGGGAAATGATCTGTCATATTTTCAGTTTCGAAGGCAAGTTTTTCTTCAAATTTGGAAAGCCTATGTCACCCCAAGAGCAAAACCCTGTCCGTCATCACGATTTCTTTCATTAGATGATATAAGGCAGGACATGAAAGATAATCTCAACGTCAAAAGACAATTTAAGTATAGCAGATGCCACGTATGCAAGAAAGTAACCGTATATATATATATATATATATATATATATATATATATATATATATATATATGGCATTGAACACACACACACACACACACGCACACACACACACACACACACATATTATATATATTTTGTGTGTGTGTGTGTGTGTGTGTGTGTGTTCAATGCCAGGTACCACTTCATCCAGATTCTTTTGAGGAGTTTCATAAATTTTGAAATATTTCCAAGCTAAGATTCAAATGAGAATTTTTTTAATGGTTCAAAACTGTTTTGACTGTTTAAATGCCTTAAAAAAATAAAGTATGAATGTATAATAAAAACAATCCGAAGAATGAAAAATGTAGTAAATCCGGAAATGTGTTGCATTTGTTACCTAAGTGCCCATTGTCAACTTTAGTTGCCGTCAGTGTTTATGAGTGTATAGGTGAAAATTAAACTCAAATTATGTTTTTCATGTAAATATGTTACAAAACAATAACCTACAACTATATTTAAGCATAAAAACCGAACTTAATAATTTTGGGCACTAATGGACCAATATCGACAGTGTTACATTACAAATGTCCAGAGACTGTCCACGGGCTGCTCAGTCAGGCATAACCTACTGATTGGATGGAGCTTAAAGTATTCATGAACGTAACTGATATGTCTCAATCAAAAAAGGGCTTGTTGCCCTTTCGAATTTTTCACTATTTAAAGGCCATTTGTATGACGCCACTACTGGAAATTTTCAAGTCGTTCTATGTAAGCCATTTTTGACAACATACTGCTAATTCCTTAGGCAGGCTGCTACAAAATAAAGTACATTTGAATCATTTAACTGCTTTCCAAACCTACGTTTTTCCACCTTCTCACAAACGATGTGACGTAACAGCTGACCCATTTGCTGTTTTGAAGCATCCTTCATTTTGTAGACTTAAGAAAGGCATGTACACATTAATTGCATACGAGCAGCAACAAAAATATGGGTAAACAATACTTTTCACAAAGATGTTACATTTGGAGGTAATCAGTATTTTCAGAACTGTTATATCTCGAAACGTTCATCAAACTCAAAAGAATGAGCAGATCATACCTGAAAGTTTGGCATCATGGATGTATGCACAAAATGATGGTGCTTTGGATTGCCGCATTTGGCAATCGCTACAAAAAATAATCCGAAAACAAACAACAATGTCGATTCCAGCTGAACGCTGCGGGATGCTCGATACTGAACAATCCACTCTTCAGTATGCACACAGAACCGGTAACCACCTGTTAGTTAACAAAGCGTACGATCAGTAAGTACTTGTAGAATAAGTTCTTAATATGATATGAATGATGCGCTTCTAATGTTCTAAGTGAGGTGTGAAGTGAACCGAGCTACCGGTATCGATAGTCTTGGGGAAACTTGTTAAATATCGCCAAGTTACTAAAAGCACCATTATTCCGGGTAATAAGAAACTGCGTAATTTAAAAGTCCACGTTTCTGAGGAGCGCTGTGCCTCTCTTACACTTTATCTGGGCATAATTAACACCCGTAACTCTACTAGATGGAGCTTAATTGCTGCACAGATACGATTTATAACATTGCAGGCACGTGAATCAAGAAAATTACAGAGTACTTGACTTCGCAACGAAGTAGTTTGATTTGCTGTTCGACTTTTGCTGAGTAAGAAACATCCAATTACTGGTACAGCGACTGCAAAGAAATTTCATAACATCATGATATTACAAAACATTCCTCGCATTTAGTGGGATTTTGGATTCTCTCGTAATATGAGAAATTGCTTAACAGGTAAGGTTCAGCAGTGATTAACTAGTGGGCTACTATCTGGGAGAGTTCGTGCAATGACATTTAATCGGGCTTTTTCCGCTAAATCACATTAACCGAATGAACCTAACCTAACCTAACAGCTCCTGGAATGACACGGGCGTTTCCTGCCCTCGACGTTATCCAGTTAAGCTAGTTCTCAGTCTACTCCAATAGCCTCATCTTGCCACCCGTATAACTTTTTTTCTTTTCTTCAGACTTCCGACTGGTTTGATGCGGTCCAACTCGAATTTGTCTCCAGTGCCAATCTCTTTATCTGACATCCATGGCCCTTCACCCATCTTCCTCAGTTAATAGTTCGATTATGTGCAATCTCTGGTTCTGTCTACCCCTGCAGCTCTCTCTAATACCGTGGTAATTATTTCCCTATGTCTTAACACAAGCTCTTTCATTCTGTCTCTTCTTGTCAGCGTCCCCACATATTCATTTCCTCGTCGTTTCTGCGGAAAATCTCTTCAAACCTTACGTGATCAGTCCATCAAGTGCTCAACATCCTTCCATAGCACCACGTCTCAAATGGTTCGATTCTGCTCTTTCCGGTTTTCCCAGAGTCCATGTTTCACAGTCCGTTCAGTGCTCTGCTCTCTGAGAAGTTTCTTCTTCAGACTAAGGCTTGTGTTTGATACTATTTTACTTCTTTTAGCGAGGATGCTATCTTTGCTTGTGCTAGTCTGCTATTTACACTAGAGGTCAGAAGTTTTATCACCAGTGATGAAAACTTTAAACATCATACAAACTAAACAGACTAACAAAATAAATATTTTCTCTCACTGTCATTAAATACAATACAACACGGCTTAGATTTCAGCCTCTTCAAATGATCCATCCTTTGCCCTTAGAAAATCTGCACAAACTCTTGGCATTCTGGAGATAAGATTATGTAGTGTTTTTGCAGATATTGCGGTCCAACACGTCTTCAAATTATTCCATTTATCTTCAGTGTTAGATGACCTCAATTTTCTGATCTTCCTGTAAAGTTCATCCCATAAGAATTCTATGGGATTTAAGTCCAAATCATATTATTCAGTTCGCCACATTTCTGTTTTCTATTGATATAACCTCTGCAGAATTTAGAAGCATGGTTGGGACCATTGTCCTACTGCAGAACATATCATGACCAGTGAGTCTCCTGCCAGATGGAACTGCGTTGTTCAAATGGCTCTGAGCACTATGGGACTTAATTTCTCAGGTCATCAGTCCCCTAGAACTTAGAACTACTTAAACCTAACTAACCTAAGGACATCACACACATCCATGCTCGGGGCAGGATTTGAACCTGCGACTGTACCGGTCGCGCTGTTCCAAACTGTAGCGCCTAGAACCGCTCGTCTGCATCCGCGCGACCGCTACGGTCGTAAGTTCGAATCCTGCCTCGGGCATGGATGTGTGTGTTGTCCTTAGGTTAGTTAGATTTAAGTAGTTCTAAGTTCTGGGGGACTGATAACCACAGCAGTTAGGTCCCATAGTGCTCAGAGCCATTTGAACCATTTAGAACCGCTCGGCCATCCCGGCCGGCAAAACTGCGTTGTTGATCAGTATCCTATGTTATACTTCTTTAATGTTCATTAAGTCTCACTAGATCATCGACTTCATCACTTGCAAAACGCTCACACCACGACCTACCCTCCACCGTGCTTCACCATTGGCATTACGCACTGACTCTTCATATGTCTTCCACGAAGTCGGCGAACAAATATTCGACGATGGTTTCCAAATACTTCAGATTTAGGTTCATCCATGAATAACACATTGGAATATTGCTCCAAGCTCCAGTTTTTATGTTGCTGTGCCCATTTCAATCTTTTCTCCTTATTTTGTTCGCCTAATAAAGGTTTTTTGACCGTCATGCACCCCTTTAAACCTTGATCACGGAGACGCTTTGCACTGTTGAGGCAGATATTGGAGCTGCCCGCATACTGTTTACTTCGTCGCGAATTTCGCGTTCAGCATGAGTACTCTGACGTTTAATCTATACACATATGAATTGGTGTTACCCGTATGATGTTACTGGGGGCCTTCCAGATCTCCAAACACTTACAATGGCATGAGTTTGCTTGAACCACTGCAGTTTATTAACTACTGTAGATGGTCTGCGCTAACTTAAGTTGCTATTGTACGACTTGAATAGCCGTCCTGATGCGGAGCTACTATTGTAGCATGTTCTTCTGTTCCGATCTCCTGCTTCTCTTGCATTGTGAGATGACATGGTGTGAACCTGATCAGGTATACAAACACACTGCTACATTCATGAAAGGTAGTGTAAACTAATGCGAAATGATAGCTACACAGACACCTCAAAGAATGAGACCTATTAGAATGGAACCGTCTAGGCAAAGGCACGTCATTGTTGTTATGGTTACTCATCAGCCTCCCTGTGTGCGAACAACCAGCTAGAGACGCAACAGAGGCGCAAAGTCTTTACAAGTTCATACTTGTTTTAGTATTATAAGAGGGTATGATAGAATATTCAAAACTAAATCCGTGTTATAACCACAAATTCATAGTTCGGTGATCTGAAACTTTTGTCCGGCAGTGTATATCCCCCTTGTTTTGTCCATCATACGTAATTTTTTCTCCAAAGTAGCGGATTCTCCTCAGTTAGTCTACACTGTGGTCCCCAGTTTTCATGCTCATTTTGTTGACAATCTCATTTCTGCCATTCCTCTTTACTTCCGTGTTTACTTTGTTGACTCTCAATCCTTAATCTGCCCTCATTAAACTGCTTATTTCAGTCAACGTGTCCTCTACTCCCTCTTTACTTTCACTGACGATAACGATATCTTCAGCGAACATATACCTGGTATCCTTTCACCGTTTATTTCAATCGCATTCTTGAACCTTACTTTTTCTGCCGTCATTGCTTTTTCGATGTACAGGCTGAACGGCAGAGGAGGAAGACTGCATCACACTCTGTATCCTTTTTAATCGGAGCACTTCGTCCTTGGTCTTCGATTCTTTTTGTTTTCTCACGGTCCTTGTACATACCGTACACTACTCGTCTTTTCCTATAGCTTATACCCAAATACTAGCGTGAAAATTTTCTTTCATTGCCAAGATCCGAGCACCACCACAAAAGTGTGCGTCAGCTACCTCGGCCAGGTTGCCGGGTGTTTTGTGCGCTGCTATGTGTTACTACCGGTCTAGTGTTGTAGTGGCGGGAGGAGGCATCGTATGATTTTCACACAACTGGTGTAAGTCGTGTATATTTCTATTGTTTATTGTCAAACAAAATTTATGAAAGATGTTTATATTTTATTAATAGGATTAAGTAGGAATAATTAATATTTGTCATGTTGGAAATAATTGTGGTAGCAGGGAACGTCTGCACCAAAGTATTGTTGGCAAGAGAGACCGCAAATTGATATAATTTTAAAAAGGGCGGGAGAGGCCGCGTATGGATACATTTTAAGAAAAGAGCGGGAAACACCGCGCGTTGATACATTTTGCAATGGTAGCAGGGATTGTCTGCAGCAGAAAGCATTGCTGGCAGGAGAGACCGCACTTTAGCGTTCGTAGGAAGTCAGCAGTAAGCGAGAAGTGAAGCGAGTCGGTAGCAGGTCTGAAGCGAGAGGTTGAGAGGAGTAGTGTGCCTGCCACCCACCAGCTATGATTTACAAGAGATTATAAACGGATGTACAGAGACATCAGCTATTATAATAAGTGGAACTAACATTATTGAATTAATTTTTTGAGAAACTCAAGACTACTGAAGGTATGTTAGCGCATTGCTAGTTGTAATATTATTTTAAAAAGTATCATTTCATTCAGAATATAATTAACTTTTGCCAGCAATATTGCATTTCTAATTATAATCCATCCCAAAAACCGTCAACGTAAAAGAAAAAGTTTAACTATGAATTACGTATTTTCAGTCAAATTAATTAAAGAATAACGTCAGCTTTGGTAATAAATACAGCCACATATTATGAAAGCCCACCAGCAGCTAATAGAGTATAGTAAAACAGAGTAAGTATATTCATGTCGCAGTTCGATGTAGCAGTAAAAGAGGTAAGGAACAGTTTTGGGTTATTGCAGGTAACGACTGAGGGGCACGACGACGACAGATTCTATGTTTCGTCGAAATAATCAGCAAATCAATTTTAACAAGCAGCAATTAAATTTGTATGCGAAGATAGAGAAAGAGAATAAATTTCAAAGGGAAGATTTCATTTGTTATTATTAAGCAAGAGATAGAAATCCTGAGGAAAGGTTTCATAGTTTATTGTAAAAGGGAAGGTTATCATTAACAAAAGAGATATAGAGGAGACGGTTATTGAGTAATAACAAAAGAGGTATAGAGGAGACGGGAAGGTTTCACTGGGGCGGCTCGTTGCCGCTGGCAGGCAGCTACAGAGTGTTTTGTCAGCTACAGGCGGCCGCCGCCAGTGCAGCGACCACCGTAGCAGCTCCACCGGCAGTGTCCGACTGGCAGGCACAGCCTATATATATGCCAAGGACAGCGTCGACCAGACGGCTCCGTCGGAAGGCCAAACTAGAAGTGCCACCATCAGACAGTCCTCATGCTGCGCATAACTTTGCATTTCATTAGCCAGCTTGTGTTCCCCCACCCCCCCCCACCCCCCCACCCCCCCCCCCCCCCTCCGAAAAAAGTCTATGTTTTTGATTCAGCTGTCACACGATGTCTGCTTCTCCCACCGCAACTGTTCACAAAACATACCCTTCTAAAGCTTCCTGCAGTGACATTCGCCAATATCTTTTCTCAGGATCAAGTTTTTCCACACCTACTGTCGTCTAATTCAGGTAAATTGTTGTGTGATGAGTCAGGCGGCTTCTTTCGTTTGTTACACCCAAGATACAGAGGCATTACAATACAGAGTAATGTATGGAATAAGCAGAAACCCTAATATAGGTATTTGAACAGTGACAGAAAAATCCGTTTACTGTTTAAGATATGGTTCGTATAGGAGGGAAGCAGGTGTAACTAGGATAGTGCCTCTTTCCGTGATTGGTGCAGGTCCTGGCAGCAGACGCTCAACGTAAGCAGGCGAAGAGATACACCGCTGTTCGATTTCACTGTTAATGAAAAATCACTGGAAACAGTAACTGCCTTAAAATACCAGAGCATAACCATCTGGAGCGACCTGAAGTGGAATGACCGCATGAAACAAATTGTAGGAAAAAGAGTTGTCAGACTGAGTTCTATTGGGAAAATCTGAACTACCAAAGAAGTGCCTAACCAAACACTTCTTCGACCCAGTAGTGAGTAATGTTCATTAGACTGGGATCTTCGCCACGTATCTGCGATAGAAGAATAGAAGCGATAGAGACGACGATCTAACGAAGAGCGGTGCGTTTCGTATCGCTGAGTAACGGCGAGAGCGTTACGGAGACGTTCGACTTCAGTGGCAGACGCTACAACAGAGGCGTTATGCACCGCAGAGAAGTTTACTGCTGAACTTTGGGTAGCGCCGTTCCGTGAACAGTTGGGCAACGTATTACCTACTCCGATACACGTCTCGCGAAGCGACCGCGACGAGAAAATTGGACTCACATGTAGCCCTGCAGACGATCAGTATTCTCACGCACATTTTGTTCATGGAAAACGGAATGGGAAAACATAATGCTGGCCCTTTTTTTTTTCAATTTCAACATTTTGTTCTCACAGGACAAACAGCCTTTTTTAATATTTCGTGAAGTGTTTATTAACAAATCTCTCACAGTTGTTGTACATATGTTTGGCGACTAGTTTCGAACCATCTGATTCATTCTAAAACCTGACCTAATGAGACTGTACTGAAAGTGCCTGATCTTAATAATAAACATCAAAATGGCTTTACAAAGTGATTGCAATGAGTGTCACAATCAACATGTGCCTCCTCAGTTTGATTCTTTCTACATACCATCAGGTTTGCATGTAGTTGTGGACAGGCTTCATCGCTGTTAGCGAAGTGCTGACTGTACTGATGCCTGTATATTTATTTTTTTCCGTTCTGGTAAGGACTATGAGCCGTTGCAGCACAGTTCTGGATGACGTTAAAATTATCTCAAAAGATGCGTCTTACGTCTTCTTCCATTCTTCTTAACGGCTCTCTGCTGGATCTTACCATTCAACTGTTCTGAAACAACCAATATGGGTGTGTGCTTACTATCGCTAAATAACTGTGAGTGGCTCGTGTTCCCGCCATCATGTATTTTGCACCCTGTTTTTAACGTACTTCCACCTCACTACGTTAATTTAAATTACTACTGTCACTGAGTTACTACTTTGCATTACCGTGAGCGGCGTTAGCAGCGCGTATCGATATATCCCCTCTCGTAGTATCCTTGCTTGACTGCTATTACTTCCCAGTCTTTGTCTGTCGTAAGCAAGTTCGGTCGCGAGTTCGGGCGGCCAGTCAGTTCAGACGCGTCTGGAGCGCAGTCTAGACCTGCCAGTCGGCAGTTGCAATGCGGCACTAGTGCAGTTGGGTTAGAGCAGCAGAGAGGTCTGCGTCGAAATGGCTCGGCCGACCATTGCCGCCACGCGTCACCTGAGCCGGGCCACGCTCTTGGTGGATCGTCTGTCGGTCGTCCTACCGGACGACGCGATTTGGCTCGCCGATCGTTCATGAGTCGGGTGTGTGTGTGTGTGTGTGTGTGTGTGTGTGTGTGTGTGTGTGTGTGTGTGTGTGTGTGTGTGTGCGTGCGTACGTGCGTGCATCGATTCCCGATTTGTCTTCGTGCGTGCGTGCTTGAGTGTCGTTCAAGTCTTCGTGCAAGTGTTTGTCAAACTGTGTGTGTACTTGGTGTCATTCCCACATACTTGTTTTATATGTTGTCGGCGTACTGAAAGTGACTCGGTCGTTTGCTGCGGATCAGGGAGGATATCCCCGTACGGCGCAATCGGCTGGGTCCGCTGGTGGTCCCTGCGCAGTGTCGGAGCGTGTGTGGAGGTATCCGATCGCTACGAGCTTCGTGGCTCACCAACCCAGGACGTCAAAGTTGAGTAGTGGTTTCAACTACCCAAGCCACGTCCATTCACGTTGGGGTGGTTCGTTTCGGTGGTTCGCTGTTGGGGAGGTTTCCTGTGAGCAACACAGAGTGCTTATATTGCTGAAATTTAGCCGCTATGCGGTGTAATTAACTATGTTGGTTGACTACAATTTGAGTGCACCAGCGGAATTTTCTGCCTTGTGGCCGTTAGTGTTTCGGTTACCTGTCATGGCTACTAACGTAATTTCAGGCAGCCTGTTGTCGCTGTCCAACATGGTGTATAGTTTTGACAGCTAATACATTCTTCATAGAGAATTATCACGTTCGTAAACGTTTGTGTTTGAGTTCTCATGTACTGATTGGTGGCAAGCAAGTCGTTGTGTCGGACGGTCCGTGGCTGTCCCCAGGCTGGGTTCCGACGGATTAAGTGTAGTTCGGCTCACTACCTGTCTCACCTAAGTGAACGAGGGCAGACCGACCTCCCTGAAGGCTTCTGAGTGCCGTTTTCTTTATTCTTCTTCTCACCGGTGTTTAATTGTCTGTTTATAATCTATTATAGCCAATGATTTAAAGATTCTTGTTGGACTTTATGTATTTTTGGATTTTGAAAAATCAGTTGTGGGCCTTAAGCCGCTTAAAACCTTATTCTTGAAATTACCCTTTAAGCAAATGTATTGCGGTCTTCTGCCTTAAAAAAATATGGTAATATATTTTAAAATTTAATTATGGGCCTCAGCCGCTTTTATTGCACCTTGCATATGTTTCTTCTCTCTACTTTTGCCTTGAGGCCTTCCAGCCTAGCTGTGGTACCATATATATTCTAATTATTTTATTTGCTATTTTAACTGCATTTTCATTTTGTTGACTGTTAAGATTTCTTATTTGGAGGCCGTCAGCCGTGAAATAATTGCCTTTTTGAAACTCGAAGTTCTGAAGGTTCGGCTATGTGCCGTTTTGGTTTAAAGGAGTTAGTAAATTATAATAAATTACAATTTTGAGTGAACCTGGCCGACACCTTGTTTGGCCCTTTCCACAATCCTAATCACCTGTTCTGCCCTGCGGGTTTATCGGGCGTTTCAAACTGAAGTCAAAATTCAGATAAACTACTCTATATCCTGGCGTATCAAACACACACTCGAAGGACAAGTCCCTTACAAGTAGTTCTTATCGTTAATAAATTTACTTTAGAGTTCTTTCACAAACCTCGTATGTCATTCTCATGGACAACCTGTCGTGACTTCAGCGTTAAGCAAGAACCGCCGTTGTGGCCAAAGATGGGCCAATCGGTACCGACCGACCGCCGTGCTGTACATCACCCAACGGCGTCATCTGGGCGCGGTATGGAGGGCTGGCAGTCAGCACACCGCACCCCCAACTGTTGCCGAGTTAACAGACCTGGAACCAGGACAGTAAGAATGGCAGCAACGGCCGTAATGTCACCTGTCTTTTTTATTGCATTGCAGATATAGATTTCAACTGACGTGTAGCTGTCGTCAGTGATTTGCGAGTAGTCAAGTAGGCTGAATGTAATTACGAGGACCGTTTTTTTTTCTCAGAACATTTTTATTGTTAAGAGTGAGAATTTGGTGACAATATACATCAACATGTCGTGTCCAAGTCCTATTTCTCTACGCAATCTCTGTCACGTTCTATGGCCGAACGCCAACGTTATGGAAGAATATCTGTTCCCTGCTGGTAAAAGCTCTTGTCCTGTAGGCGCAGCCATGTTTTCACTGCACGACTGACACTCTCGTCATCTTCAAAGTGTGTTCCCCATAGAGAATCTTTAACCGGCCCAAAGAGAAGGAAGTCCGAGGATGCCAGGTCCGGACTGTATGGTGGATGATGCAAAGATGTCCAACCCAATATGGCGATGTGTTCCCGGGTTCTCAGACTTGTGTGTGGGCGTGCATTATCTTGTTGGAGCAAGATTTCTGCTGGATTCTTGTGCGATCAAACACGTCGGAAACGGTTCTTGAGTTTATTCAGATTCTTCACTTATGCCTCTGAATTGATGGTTGACCCTCTTGGCCTGACATCCACGAGAACGACGCCACCACAATCCCAGACGACTATCACCATGACTTTCCCGGCAGAGGGGGTTGTCTTGAATTTTCTCTTTTGTGTTGAATGAGGATGATGCCACTCCATAGACTGGCTTTTTGTTTCCGGTGCAAAATGGTGCACCCAGCTTTCGTTCCCCGTAAGGATCCGTGACAGAAAGGCCTCTCCGTCGGTGTCAAAACGCTCCAACAATTCAGATGAAATTGCCTTTCTTTTAATCTTGTGGTCCGCTGTAAACATTCGTGGAAACCATCGTGAGCACCTGTTTGAATATCCGAGAGTCTCGATCATTGTAGACGCATTTCCCCCTGACCGACAACTATAGAGCCAATTGTCGAGTTGTGGCGCGCCGGTCGGTATGAATAATGCATTCTCACGACTCAGCATGTCTGGAGCAGTGGCTGTGACAGGACGTCCTGAGCGTGACTGGTTATGGAGCTCTGTTTCTGCATTTCCTGTGGCTGCAACTTTCTTTATCCATCGCCCAACTGTACTACTATCAACTGCAAGATCGCAACACACGCACACAAACGTTTATGGATGTTCACCACGATTTCTTTTTCTGCACACAAGAATTCAATAACAGCATGCTGCTTGTAACGTGAGTCGTATGTGGACGCCATTTTGACACTGTACTACGGCTCTGCCATCTGCGAGAACGGTTAGAAACTTCACCGGCACACAGCACAAACATCAAATGTGAAGCACCAACAAGGACGTTTGTCTATGTATATTAATGGGTTTTAAAAAAAATGTGGGTCATTACTTATTGAACGACCCTCGTATAATGACACACAATCCAATCTAACTCAGGCATGTACAGGCATTAGTCCAACGTTGACGTGACAAGCTTCTTAAACTTCATTCAGTAAGAAATAGGAATAACAGAGGTTTAAGAAAAATATTTGACACAGTACCGCAATGCAGCTTACTAACGAAGGAACGAGCATATGGAATAGATCCTCAGATGTGTGAGTGACGGAGACTTGTAAAGTTATAGAGCCAAGTATGTTATCCTTGCCAGCGAATGTTCATCAGCGACAAAGGTATTGTCAGGAGTGCCGCAGAGAAGTGTGATAGGATCGCTATTATTTTCTATGTACATAAATGAACTGCTGGGCAGGACGGGCAACAGACTACGGTTGCCGGCCGGAGTGGTTGAGCGGTTCTAGGAACTACAGTCTGGAACCGCGAGACCGCTACGGTCGCAGGTTCGAATCCTGCCTCGGCCATGGATGTGTGTGATGTCCTTAGGTTAGTTAGGTTTAAGTAGTTCTAAGTTCTAGGGGACTGATGACCTCAGAAGTTAAGTCCCATAGTGCTCAGAGCCATTTTGTAGCGCCTAGAACCGCTCGGCCACCCCGGCCGGCGCAGCCCTCTAGCATGACTGTTTTTCATCATGGCAGACCTATAAGAAAGGGTCACCGAGAATTTTTAAATAAACGTCATGGTCAGTGTTTACAGTGTTTACATTATCCTGAATCAGTGGGCCCAAGTTATGATACGAAAAACACTCCCTAAGCCGTCACAGAATCATTTCCGTTCTACATGACCCCCCCCCCCCCTTTCTACTCACGCACGCACGCGCGCGCGCGTTAAACGACGTTTGATAGTCGGTTCACTCCACGCCTTGTACTATCTGTGAAGGGGTACAACAACGACTTGTCGGGCCATATTACGTTCCTTAGCCAGGTATCGTTCAGTTTCTAGGTTGTGTGCCCATTGAAGACATGTTGCTTTATCACCCAATTCCAAACGTCCATTGCATGCAGTTCCCATCGCAATGTTCTCTCGGAGACTGGATGAGATGGATCTGCATTGATTGACAGCAGCAATTTCCATTAGGGTAGCATCCGATTCCCAGGGACAAGGCGTGATTCTAGCGTTCATACATCCATCTTCAACTTCGGATGGAAAGTGGGACTACAGCAGGTCAGTATATGAGAATTAATGGTAACACGTTCAGCCGTGTGTCTAAAACTGCTTATTCAAATGCGACCGGTTTCGGTAATCCGCTGTACCATCATCAGGCACCTCTGTTGACAAATATTGGTACTATAACCAACTTTCCATATTGCCATGACGTGGAATAAAAGTCAAATTCGACGTCCGCGGATCTGCTTATGCGTGAAATGCCCGAAACACACGCCACCGAAACCGATCGCATTTGAACAAACTTAGAGGTAGGACTGAAGCTGCTACTGTTAATTTACATACAGGCGTGAATCTTCTCGCTTAGGAGCTCCTTGCGACCACTATCCTTACGCCGTTTTAAATGGCTGCCAGTGGTACACCGTTAGCTAAAGACACGCTAGCCATTCCGGGTTGAGACACGGACAAAGTGGGCAACTTCATTCACGGTATGGTTTTGATCTCGCCCAAACCCGCCACCTCCTTTCTACCATTTTGTCACGCCTCCACGTCGGCTCATATTACTGCTCTGAATCTGTACAACCACAGTACATACTGAAACACGTATGTAACGCAGCAGCGATGGCGAGGCATTGTAGCATCTGTGACCAGAGAGTATGCGCTTGACCGCGCGAGTGTTGCGAGCGGTTCTCTGTCAGTAGCAGTAGTCTGTCGTTGCGAGTCAGTCGAGTCTGTCGTTGCGAGTCCGTCAGTTCAGTCGTTGCGAGTCTGTAGCTCTGTCTAGTTGAGAGCAGTACTCAGTCTGTAGTCGTCATGCAGAGCGGTCGGTCAGTAGTAGCAGCGCAGTGCGGTTGTGTGATGTAGGCGGTCGGCAACACTGGTCAAGATGAGGAATAAGGTATACTATTAATTAATATAATTATTAGATAATGAAAAATTGTAATTATTCTCCAACAAGTTCCCCAATAATAATTTTTATTTCAAAAGCATTTTTTCAAAAAATTTAATTTTTATTGAACTAAAGATCTCGTTGCACTTCCCATTTCATTCCACTTCTTTTGAAGAAAAATTTCACTAGAATCACAAAAAAAAAAAGAGAATATTATTATTTGCAATGCAGTTCCTCCAAGCGGTGCGCAACAAGAGCAGATATGTGACATCCATTTATTCTGAGGTAAGACTTTAATTCTGATTGTTTTACACAGGGCCAAAAAAACCGATATTTCGGTTTAATTGAATTTTCTTATCACTGAATGGACTTTAATTTTTCATGAGGAATTTATATTTGAGTCAGATTGCGATTATCAGTTTTATCGTC
The DNA here is from genome assembly GCF_021461385.2 of Schistocerca piceifrons. NCBI lineage: Eukaryota > Metazoa > Arthropoda > Insecta > Orthoptera > Acrididae > Schistocerca > Schistocerca piceifrons. The sequence goes on from NC_060144.1 coordinate 545,537,514, forward strand.
ATTAGATTTATTTTGTGGGGAGGTTACACTTGGCTCCCATTTCTATTAAGTATTGCTATATTATCTTTTAAAATTACGGTGGGGAGGTTACACTTGGCGACACCCATTCCAGGATCGTATTTCGTTGAGAGTCTTTTGAGCAACAGTCAGATATCTGCTCTTATTTGCTTAAGTATAATTAGGATTTGGCGCTACGCTTTTATTAATCTTGTGACTTTCTCTCTACAGGTCAACGGCAATTTGTTGCTTTGTTGTATTTGTGTGTTGCTTTTGCATTGTGTTGATTTGTTTTGTGAAAAATTTTGACTATTGTAAAAATGCCGCGAAAGACTGTGAATAGTGTATCGCGAAGTATTGTGAATGAAATTACCGACTTAAACAACGTGACCGATAGTAATTGTGATACGCAACGTAATGATGACAATCCTGCGTTCACTAACAATCAGTGCATTCCAACCACTAATGATGACTTTTGTCTTAATGATGAACAAACGAACTCAATTGTCTCGTCTGTTAATTTGACGACAATTGATGACGCGGGACGCTCTATAGTAATGAGCGCTGCCGAGCTTAACACACCCGATTTAGAAAATCCAAGTAATGTACAGACAAATTTGTCTAATGAAAATGAACAGGATACACAAAGTACGACGGATTTATTTAATTCCGAAATAGTGAGTGACAGTGTAGGTCCGACTGATAATCCTTTTTGTAAATTGCAGAATGACCAAATGGTCACACAAAGCGCGACAATTCGAGGTACACAATCAAACAGCACAGATAATGGAGTAGGTAATGTTACTTTGGATCAATTTATAGCAATAATGCTACAGTTTAAGAACGAACAGAACGAAAAACAAGACAAACTTAGTGAGCAGTATAAACAACTTAATAAAAAACTTGATGAGCAGAACAAACGACTGGAAGAAGAAAACAAACAATTTAGAGAACGGAACAAACAATTTTCTGAAAGTATTAAACAGCCGAGAGAAAAACACGATAATGTTAATGAACAGAACAAACAAGTTAGGGAAGAGATTACAGCTGTTACCGTTCAATGTCAGGACAGTAAAGAACAATTACATGCGGATACTAAGGCTTGTGCTAATAACAGTAATGAAGAAGTTGGCACTGTTGCACAAGGCTTAGATAATTCAAATGCAACACAGATCCACGAAATTAATGTAGTCACTGAAGAATGCCCTAAAAACGCAGTACAGATTCGCGACGAAGTTAATTTAGAGTCACTGGAAGTTTCACACACTCCGAATACGGAAGTCAATAATAAAAGTGAACGACAGAACAACCAAAATGTCGAAAGTTTCGAAGTAACAGAGTTGAAAACTATTTCAGTCACCAATACGTCACAGAATCCGCCACTTTGCGAGCATTTGTCAGAGTCACGCAACACGTATAATGTGAGCAATTTACAGAGACTACGCGACTTAAAACCCGAAAAGCCACGCGACTTAAAATATGAAAAGCTACGCAACTTGAAATCCGTAATTACACAGACGAACAGACTTTCACACAAACCTGAACGTGTTCTCAAATTCAGTGACGAGAGCGTTGATAATAAGCAATTTGTATTTGTAAGAAAATGTAAAGAATTTAATAATGACAAAACACAGGTACACGCTTTGAGCTGTATACGACAATTTGTTTTTATGCTTTCACCGCTATTACCTGAAATGCAGAAACTAGCTTTGAACCTGAGGCGACAATTAGCTATAGTATTTTCATCAGCATTGCCTGTAATGAGGAAACTTGAATTAACATGGATACAACTATTTGCTTTTGAATTTTTACCGCTATTGCCTGCAACGCAAAAGCCAAAATTGATTTGCAGTGCGTAATAGACCTCAGGGGATTCATTACGCTTTAATGAATATGTGCCGTAGCGAGCATAGGGCCCCGAGCTGTAGTAGTGCTGTTTCATCTTTAGTTTTCTGCACTGCTGCCTTCTCTTCTACTATCCTTTATATCTATCAAAACTGCTCTTTAACTATTGCTCTACCTAGTATTAAGAACATGTAATGAAAACCCGATAAGACAAACTTTTACCGAATGTGACAATTTTCAGTAGGCACTCCCGTAATGACAACTACCGCCGTAATTTTAATTACAGATAAAATCGTAATCATCAGTATGTATAAAATTTTGAGCAATCGGAACCACATTTTTGTAACAATAGATGTTTTTCACCACAATAGCATGAAAGTCAACCGCTTAGCATACCTAACCAACAATGCAGTCTACAAGGTCAACCAAACTTTAATGTTTCGCCGCGTGCACGTATAGTCCCAGCTCCAACAAATAGTAACGCATGGGAGCAAAGAAATAACTACGTACAGACAACACTCTATTTCAACTCGTATCGCAATGCGCCGTATAGAAATTACTATCATGACAGACGTAAAAATAACGAGCACAATTTTCAGCGTACATTTAATAACAGTCGATCTTATGAGCAGCAATAACATCAGCAACAACAAATAATCATGAATGAAACAGACAATAGGTGTCATCGATAGCGTAATACGTCAGTAAGAAATAACAGAGCAGTTCAAATAGTCGAAATGCCACAGCAGCCTCCCGTAAATAATAGTACGTACGACAGAATTTCACCAGACACAGTACAGGTTTTATATTACAGTAACGCAAACATTACTTTTGACACGCAGAATTTTGCTGACGAGAATGTTATTTGAAAAATGCTCTGTTGAATGCTCCACTATTGTCGCACCCAGATCTTACTAGAAATTTTTCCATTGCTACCGACAGTTCCAACACCGCTTTAGGCGTACACATTTTCCAGGAAATAGAAGAAGATGGCTCTACAGTAATTAAAAACATCGCATTTGCAAGTCGCATTTTGTCACCTGCTGAACGAAATTACTCCGTTACAGAACTTGAAACATTATGTGTTGTATGGGCTTTTATGAGATTTAGGCACTTTCTTTATGGCAGACATACCACCGTTTACACAGACCATAGAGCTATACAATTTTTGCTTTCAGCTAAATGTACTCACGACAGATTAAGCAGATGGAAACTTTATTTACAGGAATTTAATTTTACAATAGTTCACATTCCTGGCACACAAAATGTTGTAGCAGACGCACTATCGCGTTCTCTCGGCAACAATCAGCAAGACGTAGCAACCCACTTCTGCAAAGCAAATTTCAGTGTCATGTACATTCAGCAAGTTGCATTTGAAAACTTTATTTCATCGTCACTACAGGACATAGCGCAAGAGCAAAATAAGGACAATGTGTGGAAAGAAATTAAACACCTTTGGCTAGATAAGAATAATGTTACGATTAGAAACCACTACACTGTACGCAATGACATTGTGTTTCGCCGCTCTCATCCTGATAGCAACAATTGGTTATTATGCATTCCTGACGAACTGGTTAACAAATTAATCTGGTACACTCATCTAAGCTACGCACATTACGGAGCACGAAAATGTTTTCTTATACTGAGACAGAACTGTTATTTTGCCAACATGGAGAAACGTATACGACGAGTTTTGGCGTCTTGTAAAATTTGCCAGAAAGCTAAATCAGACACCACTTCACATATTCCTCCTTTATATCCCATTATACCTGTGAAATTAAGACACATGGCCGCAGTAGACGTTTTTGGTCCGATTCCGAGAACTAACAGAGGTTTTTGCTACATCTTTGTCGCTGTTGAGCTCACTTCAAAATTTGTTACTTTCACTCCATTACGCAAAGCTACTGCTAAAACTGTTTCGAAAGCATTTGTAAAACATTTTCTATCTCATGTAGGGCATGTAATGAAAGTAATTTCTGACAATGGATCTCAATTTCGTAGTAGCGTATGGACACGCATGTTACGAGCCAGAAACATTTCTCCGATCTATATATCCAAGTACCACGCTTCTTCGAACCCTTGTGAAAGATTAATGAAAGAAATTGGTAAGCTGTGCCGAATATACTGCCACAAAAGACATATTGATTGGGATACACACATACTGTCATTCCAAGATGTAATTAATTCCATACCAAATGAATCCACTATGCTATCTCCGACTGTTATACTGAAAAACGTTGAACCACCGAACAAAATTAAAGAATTAGTAAAATTTCCCAAAAGTCGTCGCCTACGACACCACGAAATAATTGACATTGCGCTGAAGAACATCAAACGTGCCGCAGAGCGCCGGAGAAGACAGCAAAAACAGGTTTGTACACGCCGTGACTTTCACGTTGGACAGAAGATACTAGTACGTACACACTATTTATCCAGTAAATTAAAAGGTAAGTGCAGTAAATTTGAACTTCTATACGCAGGTCCGTATCGGATTCGCAGCATCCCTCACCCCAATGTTGTACATGTCGAAACTTTGAGAACTAGAAAATCGAAAGGCAATCACCATATCTCAAACATTAAACCGTTTATTGAATGAAGACACTTTATGATTCAACACACTATAATGTCATTTACTAATGCAATTATTTCACCTGACTAATTACTGATGATTATCGTATTTTTTCTTGGCAAGTGCCCGGCAAGGTAAGGTTAGCAGGTCGCTTTTCTTGTCGTTACACATCAGACCGTGCACATTTTTCCATTTTTTTTTTTGTGTGTATGATGGTACTTCAGTTTTATTTGTATGCACTGTGAAATAGCTAAGATATAACACACACCAGTTGACTTTGACATTTTTTTTGCCCTATGATATCTCAACATCGTGACTGTTCTACATTTTTTTTGCTGCTGCATTGTATTATTCTGTGTACATTTTTGCATCTGAACACTGTCAATGTCTTTGACATATTACGTTTTCTGTCATGTTATGCTGTAGGGTTAATTATGTTACCATAAACCAGTCATTATCTAGTGGGTATATGATTTAAATGCAGGACATTAATCTTTGTTCATCAATTTCAGAAAGGAATGATGATTCTAAGAAATAAATTTAACATAAATGGAATTTCACCTACGGAATAAACGAAAGGAGATGCAATAACTTTATGAGGAAGAGTAAATGGATCAGGATTAACAAACATTAACAAGAATATACTATACTCATCGAAGTAGCAGTCTTAACTAATTTTTTCTTTCAGAATACAAGGTGATTGATGCAGGCTGTCAGACTGAACTACACATCTTGGTTTTAGTGATGAAATATGCTAGAGATAAGGAATAGTTATGTAATGAGTAATGAAGTGATTTTTTGCAGATGATAATGAATACTGATGAATAATGATGAAGGATATGGTATTATGAATAATGAAGTTTTTCTTTACAGGTGATGATAATAATGAAGTTATGATAATATGGATAATGAAGTGATGGATAATGAAGTTTTTTCTTTACAGATGAGGATAATGTTGAAGTTATGCATTTATGCTACGTAGTTATTTAAGTATTTGTTGCAGTTTGCTTTGACAGCAGGTGTTACATTGCATAGTAGGATGACGGAAAGTTTTGGAAAGGACAGCTATGGAACACATTTTTATACACACTTCACTGCCTGTTAATTCGAAGTTCACTACTTTTCAGCATAGTGTGCGTTTCTTCTTTCAGGTCAATAATCCGTTTTTGTATTTTTTTCCAGGAGAAGTTTTTCATGACACTTACTAAACCTGTTACTTATTATACCTGTTCTAGTACTTGCATTTTTATATTTTTACCCATTTGTGTCTATTGTTTATAAATGTGATCACATGTACTGCCTTGTTACATAATCTTGCTACAGCTGACTCATGACGAATGACGTTACCTATCCTCATTTGCTGCAATAGGTCAAAAGCAAATAGTGTTATGTTTCAGCAATTAATTATCGATCCCAACGCAATGCATTGCTACCAAAAAAAAAAATAAAAAAAAAAAAATGTATTACCAGTCCCACATAAGGTCACTAGTTTATGATAATTCTAAATAATACTGATCAACTCTGAATAGCATGTCACTTGATTAATGACCTCTTAATGAGACTATATTCAAAATGATGCTTTGTCACTAGCTAATAACTGCCACTGTTTATTATAATGATACTACTTATAATGCTTGTGATTACTAATGATTTGACTGTAATTAACTGATTTTAATAATGACTTTGTAATGGTCTGAATACTACTGAAGGAGGAACACTGTTTATTGTAATGTTACCACTTATAATGCCTGTGATTATTAATGATTTGACTGTAATTAACTGATTTTTAATAATGACTTCGTAATAATCTGAATAATACTGAATGATGATTTTATTCAATACTTGCTGGCCACTGAGTGCCAATAATTAATGTCACTCCACGAATTGTTATTAATTATGCCATTGATTAGCTCTTGTTTCCAATGTTGATACTTTGTTGTTGGAAATGAATGTGACTGTTTCATAATGCTTTGTAATTAGGAAAAGACTAATGATTCTTAATAGATTGGAATGACACATAATTAATTAACTATGGTACTGTTTAATAATGCTTTGTAATTAATTAAGGCTAATAATTCTTACTATATTGAAATGACAAATGATCAATTAATTAACGGTAATTAGACAAATGATTAATCAACGACAAATGATTAATTAACTGTAATTAGACAAATGATTAATTAACTGTAATTAGACAAATGATTAATTAACTGTAATTAGACAAATGATTAATTAACGACAAATGATTAATTAACTGTAATTAGGAAAAGGCTAATGATTATTGGAATGACAAATGATTAATTAACTGTAATTAGGAGAAGGTTAATGATTCTTAATTATACTCTGTAACTGAAAAGAATGCGATTATTTCATAATGCTTTGTAACCAGGAAAAGAAGGCTACTGATTCTATGTACAACAATTAATGAACATTTTTCTGTAATACTACATACTTGGTACAGAAATGTTCAATAACTGGGCTATGAATGCCACAAACTACTAATTAAGTCTGTAATTGTCAATATTATGTGACTTGATGTCCTTCACCTCATAAGCTGACTACCCTGAATTACTGCAATGTCCATTTGTCCTGTTTATCCCAGTGATCATGGAGCACTATATTTGGTTTTGCACTAATTCTACGTTGGTGTGCCTTGTAAGAGTGTGGTGTTGACACGACATGCTGTCCACCACCATGAGCGATGAAGACATTATTATGGTCCCACTGTTTGGTGTACCTAATGTACTGCCAAAATGAAAACATGGAACATTACTACGACAGTTCAGTGTCTTTGCTACACTGATAAATTCTGATGGGAAAAGATCTTCAAGTTGTGTCACTTGGTGTTGTACTTCTGTGGAAAGATATGGACTTTCAGAGCAGCTGTGTGCAATCTAAAGTGCTACAACCATGATGCAATCCTTCCCTTTCCTATCCTGATTCTTGCCACATAGTTCATAGGTTATACATTTTTCGATTCGCTGAACTCCAATGCGAATACACTTATGTCACTTGTCAATATAATATTTTTGCCAGTCTGTTCATTTGTTCTGAATATGCTAAAGAATTTTTTCAGTGCCTGTGCACTTTATTATCTGTCAAATTTGTATATACATTTTTCTGATTTGCTACTATGTTTTGTACTCACATTTTGTCTTTGTCTGATATATTTTGTACTTAGTGCGTGTGCACAACATATACTTTATGTACTACATCTAATTATTCTTGCCAGTCTGTTTATTTGTTCTGAATATGCTAAAGAATTTTTTCAGTGCCTGTGCACTTTATCTGTCAAATAATTTGTATATACTTTTCTGATTTGCTACTATGTTTTGTACTCACATTTTGTCTTTGTCTGATATATTTTGTACTTAGTGCGTGTGCACAACATTTAAATATTCTGTAAGTTGTAGAATTTTGTTAATTAAAGAAAAATTTTGCCGCGATTGGCAAGTCCAAATGACTCACCATCGCTGCCAAATTTTTGCCCCCCCAGTGGAGGGTTATGAAACACGTATGTAACGCAGCAGCGATGGCGAGGCATTGTAGCATCTGTGACCAGAGAGTATGCGCTTGACCGCGCGAGTGTTGCGAGCGGTTCTCTGTCAGTAGCAGTAGTCTGTCGTTGCGAGTCAGTCGAGTCTGTCGTTGCGAGTCCGTCAGTTCAGTCGTTGCGAGTCTGTAGCTCTGTCTAGTTGAGAGCAGTACTCAGTCTGTAGTCGTCATGCAGAGCGGTCGGTCAGTAGTAGCAGCGCAGTGCGGTTGTGTGATGTAGGCGGTCGGCAACACTGGTCAAGATGAGGAATAAGGTATACTGTTAATTAATATAATTATTAGATAATGAAAAATTGTAATTATTCTCCAACAAGTTCCCCAATAATAATTTTTATTTCAAAAGCATTTTTTCAAAAAATTTAATTTTTATTGAACTAAAGATCTCGTTGCACTTCCCATTTCATTCCACTTCTTTTGAAGAAAAATTTCACTAGAATCACAAAAAAAAAAAAGAGAATATTATTATTTGCAATGCAGTTCCTCCAAGCGGTGCGCAACAAGAGCAGATATGTGACATCCATTTATTCTGAGGTAAGACTTTAATTCTGATTGTTTTACACAGGGCCAAAAAAACCGATATTTCGGTTTAATTGAATTTTCTTATCACTGAATGGACTTTAATTTTTCATGAGGAATTTATATTTGAGTCAGATTGCGAATTTCACGTTTTTGTTGCCATTGTCAGTACATTTCATTGTGGGCAGGTTACGCATAGAGCAATGTCCATTAGCATCCCTAAATAATATTGTCAATTATTATAAATTTTGCGGGGAGGCTACACTTGGCTCCCATTTCTATTAAGTATTGCTTTATATTCTTTTAAAATTGCGGTGGGGAGGTTACAATACGTATGACTCTGTCGTGACATATGTGAGCAGTGGGAGACCAGATGATCTCCTGGTACCATTTCTACACCCTCCTAAAGCGATAGGTGTGCTCTCTTAACGGTATCACTAATTTTCTTTCTGTTAACTTTAAGGCACTGCAGACTGTTTGGCGAATTTCTCTGACAAATACAGGGTCTCCGGGCTAGAGCTATACAAACACATTTGTTTATATTTCAGTACCTATTAAGGTTCATAATTTTACTTGTGCAACATTGCAGACAGAAGTTCAATATTTTATGCTTGTTGGCGCAGTTCAATGTGGGAACCGTGTGTAGCTCGACAGATACGGCAGCGGTACTCCACTTCTCGCCACGTATTGATAAATGTGACAGGTGTTATGGCCTGTACTGCGGTGTAGATACCGTTGTCTCAAATCTACCAGACCTCGAAGCCTTGTTCTGCACACAGTCCTCTTGCTAAAATCCCTTGCATTGAAATCCAGAGGAGTCAGATGGGGCGATCGAGGGGCCCAAACAGTGTTTTTAGCAGACCTGTTGCTTCTAAGCGTTCTCTCAGTAAATCGAAGTCTTTGGTCTGATTTCCCCACAGCATTATTTATGTGATCCTCCCAATTTAAGTTATTCGTAATTCTAATTCCTAAGTATTTGGTAGAATTTACAACCTTTAGATTTGTGTGATTTATCGTGTAACCGTAGTTTAATGGATTTCTCTTAGTACTTATGTGGATGGCTTTACGTTTTCCATTACTTAGAGTTAGTTGACATTTTTCGCATTATACAAAAAAAATGTTTCAAATGGCTCTGAGCACTCTGGGACTTAACATCTCACCGAGCGAGGTGGCGAAGTGGTTAACACACTGGACTCGCATTCGGGAGGATGACGGTTCAATCCCGTCTCCGGCCATCCTGATTTAGGTTTTCCGTGATTTCCCTAAATCGTTTCAGGCAAATGCCGGGATGGTTCCTTTGAAAGGGCACGGCCGATTTCCTTCCCAATCCTTCCCTAACCCGAGCTTGCGCTCCCTCTCTAATGACCTCGTTGTCGACGGGACGTTAAACACTAACCACCACCACCACTTAACATCTATGGTCATCAGTCCCCTAGAACTTAGAACTACGTAAACCTAACTAACCTAAGGTCAGCACACAACACAGTCATCACGAGGCACGCATTATACAGATGCGTTATCTAGATCATTTTGCAATTGGTTTTGGTTATCTGATGACTTTACAGGGCAGTAAGTGACAGCATCATCCACAATCAATCTAAGAGGGCTGCTCAGATTGTCTCTTATGTCATTTATGTACATCGGGAACGGAAAAGAGCCTGTAACACGTCCTTGGGCAACGCCAGATATTACTTCTGTTTTACTCGAAGTCTTTCCGTCAATTTGTGGTAGCAAACCCGAATCCAGTTGCACAACTGAGGCGGTATTCCGTAGGCACGCAATCCAATTAGAATGCGTTTTGGAGTGAGGAACAATGTCAAAAGCCTTCTGGAAATCCGAAAGTATGGAATCGATTTGGCATCTCCTATCCTCCATAGCACTCATTGCTAAGTGAGAACAAAGAGCTAGTTGTGTTTCGCAAGAACGACATTTTCTGAGTCCGTGCTATTTGTCAATAAATTGTGTTCTTCAATGTTAATTTCGAATACAGTGTATGTGCCAAAATCCTCTTTCAAATCGACATTCTTGATATGGTTCTGTAATTCAGCAGATTACTCCTGTTTCCTTTCTTGGGTACTAGTGTGACTTGTGCAACTTCCCTGTTCTTAGGTATGGATCTTTCGACGAGCCAGCGGTTACATATGATTGCTAAGTATGGAGTTATTTTATCAGAAGACTCTCCAAGCAACTTGACTGCTTTTCATTCTGGACCGCAGGCCTTGCCTTTATGAAGTGATTTAAGTTGATTAATTTCACCGAGGATATCTGCTTCTAAGTTACTCATGTTGGCAGTTGTTCTTGATTCGATTTCTGGAGTATTTACTTCGTCGCCTCTGGTGAACGAATTTCGGAAAACCACGTTTAATAATTCTGGTGGCAGTGTCACCAGTGACATCAGTGCTGTTACCGCGCACTGAAAGTAGATCGGACTTCCGGGCTGCAGACTCCTAACTAAGGTACGAGCATATGGGGTTGGTTCCAAAGTATGTGAGTGGCTCAAAGACTTCTTAAGTAATAGAACCCAGTACGTTGTCCTCGATGGTGAGTCTTCATCGGAAGTGAGAGTACCATCTGGAGTGCCCCAGGGAAGTGTGGTAGGTCCGCTGTTGTTTTCTATCTACATAAATGATCTTTCGGATAGGGTGGATAGCAATGTGCGGCCGTTTGCTGATGATGCTGTGGTGCACGGGAAGGTGTAGTCGTTGACTGACTGTAGGAGGATACAAGATGACTTGGACAGGATTTATGATTGGTGTAGAGAATGGCAGCTAACTCTAAATATACACTCCTGGAAATTGAAATACGAACACCATGAATTCATTGTCCCAGGAAGGGGAAACTTTATTGACACATTCCTGGGGTCAGATACATCACATGATCTCACTGACAGAACCACAGGCACATAGACACAGGCAACAGAGCATGCACAATGTCGGCACTAGTACAGTGTATATCCACCTTTCGCAGCAATGCAGGCTGCTATTCTCCCATGGAGACGATCGTAGAGATGCTGGATGTAGTCCTGTGGAACGGCTTGTCATGCCATTTCCACCTGGCGCCTCAGTTGGACCAGCGTTCGTGCTGGACGTGCAGACCGCGTGAGACGACGCTTCATCCAGTCCCAAACATGCTCAATGGGGGACAGATCCGTAGATTTTGCTGGCCAGGGTAGTTGACTTACACCTTCTAGAGCACGTTGGGTGGCACGGGATACATGCGGACGTGCATTGTCCTGTTGGAACAGCACGTTCCCTTGCCGGTCTAGGAATGGTAGAACGATGGGTTCGATGACGGTTTGGATGTACCGTGCACTATTCAGTGTCCCCTCGACGATCACCAGTGGTGTACGGCCAGTGTAGGAGATCGCTCCCCACACCATGATGCCAGGTGTTGGCCCTGTGTGCCTCGGTCGTATGCAGTCCTGATTGTGGCGCTCACCTGTACGGCGCCAAACACGCATACGACCATCATTGGCACCAAGGCAGAAGCGACTCTCATCGCTGAAGACGACACGTCTCCATTCGTCCCTCCATTCACGCCTGTCGCGACACCACTGGAGGCGGGCTGCACGATGTTGGGGCGTGAGCGGAAGACGGCCTAACGGTGTGCGGGACCGTAGCCCAGCTTCTTGGAGACGGTTGCGAATGGTCCTCGCCGATACCCCAGGAGCAACAGTGTCCCTAATTTGCTGGGAAGTGGCGGTGCGGTCCCCTACGGCACTGCGTAGGATCCTACGGTCTTGGCGTGCATCCGTGCGTCGCTGCGGTCCGGTCCCAAGTCGACGGGCAAGTGCACTTTCCGCCGACCACTGGCGACAACATCGATGTACTGTGGAGACCTCACGCCCCACGTGTTGAGCAATTCGGCGGTACTTCCACCCGGCCTCCCGCATGCCCACTATACGCCCTCGCTCAAAGTCCATCAACTGCGCATACGGTTCACGTCCACGCTGTCGCGGCATGCTACCAGTGTTAAAGACTGCGATGGAGCTCCGTATGCCACGGCAAACTGTCTGACACTGACGGCGGCGGTGCACAAATGCTGCGCAGCTAGCGCCATTCGACGGCCAACACCGCGGTTCCTGGTGTGTCCGCTGTGCCGTGCGTGTGATCATTGCTTGTACAGCCCTCTCGCAGTGTCCGGAGCAAGTATGGTGGGTCTGACACACCGGTGTCAATGTGTTCTATTTTCCATTTCCAGGAGTGTAGATAAACGTAAATTAATGCAGATGAATAGGAAAAAGAATCCCGTAATGTTTGAATACTCCATTAGTAGTGTAGCGCTTCACACAGTCACGTCGATTAAATGTTTGGACGTAACATTGCAGAGCGGTATGAAGTGGGACAAGTATGTAATGGCAGTTGTGGGGAAGGCGGATAGTCGTCTTCGGTTCATTGGTAGAATTTTGGGAAGATGTGGTTCATCTGTAAAGGAGACCGCTTATGAAACACTAATACGACCTATTCTTGAGTAATGCTCGAGCGTTTGGGATCCCTATCAGGTCGGATTGAGGGAGGACATAGAAGCAATTCACAGGCGGGCTGCTAGATTTGTTACTGGTAGGTTTGATAATCACGCGAGTGTTACGAAAATGCTTCAGGAACTCGGGTGGGAGTCTCTAGAGGAAAGGAGGCGTTCTTTTCGTGAATCGCTACTGAGGAAATTTAGAGAACCAGCATTTGAGGCTGACTGCAGTACGATTTTACTGCCGCCAACTTACATTTCGCGGAAAGACCACAAAGATAAAATAAGAGAGATTAGGGCTCTTACAGAGGCATATAGGCAGTCATTTTTCCGTCGTTTTGTTTGGGAGTGGAACAGGGAGAGAAGATGCTAGTTCTGGTACGAGGTACCCTCCGCCGCGCACCGTATGGTGGATTGCGGAGTATGTATGTAGATGTAAATGTAAATGTAGATGTAGATGTAGATGTACTGGCTGCGCCTTGTTGCTAGTGTAAGATGTTTGTAAGGTGGAGTTGGTATCGTTGTGTCCATCGCCTGCAGCTTATCTTTTACTCTACAGGAACCTCACACTGCAGCAGCCTTTGTGTGGCGTCTAATACAGACACGGCCCACCGCACTTCTTTCCACGACACCGGCCGAAGAGTCGAGTGGAGCTGCGCTGCAGAGGCGATAGTCAAGTAATCCGGGCCGGGAAAGCTGATGACCTCGGAGCCACTGGTATGCAAACGGACGGTGCGGCCATTACACCGGCTGCTGCGGGCGCCGTGTCTTCGACGTCGCTGACGGCAGGAGAGGTCGTAAACGCTGCTTGCGTACTTGGCGCACCTGTCGCGAGAAAGGTGTTTGCTATTTACTGTGACCAAACTCTAAAAGCCAAAGTGTACAGCGTGGTACAGTCAAGGGAGAAGGCGCACCGACACGACACTGAAATTCAATGTCCGTTGTTCTCATTAACACATTCCGGATTCCTCACTGATCTTCCTATGAGGCCATAATCAGTTCACTGACTCACTGTCATACAAAATTTGCTGCATTTTCTATCTCAACGAAGGAAGATGCTACCGACCAGTTCTTGACTATTTTTAGCTGCCCGTTATTCTTAACTTGCAATGACTTGCGTAACAAAAATTCGTCTTTCGTTTCTACCTACATACGTTTCCCTGTTAAATTCACCTGCAATAATTTTTTTGCCTTCTACCACTCGCTCCAAACGGTTTTTCCATTATTTACCTGTACTGTTGCATTTTACCAATAACAACTCATGTGGAGCTGTAGTATCTGTCTAACTAAGTGCAGTCTTTTACTTTTCGCAATAAAATCGTCAGTCCTCTAAGTATTCCAGGTGCTCATGTATTGTACCACACGTATACTGAAATGCGCTGCATGTTTTAAAAATCATCCCATATACTACGTACACGAAAATGAAGCAGTACTTGAGAAGAGAATGAGAGTTGGTTGTACCCTGTCACCGATGTTATTCAATTCATACATTGAGGAAGCAGTAAAGAAAACCAAAGAAAAAAGTAGTTTGAAAAAGGAATTAAAGTTCGAGGAGCAAAAATAAAGACTTAAACGTCTGCCTCGACATTGTAGTTCTGTCTGTGTTGTTCGAGTGTCTTGAGAAAACGTTGTAAGGTATTATCGGCAAGAAGAAACATGGATAGTGGAAAGTACCACAATTAAATAAGGCGACGCTGAGGGAATTATATTAGGGAATGAAGCACCAAAAGTACTAAAGCAAAAAAGCGAGTCTGAAAAAGAGATATTTGTTAACATCGAATATAGATTTAAGTTTTATTTTGCAGTATCTGTGTTTTACGTTGTACTATGCAATGCCCTGCAGACATGCATGCATATGCGGAGGACACTGCTTAGTAATCTGTGAGACACAGACACTGCAAAATAGTGTTGGATGCCAAGAACGACAGCGAAAATAACAAATAAGCCTTTCCCAGGCGGCAATCACAACAACTGTGCGACTGCAGGACGTGGTCACACGGTGACGTAAGGGAGATTGTGTCCGTTCGGGAGGCGCGCTCGGGTTGCCGAATTTAAGGGGACAGCTTGCTTAAAGCAGGAAATCTGGATTCGAATCCCGGTCTGGCACAAATTTTCACTTGTTGACAATAAACTGCGCAGTGAAAAGTCTAATCTTATTTGCAGTTGCGAACACATTTCTTCTATTCTTCTATAAATGTAACTGCTAGGATGTTTTTATGAAGAAGGCGTGTGCTGTGCAGCATAGTACGAAAGTGAAATGTAGACGATAAACAATTTAAATAAGAAAAGAATATAAGCTTCTGAAGTGAGATGCTACAGATGTACACTACAGGCCATTAAAATTGCTACACCACCAAGATGACGTGCTACAGATGCGAAATTTAACCGACAGCAAAGAAGATGCTGTGATATGCAAATGATTAGCTTTTCAGAGCATTCACACAGTTGGCGCCAGTGGTGACACCTACAACGTGTTGACATAAGGAAAGTTTCCGAATGATTTCTCATACACAAACATCAGTTGCCTGGTGAAACGTTGTTGTGATGCCTCGTGTAAGGAGGACAAATGCGTACCATCACGTTTCCGACTTTGATAATGGTCGGATTGTAGCCTATCGCGATTGCGGTTTATCGTATCGCGACATTGCTGCTCGCGTTGGTCGAGATCCAATGACTGTTAGCAGAATATGGAATCGGTGGGTTCAGGAGGGTAATACGGAACGCCGTGTTGGATCCCAACGGCCTCGTACCACTAGCAGTCGAGATGGCAGGCATCTTATCCGCACGGCTGTAACGGATCGTGCAGCCACGTCTCGTTCCCTGAGTCAACAGATGGGGACGTTTGCAAGACAACAACCATCTGCACGAACAGTTCGACGACGTTTGAAGCAGCATGGACTATCAGCTCGGAGACCATGGCTGCGGTTACCCTTGAGCGCCTGCGATGGTGTACTCAACGACGAACCTGGGTGCACGAATGGCAAAACGTCATTTTTTCGGATGAATCCAGGTTCTGTTTACAGCATCATGATGGTCCCATCCGTGTTTGGCGACATCGCCGTGAACGCACATTGCAAGTGTCTTTTCGTCATCGCCATATTGGCGTATCATCCGGCGTGATGCTATGGGGTGCCAGTGGTTACACGTCTCGGTCACCTCTTGTTCGCATAGACGGCACTTTGAACAGTGGACGTTACATTTCAGATGTGTTACGACCCGTGGCTCTACCCTTCATTCGATCCCTGTGAAACCCCATATTTCAGCAGGATAATGCACAACCGCATGTTGCAGGTCCTGTACGGGCCTTTCTGGATACAGAAAATGATCGACTGCTGCCCTGGCCAGCAATTCTCCAGATCTCTCACCAATTGAAAACGTGTGGTCAATGGTGGCCGAGCAACTGGCTCGTCACAATACGCCAGTCACTACTCTTGATGAACTGTGGTATCGTGTTGAAGCTGCATGGGCAGCTGTACCTGTACACGCCATCCAAGCTGTGTTTGACTCAATGCCCAGGCGTATCAAGGCCGTTATTACGGCCAGTGGTGGTTGTTCTGGGTACTGATTTCTCAGGATCTATGCCACCAAATTGCGAGAAAATGTAATTTCATGTCAGTTCTAGTATAATATATTTGTCCAATGAATATGTAGGGGCTCTGACAAATTTTGCAGAATAAACTGACCTCGCGAGCAGCATCAAAAGTTTCCGGATTGAAGAGAACAACGTCAGCTTCCTTACAGGGGTAGCACTAGTTGAAACTAAACAAAAGATAAACACCAAAAGTATTTGTCTGGAATCAAATACTTTTTGAGATATGGGCCATTGTGTCCTGTGGGATCCATCGGTTTGTTGTTGATACCGGAGGTCCTCACTCTTGTTACTAGTTGTGACCAGATTAAGCTACTGTCGTGCAGCCATAACTGTGGATTGTTTGACTGCTCTGGGAGAAGGCCCATCAAAGTAGAACATATGAAATACTGGTCCACATTACATAAATAAGTAAAATATTTATTTAACTTTGACCCAGTTCTTTGGCACAGGATTTACAATTTTCAGTGACTATGAAAGCATTACTTTATGCAATACTTAACAAACTGTTCCCTTGAGGTGCAATGTTCAATATTTACTAAATCACAAGTTCATCAGAAACTTTAACAACTCGTTGATCCTACACTGGGAAGCTGACTTTGTAGCTGTGTTATCGAACTGGTGTGTAGCTCTTGTACGCTCGACACTGTACTGACCTCAGGGTGAAGCCGCTCCTATACTGGGAGGAAGGGCGTGTCTTCTGGAGTGTCGCAGATTGCAGCGAGCCCTCGCTAATGTCTGTTGTATGGATTCGTGTTGCCGATTTTGGTGTGACTCTGCGATCTCTGGAAGATACTACAGTTACTACTCCTTTATACTCGTCCTTCGTCCTTCCTTCTAACAGATGAACTCGTGCGAAAACACCTGGCTGTCCCGGTTTTTGGTCGAACGCCTAGGTGTGGAGTGCACGAATGCCTTTAAATGTTCCCCATAGCCATATGTCCGCAGCTCGTGGTCTAGTGGCTAGCGTTGCTACCTCTGGATCGATTGCCGGCCGGGTTGGGGATTTTCTGTGCCCGGGGACTGGATGTTTCTGTTGCCCCCATTATTCCATCATCATTCATGAATGTGGCTGGATTGGACTGTGTATAGATTAATGATGTCACGGGCACTGTTAACCGCGCAGTTGAGCGCCCTGCAAACCAAACACCAAACCAAACCCACATAGCCATAAATGCAAGCGATGAAGTCAGATGAAAGGGAAGGCCATCCTACTGCACCTCCTCGATCAATCCATAGCTTATTAAACGATTGTGTTGAGTTCTATCGTATGAGGCATAAAAAATGGGGTGATGGCCCCTCTCGCTTAAATCACAGATATTGTCTCTCTGTGAAGCTAACGTTCCAAAACAGCTCTAGTAATTTGTCGCGCAGAAATTGGAGATACATAGCACGTTCAAATTTTTCCAGCAAAGTGTATGTTCTTATTGGTCTATTACCTACAAATTCTGTTCCAGTCGCCTCCTCGCGTGCCTCTGTATGTGCAGGCTTATCTCAGGAACTGTTGTGGGGATTTTGATTGTGTTTTGACTAACAAAAAAAAAATGGTTCAAATGGCTCTGAGTACTATGGGACTCAACTGCTGTGGTCATAAGTCCCCTAGAACTTAGAACTACTTAAACCCAACTAACCTAAGGACATCACACACATCCATGCCCGAGGCAGGATTCCAACCTGCGACCGCAGCGGTCGTGCGGTTCCAGGCTGTAGCGCCTTTAACCGCTCGGCCACTCTGGCCGGCTTTTGACTAACAGATACACTGATTCGCAAGTAAAGTCTTAGTATACAACTGATGACGCTGCAACTACAGTGAAACATGTCTGGGACAAAAAACAAAATTATGTTTTGCTAAAGGCAGACCCCACCCAAAAACATATGTATTGTTAAAGCAAACACAGACAAAAGCGCTTCGACCTCAAAATGATTATTGCGTCAGTGAGTC
The DNA here is from genome assembly GCF_021461385.2 of Schistocerca piceifrons. Lineage (NCBI taxonomy): Eukaryota > Metazoa > Arthropoda > Insecta > Orthoptera > Acrididae > Schistocerca > Schistocerca piceifrons. The sequence goes on from NC_060144.1 coordinate 545,555,991, forward strand.
TCAGCAACACATCACAGTGCGTGCGTACTAAGCTTCGCAAAAAGGGTGCTGCAACACGACCTAAACTTGTGCATCATGCTTGTGTCTTTATTTTATTTGTGCCACCTCAGTCAACCTCTGATACATATCGAATCACTCTCACACATACACTCTCTTGATTCGCATACGGTATTTACAGCAGCTGTAAACATACTACTTAGATCACGACGTACTCCCATCAGTGCCATGAGATGTCACTCCAGATGCCAGTTCTATATGGAACACATAACATACATGCCTCCAGACAACTTTCCTGCCGTGAAATGCTTACATCGCGTAAGTTACACTTAACATTGTTTTACGAATAATTTTATTTGTGCCCCTCAAACAAAATACGCTACGTCCGGCCGTAGGTACTTAATGCTACACGTGCGAACCCGAGACTGGTCGCTAATTGATACTAAAGCGAACTTAATGCCATGCTTCAATGATCGACCGAGCATTTCCTTGTGTCTATATCCGACTGTTATATTAATGTATTACATCACTCTATGGTCGCCCCACCTCATCGTAAATAAAATTCCAGCTATGAACTTCGTGTTCCATTGACAGAACTGAAATCTGGCATGATGGTATTGCATCACACGCTGGCGGTGATATGGATAAAGTTAACTTCTCAAGCAGAATTGACCAAGCAAGATTATTGTTTGTGCTTTCAGCAGGTCCAGTACCTCGCACAACTGTTTCAGGATCATCTGCATGCTAAAGCACTCACTTCTCCACATCCAACGTGAAAACTCTGTAACATCTGTACCGACCCCTTGCGGGCTTTCAAAAAGAGATGTGATGGTGATGTTGGTGTGGCCCTCAACTACGTACCTTCCGACTCAACGTTGAAATATTAAGTTTTGGCTGGTTTCGTTGTCGCATTGCAGGCGACATACTGCTGAGTGTACAGTATACGATAAGAATACCCACGTGAATCGAATGGTCGAAGGTTTCTATCACTCAGCAATTGCGAATTATGAAAGTAACATATAAATTTATAAATGAAAGATTGCAGTTAAATAAAATCTGCAGTTACTATCTTACCGACTTTAAATGATGAGTACGATAGTAGAAGTACTTTTGAGAATGCGGTATATTTATGCAAAACACTTATTGGTGTCGATGGTCCAGCAATTAAATAAAATATAAGTTGAATAACAGAGAAACAATAAATTCCGACTTCACGTAATTAGTTATGAACAACAGCATAACTCGCGAGATATTCATTTCTGAACGCATACTACGACTTCACTGCGGAAGCCACGGAAATCACAAAAGAGCACAAGTCGGCACTCCGAAATATTTCTATCCTCCGCGACCACGCGCAAACTGCTCCACTGTCCAAGTCTTTTCGCCGACTCCGCGTTCGTCGCGCCGTCGCCTCCAGCACTTCCCGAGTCCTGTGCCATACTCTCCAGAACTCCTTCGAGTCCCCGCCGGAAACGATGCTCCTCCAAAACCTCCACACGCCTCTCTTAGTAATGAGCGCTGTGATTGGCTAGAGCGCTCCCTCCATGTCTCCAGGCCAACGTATTGAAACACATACGAAATACTGGATTTACATTTAAATAACTTGAAGTTAAATAAATATTCCTATGGCTGGACCATAAACACGCTCTAACACACATTACTGAATACCTAAACCAATTAAATAAACATATATCAAAGGAACAGCAAAAACAGGTAGGCCAGTAGCCTAATGTCTCTGTGCTTTCAAAAGCACAGTAAATGTTTAACCAATTTCTTCATGAATAGTATAATATATTGGATATAAACAAAGACATAGATGAATAAATATATTTATAACCATGCTGCTACCGTTTCTTTGTGTAACTGTGGAGTACTTATGGCCCGATGCGATCGATAGTAATCAGACACTTTGACCTCCAATAACTCGTGTATTATTTAAGTTACGTGCCTGTAATTCGTACCAATTTAGGTTTACACTAATAGCTTTCTAAAGAGATGAAGATCGACGAAATCGGATTAACAGTTCAGATTTTGTAAATTCGTTGCTGGGTGTCACTTGTATAATTTATCGTGAGATACTAAACTTTAAACTAATAAATATATTGAATTCTGACTACACGATCGTGCAAATAATGGTAATGTACATGCTTCTTTTTGAGGTATCACGATTCATCTGGCTACTATTAATTTCTATACGAACTGTGAAATGTCTGCCATTAAGGTTTCACCAAGTCCGCCATCTTTGGCACTCTCAGCGTGTCTCCCTCATCGACACAGCGTACCCCTCTCGTCCGGCTAACATTCGGCACCACGTGTTTATGTCGGACCCTAGCTGGCCGAGCGGCCCGTGCTGCCGCGTCAACTCTGAACTTAGAATATTTTCAGGGCGTCACAATTCGCCCATTACCTCACACCCTCGACCTTCCTGTGAATCATCCGACGTCTTCAGGTCGCTGGAACAGCCTCGTGAAAATGGATATCTGCGGATGTCGTTCGGCACTGATGACTCTCCCTGTCCTTTAACAATGTTGACTAAACCCTAGCAGAGTTTCCATTTCTGCATTGATAATAGGACTCCATTTCACTATTTAGGCGTTTGCTGTCCACGGATTCACCAAATTTGTTTTGATGCCAGCATAACGGCAAAAATATATGCGTGGAATGGCTGATATTAAATGAAATGATTGCATGGAATAATTGGCTGGGAGACCCCATCTGGTTGATGTTAGACTCTTGTAATGTCGTACCTCAAATCAGAATCACAGTCAATTCAGACAGACACAGCCAGTAATAAATGAGTAGAGAACGTGAATAAGAAGTCTACAATTTACTGGATCTTTTTTTCTTCGTTTGACGAGTATTATCTCGTGCGGGAATATCACAGTGTACTATTCAATTTTATGTGCCATACTTTTGATCGTGGTCTAAGTCAAATCCTAAATAGTTGAAGTGTGACGTCAGTTGTTAACCAATATAATTCTTACCAATTGTATTCACTTGCATTAGAGCTACAGCTTTAGTCTTTTGGTCTGATAGTTTCATACTGTATTTCTTACGCACTACTTTCATTTGTTAGAGTGGCCTTCGAAGACGATTTTCTTTCAAATAAATAACAACTGGATACTAAGCGAATAGCAAGATGTTGATTATCTGTTCTCATTTACTTTAATGCCCTGTCAGACCTGTAAATTAATAATTTTAAAAAAATAGTATAAATGTTAAATAATATGATTAATTGGGCACGCCTTCTAGCAAAACACAGTTTATGTTCTGTCTACCGAAACACATTTTACTACAGTTGTAGCATCAAAAGCAGACCTTTATTTACTTTTGTTCAGATTATATTTCATTTTTCAGTAACTGTCCCCACACCTCAGGCATAGCCGGCTAGTGGATTCGTTCTGAGGCTTGCGAGATAAATATTTAGGCTTTTTTATTAATATTATTTGAAACCTTTTTTATAGTGGTGATATTCTCCTCGCACTCGCGCAAGGTTTTCCGCTCTCATTCGTTAGGCAATCGGATTTCCAGGCGACATCACTGCACTTTAGTTTATTTCTTAGTTTGTGTCAGGTAATGAGAAGGTAAATAAACGCTCGATGAGGATATCACATCAGTTGTTCTCTTAAAGTCTCCTGCAAATATTCTTACAACAAACTTTATTTAAAAAAACGGTAAATCTGCATCAACCCAAAGGTTAGTTCGAACAAACGTCACCACTGGTCCACAAAGCATATAAAACTAGGTCGATAATTCTCTGGGTGTGCCTGTTGATAGAAAATTAGTTAATATTTATTATGTACAATAGTTATAACATAAACTACAGTGAAGTTGTCTTCTTTCATAAATATAGCACTGTGATCTGTTCGCATGAGAAAATAGTGTCTTGCAACAAGTGAGTACATCGTTCGGTCAGTTTACCGAAAGCCAGTCTACGACTGCTCTAGCAAGGATGGGGAAATAAAAACCTATTTGAGATAAAACTTCCCCCAACTAAGTGAGACCTTAACTTTTCCCGACGAATTGAATGTTCAAATAATTTACGGATTTGCTGCCGGGTGACGTCGTCGACCACCGCCGATATTTCGGCAGGAGCACACCCTGCCATTCTCAAGGCACAACTGCAAGGAGGAAGCAATGTGCAAGGGAATTTAATACCTCGGTTCACAGAGGAGAAACATGGAAGATACCACACACATAACAAGTAACTGCAAAGTCAACACACAACCAAAGATAACCAACATCAGAAATATCGATAGTGACTATTAATCAACAGGTGAGGTAGCCCTAATTCTGTCCCTCTGTTTTTTGATGAGAGACAGAGCCGGGTTTCCAAGCAGCATTTAGACAAAATCCACCATCTCTGTTTATAAGGTTGCTTGGTAGTTTGATTTCAACAGCTTCCTTAATGACACTATCCCAATAGCTGGACGTGCAAGCCAGAATCTCCGTGTTGTTGTATTCCATAGGATGACCGATGTCAAGGCAGTGTTCTGCAATAGCGGATTTGCTCGGCTGTTGTAAGCGTGTCTGACGCTTATGTTCAATACACCGGTCTTCCACAGTCCTGATTGTCTGAAGAATATATGACATGCCACAACTGCAAGGAATACGATAGACACCAGCCTTAAGCAAACCAAGATCATCTTTTACGGACGCCAACAGGGCCCTAATCTTAGAAGGTGGTCGAAAAACACATTTAACATCATACTTCCGCAAAATACGGCCAACCCTGTTAGAAATGCTTCCTGCGTAAGGCAAAAAGGCCGTAGACTTAGGTGCCACTTTGTTGCTATCGTCACTCACCCGTTGCACAGAAGGCTGATAGCGCAACGCACGTTTGATCTGCCTCTCACTATAACCATTCTGACAAAAGGTGACTTCGAGATGTGATAGCTCAGCTGCCAAACTTTAAGGAAGGGAAGGCATCCATTCTTCTCCACCTCCATAGTGAACTGAATATTCGGGTGGATTTTTGGAACACCTGAATTCAACTACCGATGGTGTGGGCAGCGTTCTGAAACGATGTAATGTCAAGGCATATAGGTGTGAACGGATCAAAGGTAAACAGCGAGGCAACACTAGTCGGAGGCAACGCTTCTCCTGCCCGAGAGCGATCACTGACCACAGATACATTCCGTTGCAGTATTACCGTTGGACGAAACCTAGTTTGCATTTTTCACACGTTATAACATAAAAACTGTGAGTGACTGCACTCATATTTTATACTTACACAGTTTCAAAAGCCGGCCGCGGTGGCCGAGCGGTCCTAGGCGCTTCAGTCTGGAGCCGCGCGACTGCTACGGTCGCAGGTTCGAATCCTGCCTCGGGCATGGATGTGTGTGATGTCCTTAGGTTAGTTAGGTTTAAGTAGTCTAAGTTCTAGGGGACTGATGACCTCAGATGTTAAGTACCATAGTGCTCAGAGCCATTTGAGCCACAGTTTCAAAAGCTTTACACCTCATCACTGCTCCAACGTCTGAAAAACAAAGTTTGTTCTTGGAAGATACTTAGCTAGTTTTGAGACTATATAGAGGGGTTCTCGACGGCAGAACACGGAACGCAAAACAGTTTAGAGAGTTATCAACATACAAGTAAGTTCTGGCGTCTCCTTGCCGTTTACGTGCAATGCGTGCGATATCAGACATTTTGCAGATGAGGAAGAGTTATCCTCTAAAACAAATTAGCTTTCAGAAATACGCAGTTGGATGAAGACATAATATTAGCCTGAAATTTCCTCGCAGGTTAAAACCGTGTGCCAGGCCGGACTCAAACCCGAGATCGTCGTTGTGCTTGGATAGCTTAGTCGGCAGAGCACTTGTCCGCAAAAAGCAAAGGTCCCCGCTTCGACTCCCGGTCCGGTACACAGTCTTAACCTGCCAGATAGTTTCATAACAGCACAAACTCCATTGCAGAATGAATATTCATCGTGGGTAACATCTGTCTGTTACAAATGGGAGAAAAATGTGGTTCTTAACTTCATGAAACGAAAACTTATATCGTACTGTGGCTAGACGACTACTCAGTCACAACTGGACACATTCATGTCTTCGATATTCCTGAGTATAATAGTGCCTTTTAATATGAGTGTGAGTAAACACACTGGTACGATTACGAAAAGTAGGAAGTGGACTTCGAACAGCCACAGGACACAAGGAAACTACAATTAGATAATACATAACGTTTATGCGATCTATAGTGAAACACTGTTCGAATGGGAAATTCACAGCAGGGTACACTACAAGAGCCATGAGTCCTATACAAAGAGACAATACGATTAGTCAAAAGATCGTTGGACACCTGAGCGATTGTTATACATCTACAAAAAACTCTGATTAGCAGGCTACAGAAGTATTCTGGACATCTACGGGAAAATTACTTAAATCATTTCTTAACCGCACACATGATTTCTCGTAGGAACTATGAGATTGTACTTAGAGTACCAGCAAATTGCATTCAGAGGTATGTAAACAGCCATTCTGCCAAGTATCCATCCGTTAATAAGGCTGTAGGAGACCTTAAAGCGCGGTGTAATGTAAAGTACCGTCTGTGATGCACCTTAATGTGCGAATACAGAGTTACCTGAGCCTCCAAAGAAAAATGTTACTCGCTGTACTGCCTGGAAAACAGTACTGGCCCAAATCAAGCAACGTGATGTAGAGGAACTAAATAAAACGGCCATAGATAATCTTTTTTTTCTCAAGTTTGTATAAAATCTGTGCTTCAGCTATTGAATTTTCGAATACAAGCGGCACCTATTAGTAACCGAAATACGCAAAGATAACAATGATTTATCCCACCAAAGAAGAAACGGTATGTGAAACGCTATGCCAGAATATCTTTGGTATAAAACAGTCATCCGTATAAGTAGAGTTCCTCTGACACGAGACAGAAGCAGCACACGGAACGCTACTACCCTCCTACTACCTGTGTTAGCCAATAGCGCGGAACACAAGAACTAAAAACGTATAATGATCCCGTTCCTGGAGACATTAAGCTTAACTGCCTCATACGAAGAGCCATCTAATTGCACGGCATAGCGACCTAAGCGCTTGCTCAAGAACACGTCAGTCACGCGTCAACAAACAGGCCTACTTGCCGCCAAAAGGCAAGCAGGTACTTTTTTTAATCGTTTCGTCTCGTCTAGCGTGCGACCTACCGCTTCGAATGTACGTGAACGCTACGTTCAGTTGCAGTTGAAAATTCCAGGAACGGAAAGCACGTTCAGAAAACAAGCCACATTCTTCGGTCGCAAAGTTCCTTTGCAGCTTGAAAGACGATAAATTTATGACGAAAGACTCGTCTTCATTAGCATACTTACATACTTCGTAACTACATATTATTTTTCTCTGGTGTGAGGACATAGCATATCTCTGTCCCACTGGAATTTTCATTGATGAAAACGAAGGGGGACTCTTTCTCTGTTGGTTTTGTTAACGGATACATAAACCTTTCGTTGTTTGTTTGTAGAAATAGAAAGAAAACCAGATACTGACTCCTGTAAGCGTGAACAGATGGCCTGATTTGTTAGAATGGCTGTTAGCCATCAGTCAGAGATCTCAGTTCGAATACCTATGTCGCCTGAGTTTTGAATTGTCGCAACATATTCAATTATTGTATTATTCATAAAAATGTACTCAATTTCCCTGATATGTCCCACATCATCTGTGAAATAAATATTACTTCTAATTTGTCGATACCACTATACCATATGCGTGGTTAGTTTTGTATTTCTGACTTCTGTCATGTTCAGAAGGAACGTCTCTCAATGAAAGTAAATGATCTAGACTAGGAGAGCAGTTTCGATGTGTACTTCTTGGGATGGTACTCCGACACTGGTACGCTGGTTTCGTGGACCAGATGCCGAACTACTACTTGCGTGGAACGTGGGTAGGGACTCACTAAAGATACGTCGTTGAGATTTATTACCCAACACAAAAAGGAAATAGCGATACCTACTCTAATTACTTTGTTTGTCGTAGGCGGCTGTTTTCCGACCTTGTTCTGTTCCCTTAACCTTCGAAAATTTCCATTGAAATCGATCGGCTCAAGATCTGGTCTTGATCGCCGTTGGAAGACGGTAATGGCGAAACTTCACCGTAGACCCGCGGAAACCGAATGCAGAAGTGTTCCTTTATTTGCCTGCGGTAACGATCATAAATCAGTTCAAAATGCAGTTATCCGATTCGACAAGCCAGTAGTCACCATTAGACTGTCTAAATCAGTGGTAGTCAACTTTCTTACCTACCGCCCACATCTGTATCTCTGTTAGTAGCGAAATTTTCTAACGTCCTTTCGGTTCCACAGTAATCGTTCTTCATGGAGCGGGGAAGTAACTTCATAAAATTTATAAACCAGAGTTACATTAAGTTAAAGTATATAACAGTAAGTACTTACCAAATATTTTATGTCAAAATTTCGAAAATCTATACCGCATGCCGCCCACCGTAAGAGCTGGAACGCCCACTAGTGGAAGTACGGACCAGGTTTACTGCCTGTACGCTGCAAGCAGTGACTTAAGGTGTCCATTACGTTATTAAGATACCAATGTTGACATACATATCTGATCAGCCTATTAGTGGACATTTGACGGCTTGAAATCTGCTGGTGACACTTTCAGAGAAGTGTCTGAATCTCTGTGGAGAAATGCAACCCATTCTTCCCTAAGAGCCTAAACCAGAGATGGTAATGATGTTGGACACTAAGGCCTCGAGTGGAAGTTCTGACTCATTCCAAAGACATTCCGCTGGGTTCAGGTCGGGGCTCTGGACAGGCCAGTCCATTTCAGGAATGTTACTGGCCACAGACCATTACCTCACAGACCCTCGTCGTCTCAGAACAGTTCCCCTATAGCACTAGGCTGTAATAAGTGTCCATATCCTTCCGCATTTAGCCTTTCCTTAGGCGCAATAAGAGAACCGGATCCTAACCACGAAAAACACATCTGTAACGCCACATCCTCCGTACTTCATTGTTGCTATTACATATGACAGCAGTTAACGGTTCTCCACGCATGTGCCTAACCCAGCTCCTTCCATCCTACTGCAGCCGGGTATAGCGTGATTCATCGATCCAAATCAATCGTTTCCATTCATCCACTGTCCAGTGGCGTCACTGTTTACACCACTTCATGCGTAGCTTAGCAGTGAATATAGAAATGTGTGTTTTATGAGGAGCTGCTCCACCACTGTACCCCATTCTTCTTTTTAAAGTCGTTCCTTCGAGGTTCCACTTGACAGTCACGTCACCAACAGTCGACTTCGGCAGCTGTGGAGGGGTTGAAATGTCCCTGGTGGATTTATTACTCAGGAAACTTCCAGTGACTTGTCCGCTTCCCAAGTCACCGACACATTTAGATAGTATGATGATGACCTCTGGCTGACGAAACAGGTAACTGGAGTTTGGAATGCTTTTGCAATTTTTGTCGCAAGCAAATAAAAGAAAATAATGATTCACATAATCTTCACTGAGGATATGAGAATATCTTCCCAAAGGCATACAAGCAGTAAATAGACAACATTTGTATCATAAATCTGTTATGCACTAGACATCATATACCACGCTTCTAGAGGAACACAAGAAAGAGGTGGTTGTAAACTGCCAAAGCACTTCCAATGGGCTTATTAATTTTAATGAAACATGGTGCAAGCTAAGCATATGCTTCAGGATCGATAAACAGCCTTGTACTAACACGTCACGACAAATAACGTTTCTTTTATTAAGACGATTTCCCAAAACCAACTAATGCCAAAGCCATAGAGGTTTTTGTAAAAAAAAAAAATTTCAGGCAATTTTTTGTCCCACTCTTCCATTTCAGTAGACCTACACGTTAACTAAACTGTGCGCTGACGCATGTTGTATTAGTGGACGTCATGTTCATTGTTAAACAGACGATTCCTCCAGCTGCTTTTCGAGGACACATTTAATGTTCACATGTACACCCATAGTCAACAAGCCACCTTACGGTGTGTGGCAGAGAGTGCTCGCAGTGCCAGTATCATTTCCTGATTCCACACTTCCATGCGCCGCGAATGGTGCGTGTGCATACGAGAGAGAGAGAGAGAGAGAGAGAGAGAGAGTAAAGTAGTTATATAACAAACACAAATAAAATTCAATGACCACCGACATCGCACAAAATGCTTACACTTCTCAAGACTACAGGAAACAAAACACAGTAACTTAGTGAGAAACTGTGAGTACAATACTGCCAGGTGTTCATAGTGCTAGAGGCAGAAGAACAGCATCACAAGCTGAAAGGCAAGGACATACGTAGTACCAGACAAGTAATCACTAAAAATAATCAAAAATTAGTTATAGTGAGCAGAAGTGTACCAAGGCCCTAACTGTTGATAACCTGAAAGTAAAATACTAGGACATGCCTAAGTTGAATGAGCGGCAGCTAAGTGAAAGTGTACAACACTTCAAGCCGCTGAAGATGCATCAAGAAATCGAGATGAAAAGCATATAGTGAAACGTAATTTGCATTCTTCCATTAGCACATCGTAATAAACTCAACCACACATAAAAAATTATTAGCAGCTAATGATTGACAGCTCAATAAAATTAAAGATCTTGGTCTGCTCTATCCTTCTATAGTCTCAAAGATACAAAAATGGAATTAAAGTTGCTGTTTTGACTCTTCCAGCTTCGAGGATTTATGGATGTTCCTCGAGGTAAAGTGTTTTAATGTTGCTATAAGTATGTCAATACCAAAACTCCTGGCAGGACACATCAACACGCAGCAGTCCCGTTGTGGTAATGCACCGCACATGTGAGCAGAGATGAGCGTCTTCTACGAGTCCATGTGACGCCGCGGTTTCCCACCAGCGCAGAGGCAGAGAAGACGTATTCAGGTCAAGCCAGTGTCACTGTCGGGACAGTCACCATTTTTCTGAATGACTATTCTGTTAGTGACACTGATTCCACCTGCAATAACTCCTCCGACACATAAGTGTGCCTCTCGCCCATCAGCGACTACGTGCTGTGTCGCCATACTGCCGCTTGTCGTCACTGGTAAGTCGAATTACGTTGTTGTTTATGTCGGTTTTTATTCCTCTTTTAAATGTTCTAGTTTACTGCACGTACTTCCTGTGTGCTTACCAAGTCTTCACTATTAAATCAGCATTGCAAAATTTTCACAATATTTTTCAGCAAATCGGAGTGGCTGTATTTAAAAGTACAACATGTAGACTGTTTCACCCTCAGATTTATAAAAATGTCTTCTTTACAGCATACGTAACCGGACACTAACTCTGAAAGATATGACTACAGGTTTTACGAATCACAAATGTCTATTCTCAAAGCTCCAGTTTCACTACCACTCATGCGCATTAGCATTAACATTTCCATTATACTGGTTACGTTAGGTAGAAGTTATCAGTCGTTACTTGGTTGGAGAACAGCAATACCGTGCTTGCTGACAGTTACTGCCCACTTTGTATGTAAAGTACACTAGTTCACCAATCAAAACTCTTGTTGAATTCTCAGAGGCTAGCAGCTTGAGAATCCCTTAATTCTGTATATTAAGGGATATTCAAGATTTTTTTTCCAATAATGTTGACGAACGCGTAGCCGTTGGCATCGCAAATCACATCCAGGGCATAGTATATTTCATAAAGGGACTTATTCAGTTTACAATTTACCTGTACTATAAAATAACCCGTAGCTATAGGTAATTTATCGATACGTAAATTTTGCTGCTCCTACTAATTCTGTTCCAAGCAACGAAAACGCGGTATGTGCAAACTTTCTGCTTAGTGGACATCTGATAAGCGACGCTTAACTCCATCAAATTGGAAAATACTATAAATATGGTGCAGTTCAGAACAGAAGTGGTGAACTCTTCCTCATTCTCACTAGCTTTCCAGACGGCCGGTGTGGCCGAGCGGTTCTAGGCGCTTCAGTCTGGAACCGCGCGACCGCTCGCTACGGTAGCAGGTTCGAATCCTGTCTCAGTCATGGATGTGTGTGATGTCCTTATGTCAGTAAGGTTTACGTAGTTCTAAGTTCTAGTGGACTGATGACCTCAGATGTTGAGTCCCATAGTGCTCAGAGCCATTTGAACCACTAGCTTTCCCTCAATACTAGCCCTCCTATCTTGACTTATAATCACTCTTTAATTCGTGCCTAAGTTCACGGTCAGATTCTGAGAATGTGCAGTAAGCTCATCCTTCATGCTTTATGCTTGCTGTTGCGTCGTTTCTTGGCATTTATTTGGGCTAGCTTCTTGCTGCTCATTCAGTTTGCTGATTATTCTCCTAATTCTTCCTTATGCTGTGACCTATTTTATTTTTGTTTATTTATTCATTTTTCGAACCATCAGTCTTCTGACTGGTTTGATGCGGACCGTCGCGAATTCCTCTCCAGCGCCAACCCCCTCATCTCACAGTGGTACTTGCAACCTACGTCCTCAGTGATTTTCGGGATGTATTCAAATCTCTGACCCGCTCTACAGTTTTTATCCTCTACAGTTCCCTGAAGTACCATTTAAGCTATTCTCTGATCTTTTAACAGATGTCCTGCCATTCTGCCCCTTCCTCATTTCAGTGTTTTCCATCCTGCCGATTCTGCGGAGAACTTCCTCATTTCTTACCTTACCAGTCCAACTAATTTCAAATATTCTTCTATAGCTCAGTCTAATTATATAGTAGAGGTCAGCGAAGTGAAATGAAAAGAAGACAAGGATTTCTGGTCAGATGAGTATCGGGTGATATCAACAGCAGCAGAAAATGGTATAACGGGATTCGTTACGAATAGGAAGGTTGGGCAGGCGGTGTATTAGTGTGAACAGTTCAGTGATAGGTTGTTCTTATAAGAATCGACAGCAAACCAACATTGACAACGATAGTCACGTATACACGCCGACATCGCAAACTGAAAACTTAGAGAGAAAGAAAGTATATGAGGACAGTAAAAGGGTAGTATAGTACATAAAGGGAGATGAAAATCTAATAGGCATGGGGGACTGGAATGCAGTTGTAGGGGAAGGAGTAGAAAAAAAATTACGGGACAATATGGGCTTTTCACAAGGAATGAGAGAGGAGAAAGGTTAATTGAGTTCTGTAATAAATTTCAGCTGGTAATAAGAATCACAAGAGGAGGAGGTATACTTGGAAGAGGAGGGGTGACAAGGGAAGATTTCAGTTTGAATACATCATGGTCAGACAGAGATTCCGAAGTCAGATACTGGATTATTAGGCGTATCCAGGAGCAGATATAGATTCAGATCATAATGTAGTAGTGATGAACAGTAAGCAGATATTTAAGAGATTAGTCAGGAAGAATCGATAAGCAAAGAACTGGGATACGGAAGAACCAAGGAATGACGTGATACGCTTGAAGTTCTCTTGATACAACAATAACGAATAGCTTAGTAGGCAGTACAGTTGTAGAGGAGTGGACATCTCTAAAAAGGGCAGTCACAGAAGTTGGAAAGAAAAACATAGGTACAAAAAAGGTAACTGCGAAGAAACCATGGCAACAGAAGAGATACTTCAGTTGATTGATGAAATAAGGAAGTACAAATATGTTCAGGGAAATTCAGGAATATAGAAATACAAGTTGCTGAAGAATGAAATAAACAGGAAGAGTAGGGAATCTAAGACGAAAAGGCTGCACGAAAAATGTGAAGAATTCGAAAAATAAATGATTGTCGGAAGTACTGACTCAGCATATAGGAAAGTCAAAATAACCTTCGTTGAAATTAAAAGCAAGGAGTGCAACGGGAATTCCACTGTTAAATGCAGAGAACAGGGCGGATAGGTGGAAAGAGTACACAGAAGGCCTCTATGAGAAGGAAGAGTTATCTGATGAGGTAGAAGAAGTAACAGGAGTCGATTTAGAACAGATAGGGGATCCAGTATTAGAAATAATATTCCACCAGAATTTCTAAAACCGTTGGGGGAAGTGGCAACAAAACGACGTTGGTGTTTAGCATGTATGAGTCTGGCGACATACCATCTGACTTTCGGAAAAATCTCATCCACACAATTCCGGAGACTGCAAGAGCTGACAAGTGCGAGAATTATCACACAATCAGCTTAACAGGTCATGCATCCAAGTCGCTAACAAGAATACTATACAGATGAATGGAAAAGAAAATTGAGAAAATGTTAGATGAAGATCAGTTTGACTTTAGGAAAGGTAAAGGCATCAGAGAGGCAATTCCGACGTTGCGGTTGATAATGGAAGCAAGACTAACAAAATCAATAATTTTCATAGGATTTTTCGATTTGAAAAAACATTCGACAATTTAAAATGGTGGAAGATCTTCGAAATTCTGAAAAAAACAGGGGTAAGCTACACGGAAAGACATGTCACATACAACGCATACAAGAGCCAAGAAGGAATAATTAGATGACCAAGAACGAAGTCCTTGGACTAAAAAGGGTGTAAGGCAGGGATGTAGTCTTTCGCCCCTATTGTTCAATCTGTCCATCGAAGAAGCAATGATGCAATTAAAAGACAGGTTCAGGAGGGAAATTAAAGTTAGAGGTGAAAGGATATCAAAGATACGATTCGCTGATCACATTACTATCCTGAGTGAAAGTGAAGAAGAGTTACATGATCTGCTGAATGGAATGAATCGCCTAATGAATACAGAATATGATCTGAGAACAAATCGAAGAAAGACGAAATTAATGAGAAGTAGCAGAAAGTCGAAGAGCGAGAAATTTAAAGTCGGGATTGATTGTCACGAAGTACATAGGCAGAAAAATAGCCACTGACGGAATGAGCAAGGAGGACATCAAAAGCAGACTAGCACTTGCAAAAAGGGCATTCATGGCCAACAGAAGGCTGCTAGTACCAAAGAGAGGCCTTAATTTGAGGAAGAAATTTCTGAGAATGTACATTTGGAGCACAGCATGGTATGATAGTGAAACATGGACTGTGGGAAAACCGGAACAGAAGCGCGTCGCAGCATTTGAGATGTGGTACCATGGACTAAGGTGAGGTATGAGGAGGCTCTGCGCAGAATCGGAGAGAAAGGGAATACGTCGAAAACACTGACATCTGTTCGTACATTAGAGAATTACTTCCATGGTACTACAGGGAGCTGTAGAGGGCAAAAACTGTAGAGGAAGACAGGGATTAGAATACATCCAGCAAATAATTGAGGACGTAGGTTGCTAATGCTATTCTGAGATGAACGGGATGGTACAGGAGAGGAATTCGTGGCGGGCTGCATCAAACCGGAAAAGAAAAAGAAAGGCACCACATCTCAAATGCTTCGATTCTGTTCTGTAACGGTTTTTCCACAGAAATTTCTTCGTCCAATTAAGGCCAATGTTTGATACTAGAGTACTTTTCTTGGGAGAAATGACCTTTTTGCCAGTGCTACTCTGCTTTTTACGTCATCCTTGCTCCATCCGCCAGGCATTACTTCGCTACCTAGGTAGCAGAATTCCTTAACTTCGTCTGCTTGTGATCACCTATACAAGCAGCAATACGAGTCAATAGATCGCTCGAATTGCAGAAGTAATTGGCTTCTCAGAGAGAAGAAACAAGAAGGTACCAGGAGGTGGGTGAGGAAAGTCTTTGTACTCGCCAACAAGCAGGACAGCCTAAAGCTACAACATGGACCATGATCCATTTTACATGCCAGTGCGAAGAAGTCACTCATATCAATCACAGAAGTGGGCAGAAACTCCAACCGGCTGTCAGTTGAATAAAATCCGCTGATGCATTTACGCTGCTGGCTTCAATCTCACCTTCTGCCGTTTTGATCCCTGTACCTCTCAGCTAGCATTGCCTTCTAGAACTTGATTTTATGGTTCGACTGTAACGTACACATACTATGAACTGCACCCGGCGTCGCCCGGGTATGTATTTACTTCCATCTTTTATTAATCCATGTCTTCCTTCCCCGCTCTCTGTGTCCGTGTCTCCCCCCACCCCCCCCTTCCTCGCTCCATCCTTCCTTCCTCTGTCTATCTCCTTACCACCCCTATCTATGATCCTATCATACCCTTTCGTCTCTCAGTCCATCTCCTTCTCCCATCGCTCATCACCCATCTCTCTGTCTAATTTGCGTCTCCCTCTCTCTGTTCACATAGACCTCCCTATATCTATGCCCATCTCCTCCATCCCTCTCTCTGTCCATTTTCTCCTCTCTCCTTTCTCTTTCCATCTCCTCACCCTACCTTTTCTGTCCGTCACCTCGTTATCACCCCACCCTAACAGGACGTTGATGGTTCTTACTCCCGCAGTATTTCTTTCCAGATAGTAAGTACATCACTCGAAGACTATACAGTCCAGAATCGGTATGCCAATCACGCAGAACTGCCATGAGCATTGAGGTAATCATCCCACCGAAGCACCAGGCTGAAGATACATGTTTGGAAAAACGTGGCCTGCTGCATGAGAATTTCTGTAACTGGTGTAAGTAGGCTGTTTAGGTTTTTATGTTTTTACGTCACGTAGCGCTCTGTATGAAAATCACTGGCTGTGCTGTGTGCAGTCTGTAGCTGGTTGGCATTGTTGGAATATTCGCTATCGTAGTGTTGGGCAGTTGGATGCGAACAGTGCGTAGCGTTGCGCAGTTGGAGGCGAGCCGCCAGCAGTGGTGGATGTGGGGAGTGAGATGGCGGAGTTTTGAGAGCGGACGATCTGGACGTGTGTCCGTCAGAAAGAGTAAATTTGTAATACAGTATATCATGAATTGATATATATATGATGACTTTTGAACATTATTAAGGTAAATACATGGTTTGTTCTCTATCAAAATCCTCACTTGCTAACTATGCCTATCAGTAGTTAGTACCTTCAGTAGTTAGAATATTTTATTTAGCTGGCAGAATTGGCGCTCGCTGTGTTGCAGTAGTTCGAATAACGAAGATTTTTGTGAGGTAAGTGATTCATGAAAGGTATAGGTTATTGTTAGTCACGGCCATTCTTTTGTATGGATTATTGGAAGTCAGATTGCGTTGGCTAAAAATTTTGTGTGTCAGTTTTGTGTTGATCAGAATAAGTAAAGAGAGAAATGTCTGAACACGTTCAATTTTACTCAGCTGTTTGAAAATGAAATAACGTAAGAGGTTTATCAGCACAGTAATTCATCAATTTTTCTAGGGGGATGTTTCACTGGCTGCTGCACATTCTCGTCCGACAGGAGTCTTCCACATTTCAAGGCTTTTTTAAGCGACCGGAGGTGTGATGGTAACGTAGAAAGAGGTCAACTGCAGGGCGGGTTCTCGTGTGTCTCATACTTGAGTTGGCATAACTTCTGCTTTACGACTTTGGCCATATGGAGACGTGCATTATCATAAAGCAGCAACACTGTTTCTCGCTGGACGTTTCACCTTAATTGTACGCCGTAATTTCTCCAGCGTTGCGCAGTATCATTCCCCATTGATGGAGATACCAAGTTCCTATAAATCCGTAATGGATGGGGCTGGCCTCACAGATCGTCCGGTGCCTTGCGTCGAATCGCGATCAGAATGAAACTTGGCGCACCATTCCACAAAGTTGGTTTTCGATAGACATGCTGCCCTGACGAATTCTTCATTCTCTGATGGATGTGAACCAGTGTTTGTCCTTCGGCGGCCAAGAAAAGAATGACAGCGCTTTGATCCTGTTTAGACGCATTTGGTAATAACGTCGCCATAGTTCATGTTTCCGCATTTACCGCACGTACATCGGGATGACACCAGTGCCACATTAAGCCCTCGCCTACATGTCGGTGCTTATACAACTACATCATGGTTGCGCTACGTTGCATATACGCTGCAGCAACGAACTCACACTGAAACTTTTTGATACATGTGTGTCATATTTGGTTGTTAATCTATCTAGATGGGGAGGGCCGCTTTTTATCCACGGCATAGTCCGCGTATGCACATGACACATACACTGTTCAGCCAGAAAATTATGACCATCTACCTAACAGGGCGTATGTCCACCTTCGTCTCGGATAACAGTAGCGACGCGTCGCGACATGGAAGAGATGAGGTCTCGGAAGGTCGCTGGAGGGAGATAGCACCACATTAGCACACTCAAGGCACCTAATCAAATGGTTCAAATGGCTCTGAGCACTATGGGACTTAACTTCTGAGGTCATGAGTCCCCTAGAACTTAGAACTACTTAAACCTATATTTTGACTAAAGTTCGGTCTTGACCACATCATGTATGTTTTAATGATATGATCAAGACTGAACTTTAGTCAGAATATAACAATTAATTGATCACTGCTTTCCAAAAATGTTTACCAAAATACTTAAACCTAACTAACCTAAGGACATTACAAACATCCATGCCTGAGGCAGGATTCGAACCTTTACCGTAGCGGTCGCGCGGCTCTAGACTGTAGCGCCTAGAACCGCTCGGCCACTCCGGCCGGCGGCACCTAATCCCCACAGATTCCGGGGAGGGGCCGATAAGTCCTGACGCTTCGTTCAGTCATGTCCCTGATGTTTTCGATCGGGTTCAGATCTGGCGAGTTAGGAGCCCAGCACATCAACTGGAATATGCCACTGTTTTCTTCGAACCACTCCATCACACTCCCGGTCTTGTGACATGGCGAATTATCTTGTTGCAAGATGCCGCTGTCGTCAGGAAACAAGATTGTCGTGAAGCGATGTACGTGGTCGGCAACCAAGCAACCAGTGTGCGATACTCCTTGGCCCTCATGATGCCTTGCATGACCTCCACTGGCACCATGGATGCGGGACGACGGAGTGGCGCCCTCCCATCGGCATGATGAAGAAAGTATCGGGATTCACCGGACCGTGCAACGCTCTGCCACTGAGCCAACGTCCAGTGGCGATGGTCATGTGCACGTTTTGGTCGTAGTTGCCAATGTCGTGGTGTTAACATTGACACACGCATGGGTCGTCGGCTGCGGAGACCCATCGTTAGGTGTGTTCGGTGCACTGCGTGTTCTGACACATTTGTACTCAGCGCAGCAATAAAGTTTGTCCTGTTTTACCAGTCTGCCCAGCCTAAGACGTCCAACATGTGTAATGAGGGGTGACCGTCCAACCCCACGGCGTCTGGTCGTAGTTTCACCTTGGTCTCTCCACGTGTTGAAGACACTCACCACAGCGCTCCTCAAACACCCGACAAGTCGTGCAGTTTCCGAAAAGCACATCATAACACGCCCGTGGTCAGACTTGGATAGATTGCGCGCCTTCTCCACTCTGCACACGAACAGTACTCTCACTGATACTACATGCACCGTGCGTGTGTCTGACTAATAGTCATTCCTCGACAGGTGACGCTGCTATCCCCTGGATGGGTATATATCGATGTTAGGTAGGTGGTCATAATTTTCTGGCTCATCAGTCCATATTTCACATGCATTTACCACATTTCACACGTACTTTTAAAATGTTTCACATGTATCTATAGCATATTTCGCCCAGTAGTTTCGTTTTCACGCAGCTGAAATTTATGAAGCCACAATTCTTTAACCATGTGTCGTACAATGATATAATTTTGCTGGTACATTCAGTGGAATATGTGAATTCCGTCTGGAAGATGTGCTACTAATAGAGTTAATAGTAAATATGAAATAAATTAAAACGTCACGCCTGATGGCAGTTTTGCTGCGGGAACATCGAAAATGTTGTAAGAGATAAACGTTCTTCCTTTCTCCACTTTGTGGATAGTGGTAGCGAGAAAAAGTTCGGTAGGAGTTTTATATTATGTACAAAGTTTGTTTCAAGTCGCCAAGTGCTCTCATTCTCAAATAATGGATGAACATAGTGTGAGTATTTACGTGAAGGGCGGTACGCTCGTTTTCCACCCACACCCCCGCCCTTTTGAGAGGTAGATGATTCTCACGCCAACAGCTTTTCTTCCGAGATAGCAGTTGATATGTGCACAAAATTTGATTGAACTCGATCACTAGTTTAGGAGGAGGTGTTGAACATACATAAATACATCCATTTTTGTAATATGTAGTGATTAAAGTCTTCCGCCGTGGTTTTCTGCCGGTATGTGAAGTCTAATCTAAGGACCTACTTATGGAATTTGATAGAATTTTCAGTACGGAATAAACCTTCTCTGTGAATCGGTCTATGTATACAATTTACCAGAATGAAATAAGCTCCTGTTACAGCACAAAAAGGCTAGTATGCCTTGAGCACAGTTAGGGATGTAAAAGAAGGGAACTAGCTTTTCGACTAATCTGGCAGCTTCAGAGGCATTTAAATAAAAGCAGCCTAACATATTCGCTCCTATTTACTTGTCAGTATTAGTTCAAATGTTACGTTATATAATGTATCCTGTCAAGTACAGCAACATGATACATGACGTCATAATGCCATCCAACATGCCATTTGTCATGTGCAATCTGACACAACGTCTCGTTAAAATTCAGGATCCAAGTAACACCTCTATGAAACACTTCCCATTATAGATGCACTCTCAGTCATGGATACTTCCTCTTATAGACTCATCCCACTTTCTAGAAGCACAAAAATATGTTTATTTGTTGTGATTACATGTAACAGTGGTGGGTTTGGGGGGAGAATGGCCCCCTTAGGGAAAAAATCGACCTTCCCACCCAAAATGCAAAAAGCTGTTTCAGAGCTGTCCCCCTCCCTCAGAAATCTTCTCTCTCCCCCCCCCCCCCTTCCCAGAAACGTTTTTAGCTTTGCATGTGTGCTCTTTAGACATATGATATACCGAGTACATAATCTTTACTGTGGCTAGAGAACACCTTGTAGCTACCAGAGCTCACTGTGATGGGGAAGTGGGATTAACTCGTAAAATAGCACGAATATGACGTGACGTTTTGTTTTAAACGTCTCTCAAGTTCCGAGGTAAGTCGAAAAGCTATTTCCCTTCTTTTACATCGCTAATGCTGTGACTGGAATATTTTACAGTTTGGTTCCCAACTTTTACTCTGTCATAATTTTGACATTAGAGCGCCACAGCTTGGCAACCAATGTAGATTTTTGTTGACTAGGGCGACGACTAATCCGGTATAGGTTTCTTCATTTTCTTTCTAACCATGTTGCCTACATCGTGCAAACGGATACATCTTTAACAAAACCAGAGGACGACCATTAATTATGTGCATTTGTACACCTTCTTACAAAATGTGAACCGATTCGCACAAGTATGAAACGCAGAAGATGCGCGTGTAAAACAACTCACATAAAACGGGTTTTTTGCAATCTGAATGGACCTAGATTTTTTAAAGCGAGTTTTAAATTTTGTGGTAAGAGTGATTTTCTTAATTTATTTGATTTACTTTAAACCGTTTCCGCGCGTTCAGTTCACGTAAGAACGAATTTCACATGCTATGTTTAGCTCTAATTTAAACCATCGTATCTCGACAACAGATACAGATTATTGGATTAAAAACCTCGTTTTGATTTCATTTATTTATCTAGCTTCATGCGATGTCTGAGCCGATTCGAACCAAGTTTAAATTATTGAAATGGGGCACTTCAAAAACTTCCCAGAGAAACAGATTTTTGCCTGTTTTTGCGCCTAAAGTACGAGCGGCGGACAAACAAATAGTTCCATTAGCTGAAAATGAATTTCAGCCCAATTAAAATCTTTTGCAAAAGAAATTAATCGATTCGCACATTTGCACCAGCTCCGGTTCGTCGTTAAAGCCTTGCTTAATATACTGTAACATAGCTGCTGTGAGACAGATGTTCGAATGGCTACACAACCGGGGCGCTGACCCGGTCTAAACGAAAACCCTTTTACCTCACGTTCCTAGCTCAAATAGGAACCGAGCACCTGGACGTCCTCCAAACCGTAATTCTGGCCGCGGCCTTTCCAGGCATATGTGTTACAACGTTTACCGTTACGACAGACAGGTCGTCTCGCAGTAGATACTTAGAGCTGCCCGCGCGAAACTGGGGCACGCCGTCGGCTGTGTTATAAGCATATAGATTACTTTTCTCCAGCGCAACGGTTGTGACCAAGCCTACAATCTGCTACATGAAAACCGCTGCAATTTCTCAATTGTTATTAACTACTACGATATACTTAGAAAATGACCTGCCGTTGAAACTTACTTCTTTGTCCTAGTACACATTTCAAATACATCTCGTCAGGTAAGCTGAAAGTTAACTTTTAGCCCGGCATATCTTTAAAACACGTCCTGTGAAAGTAAGTTGTAAGTAAAAGTTAACTGTTCGTGTGTATCGCATTGCACGTCCTAGCTGGCTAAGCTACGTGGAAGTATTGTAAACTGTTTCTTCTGGTAGAAGCTAAGTGAAAGTATGCTGTCTACATCGTTATTAACGTTGGCAGAGGCAGTTAAGTGAAAGTGCACTGTTATTAATTTGGAAGTATTTTACGTCTTTGCTTTCGTCCCACACGTCAGCTTCCTGGCCTATTGCTTTAGTGGTTAGGATGCAACAAACAAATCATGGGCCAATAAGCAATAATCTGATGCCGGGCAACGGAATAACGATTCTGAGAATGAATTTTTCACCCTGTAGTGCAGTGTGCGCTGATGTGAAACTTCCTAGCAAATTAAAACCCTGTGCTAGACCGGGGCTCGAACATCGGACTTCTGCCTATCGCCGGCAAGTGCTCCACCGACATTTTTCTTTCTTTTTTTGCATTTTGTTCATTACTGTTCGTTGTATTTGGTCGTAGCGAACGTCACATGACATCCGTTGAAGTTCGTTAGTTGATCAGTTCACTCAGTTTTTTTATTACAGGGACCAGCCAGCTCTCTGACCGATCATGCTGAGCTACCGTGCCGGCACGACTGAGCTAAACACGCACGACTGAAAACAGGTCCTCACAGCTTTACTTCCGGCAGTACACCATCTCATACATTCCAGATTTCACAGAAGCTCTCTTGCGAAATTTGTGGGACTAGTATTCATGGAAGTTTCATATCAGCGCACACTCCGCTACAGAGAGAAAAATTTATTCTGGATACATCCCACAGCCTGTGACTAAGCCATGTCTCCGAAATCTCGTTTATTCCAAGAGTGTTAGTCCTACAAGTTTCGCAGGAGAACTTCACTGGAGTCTAGAAAGCAAGAGATGAGGTACGGGCGGAACTACAGCTGTGAGGTCATGCGTGGTTAGCCCAGTTGGTAGAACATTTGCCCCCAGGGCAAAGGTTCCAATTCGGCACACAGATTTAATCAGGCAGGAAGTTTCATGTAATGACTTGTCAGTAATGAAGTGTCAGAAAGCAACCTAGTTCTCTGATGAGTAGCACACAGCGTAACTTGAAGTGACTTAACACTGAAGCGTTCTACTGTTTAATCTCTGCTAGTCATTTTAATAATTCAAGTCAAGGTATGTGATAATCTTGGGAACGCAGAGGATCCTTTTGCATTACTTATGTGAAGCCACCATGTTTTGCAAAGTTGTTATCTTTAACATCTAAGAGAAGTTCGTTAGCTCAAATTCACCGTATAGTCAAACTCAGAACTTAGAACTACTTAAACCTAACTAACCTAAGGACGTCACGCACACAGATGCCCCAGGCAGGATTCGAACTTGCGACAGTAGCGGTCGCGCGGAATCCCATAACACACGAAAGATTCAGACTCGTAAGGCGAAGGGCTCAGACATGGCCAATTGATTCGGCTCATATTTGTCAGGTCTACGATATTTTGGCTTAAGGCCATATTTTGGTTCAAGACACCCGGTCCCCCTTCTCCCATTCTTGAGAAAACCACCGCCGTGTTTCATGGGAGGCATTCGATTAAGAATTAACGGGATTGACTAGATAACTGACAAGAGCGTTTTTCATCATCACAGACGGTGTTTCACAATTCAAGTGACATTTCTAGAGGCTGTAGAGGACGTATGTGTGTACAGAGTGATTCTGTGATGATGTTGCGAACGTTCTAGGCTGAAGGAGGAATAGATACTTATGAATTTGAGATAAGGGTCCCTGTACCTTAAACAAACGAGTCGAAAGTTATAACCGAAAATCGTTTTGATACCTCTGACAGTGGTTGGTCTGTTGGTTTCTGGGGTTGAAAGGACCAGACCTCTGACACTGGAATACATGTACTGGTACTGTTGTTGCTAAGATTGTAGGGCATGCAACTTTCAGAGATGGTAGTATGGACCGAAACAAGAAGAAATGTTCAGTAACATGAACTCTAAAGTGCATACCTGGAGAGCTGAGAGCATTTGTTCAATAGAGGAGACGTGTTTCACAATAACGAAGATGAACGTGCTCATAGCTCCATAGGAATGCATTTTACAGACCATGTTTACCGGACATTATTTCCTAGTTTTTGTCCATACTCCCACCTCTGAACGTTGTCTACGCTGCAATCCTAGCACAACAGCACCAGTATGTCTATTCCAATGTCAGAGGAACCACATCGGGTTTCCCATATAAATTTCGACTCGGTTTCCGGTACAAGGACCCTCCCCTTAATGTGATACATTTATCCTTCTTCACCATCGTAGAAATTTTGTAACATCATTGATGAAATCACCCTTTATATACATAGATTTACAGCCGCCGGCGCCTGTAACAACGACGCTTTGCAGCGTCGTTGGATAATGTTACCTGACATGATCTACTATGTCCCCTCTACAACCACTAACAGTGTGTAAAATGAATTGTCAAACATCCTATATATTCAGTCTGCAAACGTGGTTGTTTGCTGATCATGCTTTGGTGTGCGGTAGGGTGTCGAAGTTGAGTGACAAGGAAGATGCAAGACGACTTACAAGAGGAGGTGTAGAAGGGGGTGGGTCTCCACATCACGTGCCTTAAATATTTCGCCTCAGTGGGCCTTAGGAAAGGAGAAAATGCTCTCGAAAGTTTTTCCGATAGCACTATATACCTTATTCAGAGCTCTGTTCGTCGTTAACGGCGTACCGGTAGCGTAATGGTCAAGCGCATTGCTTACGAAAGAGGCGACTTGAGATCAATCTCAGGTGCTTCCTACTGTTTTTCTGTTTCTCCTCATTATTACACTACTGGCCATTAAAATTGCTACACCAAGAAGAAATGCAGATGATAAACGGGTATTCATTGGACAAATATATTATGCTAGAACTGACATGTGATTACATTATCACGCAATTTGGGTGCATAGATCCTGAGAAATCAGTACCCATAACAAACACCTCTGGCCGTAATAACGGCCTTGATACGCCTGGGCATTGAGTCAAACAGAGCTTGGATGGAGTGTACAGGTACAGCTGCCCATGCACCTTCAACACGATACCACAGTTCATCAAGAGTAGTGACTGGAGTATTGTGACGAGCCAGTTGCTCGGCCACCATTGACCAGACATTTTAAGTTGGTAAGAGATCTGGAGAATGTGCTGGCTAGGGCTGCAGTCGAACATTTTCTGTATCCAGAAAGGCCCG
This sequence comes from Schistocerca piceifrons, assembly GCF_021461385.2. Taxonomy (NCBI): domain Eukaryota; kingdom Metazoa; phylum Arthropoda; class Insecta; order Orthoptera; family Acrididae; genus Schistocerca; species Schistocerca piceifrons. The sequence continues at coordinate 545,581,268 of NC_060144.1, forward strand.
TACAGGACCTGCAACATGCGGTCGTACATTATCCTGCTGAAATGTAGGGTTTCGCAGGGATCGTATGAAGGCTAGAGCCACGGGTCGTAACACATCTGAAATGTAACGTCCACTGTTCAAAGTGCCGTCAGTGCGAACAAGAGGTGACCGAGACGTGTAACCAATGGCACCCCATAGAATCACGCCGGGTGATACGCCAGTATGGCGATGAAGAATATACGCTTCCAATGTGCGTTCACCGCGATGTCGCCAAACACGGATGCGACCATCATGATGCTGTAAACAGAACCTGGATTCATCCGAAAAAATGACGTTTTGCCATTCGTGCACCCAGGTTCGTCGTTGAGTACACCATCGCAGGCGCTCCTGTCTGTGATGCAGCGTCAAGGGTAACCGTAGTCATGGTCTCCGAGCTGATAGTCCATGCTGCTGCAAACGTCGTCGAACTGTTCGTGCAGATGGTTGTTGTCTTGCAAATGTCCCCATCTGTTGACTCAGGGATCGAGACGTGGCTGCACGATCCGTTACAGCCGTGCGGATAAGATGCCTGTCATCTCGACTGTTAGTGATACGAGGCCATTGGGATCCAGCACGGCGTTCCGTATTACCCTCCTGAACCCACCGATTCCATATTCTGCTAACAGTCACTGGATCTCGACCAACACGAGCAGCAATGTCGCGATACGGTAAACCGCAATCGCGATAGGCTACAATCCGACCATTATCAAAGTCGGAAACGTGATGGTACGCATTTCCCCTCCTTACACGAGGCATCACCGCAGCGTTTCACCAGGCAGCGCCTGTCAACTGCTGTTTGTGTATGAGAAATCGGCTGGAAACTATCCTCATGTCAGCACGCTGTAGGTGTCGCCACCGGCGCCAACCTTGTGTGAATGCTCTGAAAAACTAATCATTTGCATATCACAGCATCTTCTTCCTGTCTGTTAAATTTCGCGTCTGTAGCACGTCATCTTCAATTTTAATGTCCAGTAGTGTATTTTACTTCGTTTCTTCAGATTGTTCAACTATTTACCGTAGAATTTAAATACCTTCAAGCTTTCGAATCAAATTTAAAACAATCACATCGTAAATTACGTACAAAAAAGTTAGAAAATAAAATATTATTCTTATTTTGTATATGACGCTAACAGGCGTTACCCTAGCTGACCTCTGCCATAGCAAGCGTCGCGTCAGCTATCAGGCGGTAATGGATTTCTCACCAGTGAGTGTCACGACTGTATGCATTAGACTGACGTTTTCAGCAACATGGGCTATCAGATCGGAGATCATGGCTGCGGTTACCCTTGACGCTGAATCACAGACAGGAGCGCCTGCAATGGTGTACTCAACGACGAACCTGGGTGCACGAATGGCAAAACGTCATTTTTTCGGATGAATCCAGGTTCTGTTTACAGCATCATGATGGTCGCATCCGTGTTTGGCGACATCGCGGTGAACGCACATTGGAAGCGTATGTTCTTCATCGCCATACTGGCGTATCACCCGGCGTGATGGTATGGGGTGCCATTGGTTACACGTCTCGGTCACCTCTTGTTCGCACTGACGACACTTTGAACAGTGGACGTTACATTTCAGATGTGTTACGACCCGTGGCTATACCCTTCATTCGATCCCTGAGAAACCCTACATGTTGCAGGTCCTGTACGGGCCTTTCTGGATACAGAAAATGTTCGACTGCTGCCCTGGGCAGCACATTTTCCTGATCTCTTACCAATTGAAAACGTCTGTTCCATGGTGGCCAAGCAACTGGCTCGTCACAATACGCCAGTCACTACTCTTGATGAACTGTGGTATCTTGTTGAAGCTGCATGGGCAGCTGTACTTGTACACTCCATCCAAGCTCTGTTTGACTCAATGCCCAGGCGTATCAAGGCCGTTATTACGGCCAGAGGTGGTTGTTCTGGGTACTGATTTCTCAGGATCTATGCACCCAAATTGCGTGAAAATGAAATGACATGTCAGTTCTAGTATAATATGTTTGTCCAATGAATACCCGTTTATCATCTGTATTTCTTCTTGGTGTAGCAATTTTAATGGCTAGTAGTGTAATAATGGGTACACTCATCACAGGTCGCTATTTGATATCTTCACACGCTTACGATGTAGATACGTAATAAAACACTTCAGAATACTCTCTTTTGTCAAGATCTCTGCATCGGGGGCACTCTCAGTCGACGATACATATTTCGGGCGCCCTTCCGCCACTTCACCACATCTCTTAGCGACTGCCGCCGCCTCTCCCATCCCCCCCCCCCCCCCTCACAATGCCAGAACTCGACTTCCTAACGACCGCTGCATCTCCGTGGCGCTGTGGCGCTCCGCTATCGATATCTAGTCTACCTCGACCTGTATGACGCAAAACTACATTTATCTATTAGTAAGGGGCTATAGACCCCCTTATATGCTGAATGTTTGGGATCCGTACGAGGTCCGATTAAAGGAAGACGTCGAAGCAATTTAGAGGCGGGCTGCTAGATTTGTTACCGGTAAGTTCGAACAACACGTAGGTATTACGGATATCCTTCAGGAACTCAAACAGGAATCACTGAAGGAAAGACGACGTTCTCTTCGAGGAATACTATCGAGTAAATTTAGAGAACCAGCATTTGAAGCTCACAGCAGCGCTTAAGGAAAATGAAGAAAAGATACGACAAAACTGGGGCTCATACAGAGGCATACAGACAGTCGTTTCTCCCTCGCTCTGCTCGCGAGTGGAACAGTACTGGTAGTGGTACGCCCCATCCTCTGCCACGTGCCGCGCGGTTGTTGGCGGAGTGTCTGTGTAGATGTAGATGTAGAACTACTCTTACAGCTCAGGTCACGTGGTTTTGGTACGGCGCATTTTATCCCGTATAGTGCTTAACGTATTTTGAGTGTTATTATTTCTCTGTTACTAACACATCACCTTCAGAAGTAACGTGATACTTTGTATATGCGCTTTACAGACAGATATCTTAACAATTTTACACTAGCAACTGAAGTTGGCTTAGGTATTGTTCTTTTTCGCCACTGTATCGTAGCTCTGATTCCACTTTATTTACGTTGTGTTTTTTTTATTTTTTTTATTTTTTTAGTGGATAAGAAGTGACAGCAAACAATATATTTTTTTTTACTTTTTCTACTGCACTTGTCAATACCGTCGAATCACTGTTCTACTTAATTACTTTACAATGACACTGTAGATGGCGTCGATGTGTCTCGAAAAATTCACGTATTTGGAGCAATAATATTGATACAGTAAATACGGTAAGCGACCTGCACCACCTGCTTGTCCATTATTTTTTTGGTGGCATTGTAAAGCACCAATCGTGCGCTGGCCGTCAAAAGCCAGCCAGCGCAAATGTCAGTAAGTGCGGATTCTGAGGGTTGGCACCAGCGTGGCAGAAGACTCAAGTCAGGCCGCACCTCCCCTCTCCGGGAAACCTTCACGACGCCAGCACCCTCACCGGCGCTGGCAAGAAGGACGCCGACGACAGCACTCTGGGACCAGATCGTCAGCGCAGATCGTCTCCTCAGTTCGACAGCTCAGCTCCGCGGGAAAACGGCTGCCGACGTCTATAATCTGTTACACGTGCGAGAACCAGCGCAGCTAGGAAGATAATTTGCTATCGAGTTGACAAAAGACTTTATTCAGGGATTGAAAATGCTTCTTCTTTTTTTTTTTTTTTTACATGATTAAGTGCTTGGCAGAGGGTTCATCGAACCACAATCATACTATCTCTCTACCATTCCACTCCCGAGCAGCGCGCGGGAAAAACGAACACCTAAGCCCTTCCGTTCGAGCTCTGATTTCTCTTATTTTATTTTGATGATCATTCCTACCTATGTAGGCTGGGCTCAACACAATATTTTCGCATTCGGAAGAGAAAGTTGGCGACTGAAATTTCGTAAATAGATCTCGCGGCGACGAAAACCGTCTTTGCTTTAATGACTTCCATCCCAACTCGCGTATGGTATCTGCCACACTCTCTCCCCTATTACGTGATAATACAAAACGAGCTGCCCTTTTTTGCACCCTTTCGATGTCCTCCGTCAATCCCACCTAGTAAGGATCCCACACCGCGCAGCAATATTCTAACAGAGGACGAACGAGTGTAGTGTAAGCTGTCTCTTTAGTGGACTTGTTGCATCTTCTAAGTGTCCTGCCAATGAAACGCAACCTTTGGCTCGCCTTCCCCACAATATTATCTATGTGGTCTTTCCAACTGAAGTTGTTCGTAATTTTAACACCCAGGTACTTAGTTGAATTGACAGCCTTGAGAATTGCAATATTTATCAAGTAATCGAATTCCTACGGATTTCTTTTGGAACTCATGTGGATCACCTCACACTTTTCGTTATTTAGCGTCAACTGCCACCTGCCACACCATACAGCAATCTTCTCTAAATCGCTTTGCAACTGATACTGGTCTTCGGATTACCTTACTAGACGGTAAATTACAGCATCATCTGCGAACAACCTAAGAGAACTGCTCAGATTGTCACCCAGGTCATTTATATATATCAGGAACAGCAGAGGTCCCAGGACGCTTCCCTGGAGAACACCTGATATCAATTTTAATTTTACTCGATGATTTGCCGTCTATTACTACGAACTGCGACCTTCCTGACAGGAAAACACGAATCCAGCAGCACAACTGAGACGATATCCCATAGACACGCAGCTTGATTACAAGTCGCTTGTGAGGAACGGTGTCAAAAGCTTTCCGGAAATCTAGAAATACGGAATCAACTTGAGAACCCCTGACGATAGTGGCCATTACTTCGTGCGAATAAAGAGCTAGCTGCGTTGCACAAGAACGATGATTTCTGAAACCATGCTGATTACGTATCAATAGATCGTTCCCTTCGAGGTGATTCATAATGTTTGAATACAGTATAGGCTCCAAAACTCTACTGCAAACCGACGTCAATGATATAGGTCTGTAGTTCGATGGATTACTCCTACTACCCTTCTTAAACACTGGTGCGACCTGCGCAATTTTCCAATCTGTAGGTACAGATCTATCGGTGAGCGAGCGGTTGTATATGATTGCTAAGTAGGGAGCTATTGCATCAGCTTAATCTGAAAGGAACCTAATCGGTATACAATCTGGACCTGAAGACTTGCCCGTATCAAGCGATTTGAGTTGCTTCGCAACCCCTAAGGTATCTACTTCTAAGAAACTCATGCTAGCAGCTGTTCGTGTTTCAAATTCTGGAATATTCCATTCGTCTTCCCTGGCGAAGGAATTTCGGAAAACTGCGTTCAATAACTCCGCTTTAGCGGCACAGTCATCTATGTTACTACTTCTTATAAGACATGTAAATGTGTTTTATTATTCAATTACAACACTGTCTATTAACATTCGGTAGTGCTCCCAGCTACCCTGGTCTGTCTCCTGCTTCCTAGTCTGTGAATTACTGTTATGACCACCCGAGATACAACAATGTTCTATTTTAATTTACTTCCTCGTCTGCATTTTTGGACGAGTAAAATGTCTACAATATATTTTCACCATCTCATCATGAAAGTAAATACACGCATTACGCACAAAAAGTAAAAAAATAAATAGAAAAATACAAGGTCAGTGCTCCAATTTTGGAATGATAAAAGAAGTAACAGCCAGCAATACTTTTTCTTAGGTTTTCTGTTGCATTGATTCATACTGTCGAAACTGTTCTAATGAATTACCTTACAATGACACTGTGCAGGGTGCTTCCGTAAGAGCGTGCAAAAATGTAATAGGACACAGTGAATGCTCCACTGAACAATTTGAGGTGTCGGAGAAGCCAGCTTAAGGAAATAGTAGGAAAAATAAGGAGATGTGGAAGTAAACTTGTATACCGATTTCTCTAGCATTACTGTTTTCTAGTTTATTTACAACTAACATGCATACAAGTTTACACGTACTGTGCTGTTAATTTACAAGTAGATTATTTATTTCCTGCAATTAAAGAAGAAGGACAAGCCAGATTACTAGGAAGTCATGAAGTAGCTTTTGTTTACATTACTTATCCATCAGGTGGCTCTGTTGTATTTACATTGTTCTGTGACAGAACGTGCTATGAATCAACGAGAGACACATTCGTTACTCAGTGCTATTCAGAGACGCACAGTACAATATGGTGGAGCAATACCGTTACAGTTTCTCAGAACTCAGCGTCATGCACCTTACCTTACGTGTGGGTAATTTCGTTGCAGTGTTCTCGCTGCTGAAAGGCTGTACAGGGAACGATTTCCTAACAGGCGTCGTCCGTCCCGACGAGTTTTTATTTTTCTCTATCAACGAATGCGGCAGACTGGTTCATTGCAAAGAAGGAACGATAGACCTGGCAACTTGAGGACTACTCGGTCACCCCATTTGGAAGAGGTGGAATGTATCGCAGCAGACCACACTACACATACTAGTCATATTGCACGTGAAATAGGCACTGCACAAACTAGCTCAGTGAACAACAATAACACCCATATCACCCAAAACGAGTCCATGAAATGCCTGTCACTGACTTTGCACCAAGGTCGCATAGTGTCCAACAACGGATTGATCTACCACATTTCCTCCAAATCGTGCTGTTTACTAACGAAGCCTCAATTAATCGTAACAGTATTTCGAACAGCAGGAATAGCCACATGTGGAATGCAGAAAACGCTCACGCTGTAGTAGAGTCACACCGTCAAGCACGTTTTGCTGTGAATATCTGTAGGTGACAATGTCATTGGGCTGTCTGAACAGCCACCTGTACTTGTGATTCCTGCAAAGAGTTCTACCTGAGTTGTTGGAGGACGCACCCTTGGTTGTTCGTGAGGGGGTATGGACACAACATGACGGCGCATCGCCTCACTGCAGTGTGGATGTCCGCAACCATCTCAGTGCTGTATTTCCTGGTCGCTGGAATGGAAGGAGAGGTCCTATTCCATGTCCTCGGTCGTATGACCTGAAACCCCTTGATTATTTTCCTGTGGGGATGTATAAAATCACTTGTGTATGAGACCCCAGTGGATACGAAGATGGAATTGGTTTCCAGAATTGTAGCTTCCTGTGATGTGATTCGAAACCCCCTGGGTATATTTGTCAGGATCCCTCAGAATTTTGTCCGCTGATGTCATGCTTCCATTGAGGCTGATGGCCGTCAGTCTCAGCACATTTCGTAAGATACAGTACAAATAGTACGTTCATTGTGTCAATTACGGTATTTGCAGTTAACTATAACTAATGTAAATAAGAAAGTACACAGTGATGTGATTTTATTCCTATTATCTTCTTAAGATGGATTCTCCAACCCCAGGTTCCCTGTCTCAAAATGTTCAGTGGAACACCCTCTATGTTCTACTAAATTTATGGACGTTCTTACGGAAACGCCCTTATAGGAAACTGTCTCATGCAGAAATACTTAGATACACATAGGGGTTTAAGAACCTAGATAAATTAGAGGAAATTTATCAGACTGTCACGTACAAATTTTATTTGCGTATGAACATAGACCAAAAGGTATACACTGACTGGCAGTTTACTCAGACGCTCTTTCAAATGTATCTAGCACTTGTCTCTTTAATACATTACATAAAACTACAGAAATTATCTCTGCAATACAAGACTTTATAAATACCGTGTCTCATATCAGTACGACATTAACAATTACACATTTGTTGTACATACCTATGAAAAGTAACTCGGCCACCTTTCACATAGTTCTCTTTACATCCTTAGATACGACAATACTGCGCCGTAGCTCTCTCTGTAACTCAAAGTGCAGAAATGTATATAAAAAAAGTGAATTCAACTTTTGCTGTTACTGTAAATTGTAGACAAGCATTATCGTTCCAAAATCACATGACTAGTCCGGTTTCATACTGAGAGCATGAGCAGTAGCCTATGCTCACTCAGTGGTCATCAGTCCTGAGACCGGTTTGATGCAGTTCTCCGTGCTACTCTATCCTGTGCAAGCTTCTTCATCTCCCAGTACTTACTGCAACCTACGTCCTTGTGAATCTGCTTAGTGTATTCATTTCTTGTTCTCCCTCTATGATTTTTACCCTCCACACTGCCCTCCAATGCTACATTTGTGATCCCTTGATGCCTCAGAACATGTCCTACCAACTAGTGTCTTCTTCTTGTCAAGTTGTGCCACAAACTCCTCTTCTCCCCAATTCTATTCAGTACCTCCTCATTAGTTATGTGATCTACCCATGTAATCCTCAGCATTCTTCTGTTGCACCACATTTCGAACGCTTCTATTCTCTTCTTGTCCAAACTATTTATCATCCATATTTCACTTCCGTACATGGCTACACTCCATACAAATACTTTCAGAAACGACTTCCTGACACTTAAATCTATACTCGATGTTAACAATTTTCTCTTCTTCTTAAACGCTTTCCTTGCCATTGCCAGTCTACATTTTATATCCTCTCTACTTCGACCATCATCGGTTATTTTGCTCCCCAAATAGCAAAACTCCTTTACTACTTTAAGTGTCTCATTTCCTAATCTAATTCCCTCAGCATCACCCGGCTTAATTCGACTACATTCCATTATCCTCGTTTTGCTTTTGTTGATGTTCATCTTATATACTCCTTTCAAGACACTGTCCACTCCATTCAACTGCTCTTCCAAGTCCTTTGCTGTCTCTGACAGAATTACAATGTCATCGGCGAACCTCAAAGTTTTTATTTCTTTTCCTACTCCGAATTTTTCTTTTGTTTCCTTTACTGCTTGCTCAATATACACATTGAATAACATCGGGGAGAGGCTACAACCCTGTCTCACTCCCTTCCCAACCGCTGCTTCCCCTTCATGTCCCTCGACTCTTATAACTGCCATCTGGTTTCTGTACAAATTGTAAATAGCCTTTCGCTCCCCTGCCACCTTTAGAATTTGAAAGAGAGTATTCCAGTCAACATTGTCAAAAGCTTTCTCTAAGTCTACAAATGCTAGAAACGTAGGTTTGCCTTTCCTTAATCATTCTTCTAAGATAAGTCGTAAGGTCAGTATAGCCTCACGTGTTCCAGTATTTCTACGGAATCCAAACCGATCTTCCCCAAGGTCTTCTGAAAAGAATTCGCGTTAGTATTTTGCAGCTGTGGCTTGTTAAACTGATTATTACCGAACAATCTGAATGATGTCTACTCCCGGGGCCTTGTTTCGACTCAGGTCTTTCAGTGCTTTGTCAAACTCTTCACGCAGTATTGTATCTCCCATTTCGTCTTCATCTACATTCTCTTCCATTTCCAGAATATTGTCCTCAAGTACGTCACCCTTGTATAGACCCTCTATATACTCCTTCCACCTTTCTGCTTTCCCTTCTTTGCTTAGAACTGAGCTCTTGATATTCATACAAGTGGTTCTCTTTTCTCCAAAAGTCTCTTTAATTTTCCAGTAGGCAGTATCTATCTTACCCCTAGTGAGATAAGCCTCTACATCCTTACATTTGTCCTCTAGCCATCCGTGCTTAGCCATTTTGCACTTCTTGTCGATCTCATTTTTGAGACGTTTGTATTCCTTTTTGCCTGCTTCATTTACTGCATTTTTATATTTTCACCTTTCATCAATTAAATTCAATATTTCTTCTGTTACCCAAGGATTTCTACTAGCCCTCGTCTTTTTACCTACTTGATCCTCTGCTGCCTTCACTACTTCATCCCTCAGAGCTACCCATTCTTCTTCTACTGTATTTCTTTCCCCCATTTGTGACAATTGTTCCCTTACGCTCTCCCTGAAACTCTGTACAACCTCTGGTTTAATCAGTTTGTCTAGATCCCATCTCCTTAAATTCCCACCTTTTTGCAGTTTCTTCAGTTTTAATCTACAGCTCATAACCAATAGATTGTGGTCAGAGTCCACATCTGCCCCTGGAAATGTCTTACAATTTAATACCTGGTTCCTAAATCTCTGTCTTACCATTATATAATCTATCTGATACCTTCTAGTATTTCCAGGATTCTTCCATGTGTACAAGCTTCTTTTATGATTCTTGAACCAAGTGTCAGCTATGATTAAGTTATGCTCTGTGCAAAATTCTACCAGACGGCTTCCTCTTTCATTTCTTTCCCCCAATCCATATTCACGTACTATGTTTCCTTCTCTCCCTTTTCCTACTCTCGAATTCCAGTCACCCATGACTATTAAATTTTCGTCTCCCTTCACCACCTGAATAATTTCTTTTATCTCATCATACATTTCATCAATTTCTTCATCATCTGCAGAGTTAGTTGGCATATAAACTTGTACTATTGTAGTAGGTGTGGGCTTCGTGTCTATCTTGGCCACAATAATGCGTTCACTATGCTGTTTGTAGTAGCTTACCCGCACTCCTATTTTTTTTATTCATTATTAAACCTACTCCTGCATTACCCCTATTTGATTTTGTATTTATAGCTCTGTATTCACCTGACCAAAAGTCTTGTTCCTCCTGCCACCGAACTTCGCTAATTCCCACTATATCTAACTTTAACGTATCTATTTCCCTTTTTAAATTTTCTAACCTACCTGCTCGATTAAGGGATCTGACATTCCACGATCCGAACCGCAGAACGCCAGTTTTCTTTCTCCTGATAACGACGTCCTCTTGAGTAGTCCCCGCCCAAAGATCCGAATGGGAGACTATTTTACCTCCGGAATATATACATGTCCCGTATATCTTGTCCACCCTAAATAACTGTTTGTACAGTTGCAGATGTTTTAAGAAAATGTTCTTTAGCCGTCAGGGGGACATCAATCAGCATGATTACCTTCGTTGTAGCTATATTTTTTACAAAGATATGAACAGTGGTATGACTTTTTTAAATGGCACCCTGTATTTTTTTATTCGGTAATTCATTTCCTGTCCTAAAGACCTATTCAAAAATATATCACAGAGAACCTTCACTGAAACACAACATTACTAATTACATAACGCAACACTGAGTTTGACGCTCCCAGCACTTAGTGCAGGTACTCGGGGTTATCGAACACATCTACGTGCTGACGTTGACAGAGGACAAATGGAAACATAAGTAGAATGCACACCCATCATTTCGTCAACCATCGTCAGTTGAAGAGTTGTGTGAGCAGAAGGTACACACCAATGAAGTGAAGGTAGAAATGTTACTCATCTGTGGGGAATGTAAGTTAGCGTAACAGTAATTGCGATCCTGTTTTCTTATGTACGGGTACATTTAGTACAGTAGCTAATCTTTTTAAATACTGTTGTGTAGAGTAGGCATACAGAAAAGGCTATCCTTCCTACAAACTGCATCGACATAACGTTTCTTTTATTGTTGTTGAAGGTTGGCGAAATGCTACGCAGGCAGCGGAACTGTACAGAGAGTGACATCCTGACAAGAACCCATCTTCCCGACGGATGTTTTCTTGTGATGTTGCGACGCTTCAGGGAACGGGAAGTTTCAACCCAAGACAACGCAATCGTCGTAGCGCTCGCACAGACGAAGCTGTCGAAGTTCCTGTTCTCGCTTCCGTTGCTATGAATCCACATGTGAGCACACGACAGCTTGAACACGAGATTGGCATTCCTAAAACCAGTGTACGTCGTATTCTTACACGTGATCGGTTCTATCCTTACCATCTACAACTACATCAAAAATTGCATGGGACTGATTTCCAGAATCGTGTACAGTCCTGTCATTGGGCACAGCAGCAAATCCTCTCCAACCCGAACTTCTTCTCCATTGTTCTGTTTACCGATGAATGTTCCTTCTCAAATAAAGGACAGGTGATTACAAGGAACATGCATTATCGGTCCAACGACAACCCACGATGGCTTAGACAAGTGGAACATCAGTGTCAATGGAGAGTTAACGTCTGGCGTGGGATGTCTGGTACTACAATTATTTGCCATTATTCCATCAATGGTAGTCCAAACGGCACAGCGTATGCCAACTTCTGCAGGGGAATCCTACTTCCTCTTCTGGATGAGGTGCCACTAAGAACCAGAATGCTTAAGTGGTATCAACACCATGGATGCCCAGCACATAATGCCTTGCGTGCACATCGTGTTCTGAACTGAAGATATCTTGCCAGATGGATTGGTCGAGGAGGCACAGTTACTTTGCCTGCTAGGTCTCCTGATTTAAATCCTCTGGACTTTTTTCTTTGGGGATGCATTAAAGACGTTGTCTATCGCGATATTACAGCAACTCCAGAGAACATGCAGGAACGTATCGTGCTTGCTTGTAATTCTCTTCAGCAGGCCACAATGAAAGCAGTAACTAATTCTTTCATTCAACGAGTGCACTAGTGTATCGGTGTCCAGGGTCACAACTTTGAGCACCTTTGAATGTTCTACTCCTGGGGCAATGGTACAGGAGAGTCAAAGTCAATTTTGTGTTATGTTTTTACTTGGGTTTCATTTGTTTTCTGACAACTCCAGCAAGTGGACGAGTTTGTGATCCGGGGCTGAAAGTCGTGTTACGTAAACGTTGTGTTTCAGTGAATGGTACACTGTGATACATATTTGAATAGGTCTTTAGGAGAGGAAATGAATTACCGAATAAAAAATACAGGGTGACATTTAAAAAAGTCATACCGCTGTTCATATCTTTGTAAAAAACATAGCTACAACGAAAGTAATCATGCTGATTGATGTCCCCCTGACGGCTAAAGAACACTTTCAGGAAACATTCCTCACACACAAATAAAGAAAAGATGTTATGTGGACATGTTGTCGGAAACGCTTAATTTCCATGTTAGAGCTCATTTTATTACTTCTCTTCAAATCACATTAATCATGGAATGGAAACACACAGCAACAGAACGTACCAGCGTGACTTCAAACACTTTGTTACAAGAAATGTTCAATATGTCCTCCGTTAGCGAGGATACATGCATCCACCCTCCGTCGCATGGAATCCCTGATGCGCTGATTCAGCCCTGGAGAATGGGGTATTGTATCACAGCCGTCCACAATACGAGCACGAAGAGTCTCTGCATTTGGTACCGGGGTTGCGCAGGCAAGAGCTTTCAAATGCCCTCATAAATGAAAGTCAAGAGGGTTGAGGTCAGGAGAGCGTGGAGGCCATGGAACTGGTCCGCCTCTACCAATCCACGGTCACCGAATCTGTTGTTGAGTAGCGTAGGAACACTTCGACTGAAATGTGCAGGAGCTCCATCGTGCATGAACCACATGTTGTGTCGTACTTGTAAAGGCACATGTTCTAGCAGGACAGGTAGAGTATCCCGTATGAAATCATGATAACGTGCTCCATTGAGCGTAGGTGGAAGAACATGGGGCCCAATCAAATCACCAACAATGCGTGCCCAAACGTTCACAGAAAATCTGTGTTGACGACGTGATTGCACAATTGCGTGCCGGATTCTCGTCAGCCTACACATGTTGATTGTGAAAATTTACAATTTGATCACGTTGGAATGAAACTAAAATGTGCTCTAACATGGAAATTGAGCGTTTCCGGACACATGTCCACATAACATCCTTTCTTTATTTGTGTGTGAGGATTGTTTCCTGAAACTTTGGCCGTACCTTTTTGTAACATCCTGAATATATATAATGGCTGGTGCCAACTGTGAGACTTGTGCTTCGATATTCCGATGACGCCACAACTCTCTCTCGCAAACATGTGGAACTAGTAACTGCAATTCACTTCTGTAATACTGGTGACAGAAAAGGGGACTACCAATGCCTAACGCGGATATGAGAGCCTACGAAGCTCTTATTAAGTCCACAGATCACTTTGAAATCTAATAACAACACCGAACGCTTCCCTAACATGAACGAGCTAAAATAAGCATAATGAGAACTCAAAAGCATCACAAAGCAAATGCAGCCCGATACATACTCGCAGAAGCAGGCAGATATGCTCTGACGAACACGTCTGATCACTCACCCAGTTCCACCGTATGTGATTTGAAAGCACATCCGCTACTGAAATGATTCGTCTCCTAACGAGTAGGGGTGAGAAAGATTTGTTAAATTTCAAATGAGCAAACTTTTTCGTCCTTATATCTCATTCCACGTATTTATCTGTTGTTGCCACCCACTGTTCAGGTCCTCGTCCTCTTTGTAGTGCCGAAAGCGAAGTTGATTCGAGAAACAGCTTCTCTCTGTTTAAATGTACTGGGTGATTAAATTCGTTACGTTTGAAAAGCTGTTGTTTGATCTGTTTCCTCTTCTGCCTCCATACTATGCTATAAGGGAGACAGGAAATCAAAATATCACTCACATGAATAAGAAATAAGAACACCTAGTTTGGTCCATCTCCTCCAGCAAAGGTTTGAGAAAGGGAAAGAATTTACCGCGGCAGACTGGATAAGGCGTAAATGGCATATTTATTCAGTTTACATGAAACGAAACGCCGAGCACATATCACCAGCAACTTTGAGATTTACAAAACTATTGCTTATGAATACAGGGATACTAATCATTTATTACCGTAATTCAGAAAATGAAACTTCACATTAGACAAAGAACAAAAAACTGAACACACATTCTCGATCAACTTCATCAGCTAATGTCTCAATATTGCTTACTATCAATTCGGGACATCTAGAAAAAAATTCGTATCTAACTTAAAAAGAATTATACTAAACTATTACATTTCAAGGTAACAGTCTACACTTCGAAAATAAATTAATTTAGAACTGGCACTGTGTTTCAATAATGTATCTTCCTCTATGGCAATTGTTAACAACGCTAAATTACTGCTTTAGAAATTTAATGGTCTCGGTTCACGTTTATGTTACGTACAGTGTCATATTGGAGGTCATATCTGCACGGTAAAGGAAGTTTATCACACAACGAATTTCAAGTAATTAACAAAGGGTAATAATTTCAGAGATCCGCGTCCTGTTGCAATACTAACATGAACGTATACTTTGCCTCCATATGACGATGAGCTACGGCAGATTGTGAGCTGGTGAAGGCATTTGTAATCCATTTGTTCCGTAGCACAAACACTCTTAAGCATAACCTTTTGGTTTATAATTCCTGGTGGAAGAATAATACTACTGCTTATATCTCGCCAATCTCTTCATAAATATGTAGCAATGCAGAGCTAGTAGCGTGATTCAATACATATGGAAAACATCGCGGTATGCGAGGCCATGCCTTTTGCCTCTGCAGTGTGTAACTCTTCGTATCAGACCGTTCGCTGCGCACACCCTGCTCACTCGCTCCGACCTGCGCAGATACACTTGGCTACCGTCAGACTCTATTTTCGTCGTCACATTAAATATTTGTCGAAATTTACCTGAAGGGGAACCAAAGATGATACAATACATCTATGTATTCTTAATAAAGTAGTAGTTGTTGCCAGCTTTATATAAGTTGTATATCTCTTCACAGTGATCGTAATCATAAACGTAAACTTTCATCTAGATTACTCTAATCATATAAGCATTTAACTGGAAAGTAAAAAAGGTACTTCATGTGTATCTTAATATCGTGTTGCACATGTTGTCTCTTTCTTACCATTTATCCCATCATACAGATTTTGCTGTATTCATGAGTTGTAACTTTTACTTGACTTTACGTGGTGACCGGATGCCCTTTGTGTTGCCGCAGTCGTGGTTTAACCTACGAGAGGGAAGTCGTGTGCATCATTTGTCTGTGATTAGTGTAAACATTGTTGTGTGTGTATTCGTGTGCCAAGTCTGGGTGTATCGTGTTTTCCGAGGCAGAGATTGGAAATAATCCCATCATTTAAAAATTTTGAACACAGCTGCTGTTCATCAACGGTGGATTTAAATGAATGATTGAAGAAAATCAGCAAACCACTTGCAAGCATAATGGTTTATTAACAACCCTTGACCATGGTTTTATCAATTGTAAAATTGTCATTCTTGAGTTTCTCCCGTCGTATTTGGTAATCAAAATATCCACGGGTGTACTGCCGGTCTACAGTATCCAACGGGCACAATATTTCGGCGAGCATACATGTCGCCATCATCGGGTGAACTGACGGACTGAGCTCCTGTGAACGTGCCGGTACGGAGATCCGTACGCTATGGCTGCTCAGGGGGAAAGAGTAAATCGAGCAAACGTATAGTTGTGACGACCACGGCGGACAGAGCCATCACACCGACGTCATCTCAGACGCCGTCGCAATCTGTTCCACCGCGCGACCGTGGCGCGGGGCGCGGGCGGCGGAGGGAGTGCGCCGCGGGCGGAGGGTATTTAAATCTGCCGCCGCCGCGACCGAACCCAGTTCCCCCTGAGCAGCCATAGCGTACGGATCTCCGTACCGGCACGTTCACAGGAGCTCAGTCCGTCAGTTCACCTGATGATGGCGACATGTATGATCGCCGAAATATTGTGACCGTTGGATACTGTAGACCGGCAGTACACCCGTGGATATTTTGATTAATTGTAAAATTGTCTTCTTCCGAAACCCACGGACCTATTGAGGACTTTTTAAATCGTAGTTAAAGAGAACTATCAAGGTACAAAGGATCTACAAAACCAGTGGGTAAAAATACAATAAACAAAAATTGCTTATAGTTAAAATCACATTTTGTGGATGATAAATTTCAGAGCCACGAAGCTCATGTCAAGTAACATTGTATATGTGACCTTCAGTAAACCCAAAAAAATATATATAAAAGGGGGGCCAAGCGTAAAAAGCTTCACAATAAAATGTACAGGGAATTAAAAGGCAGCGAAACGACCCGCATGTGACTGGTGCCATGCGGCGACTGACAAAGTTGTCGCATTGCACCAAATAGGAAACATTGGTAGGTGGCGTACCTAAGTGAAAACGTATAAGCATAGCAACCAAAGCCGGCCGGTGTGGCCGTGCGGTTCTAGGCACTTCAGTCTGGAATCGCGTGACCGCTACGGTCGCAGGTTCGAATCCTGCCTCTGGCATGGATGTGTGTGATGTCCTTAGGTTAGTTAGGTTTAAGTAGTTCTAAGTTCTAGGGGACTGATTGACCTCAGAAGTTAAATCCCATAGTGCTCAGAGCCATTTGAACCATTTTTTTAGCAACCAAACAAAGCGTAAGCTATCAGTCGCCACATTGTATCGACGAGGGAGTGAGTACAAAATTTTGGAGGTAGAAAAATGGGGGAAGGTGGGAAGGCGGGCGCTGGATTAGCCGAGCGGGCTGAGGCGCTGCTGTCATGGACTGTGCGGCTGATCCCGGCGTAGGTTCGAGTCCTCCCTCGGGCATGGGTGTGTGTGTTTGTCCTTAGGATAATTTAGGTTAAGTAGTGTGTAAGCTTAGGGACTGATAACCTTAGCAGTTAAGTCCCATAAGATTTCACACACATGTGAACATTTATTTTTTTTTTTTTTTTTTTTTTTGGGAGGGCGGAATTTAGACTTACGTGAAGAACTGGAAATTTTTTAACACACGCTCAACAGAAATGGTAACATCTTAAATAATCAGCTGCAACTTGCGAATCGACAGTTCAGACCGGTAAATGTAGCTGCAGTTCGCTGGTGGCCTCCACCTGTCATTCAGTCTCATGAAGTTTGTATTTTTTCCTGTAAAATATTTTATTCTTTCCATTTATCCTCCTCTTTACTGTTATAATTCATTTTTTAAGTTTCCCCTTCTGCTGCCTGCCTCCAAGCGCCAACGTCGCGATTGATAATTTACACTTATCTCGTTGCTATGCACGAATGTTTTCCAGTAGGTACGCCAGCTACCGATCGAGCTTTTATGCTCTGAAATTTGTTGCCGCCGTGAAAAATCACACAAAAACCACACTCGGACTGATTCATCTCCCTGTCTTGTTGGCGAGATTGACCTATTAAACTACGTAAGTGATAGGTTTCGTATTAATAATGAATGAAACATATTTTATTTTAAATTTCACCGTGTAAGATTAATTTTTTTATTTTATTTCGAAGAAGAATTCAGTAGTTCTTCTGTTCCTCGAGCAACAACAATTAGGCACAATGATGATATACACTCCTGGAAATTGAAATAAGAACACCGTGAATTCATTGTCCCAGGAAGGGGAAACTTTATTGACACATTCCTGGGGTCAGATACATCACATGATCACACTGACAGAACCACAGGCACATAGACACAGGCAACAGAGCATGCACAATGTCGGCACTAGTACAGTGTATATCCACCTTTCGCAGCAATGCAGGCTGCTATTCTCCCATGGAGACGATCGTAGAGATGCTGGATGTAGTCCTGTGTAACGGCTTGCCATGCCATTTCCACCTGGCGCCTCAGTTGGACCAGCGTTCGTGCTGGACGTGCAGACCGCGTGAGACGACGCTTCATCCAGTCCCAAACATGCTCAATGGGGGACAGATCCGGAGATCTTGCTGGCCAGGGTAGTTGACTTACACCTTCTAGAGCACGTTGGGTGGCACTGGATACATGCGGACGTGCATTGTGCTGTTGGAACAGCACGTTCCCTTGCCGGTCTAGGAATGGTAGAACGATGGGTTCGATGACGGTTTGGATGTACCGTGCACTATTCAGTGTCCCCTCGACGATCACCAGTGGTGTACGGCCAGTGTAGGAGATCGCTCCCCACACCATGATGCCGGGTGTTGGCCCTGTGTGCCTCGGTCGTATGCAGTCCTGATTGTGGCGCTCACCTGCACGGCGCCAAACACGCATACGACCATCATTGGCACCAAGGCAGAAGCGACTCTCATCGCTGAAGACGACACGTCTCCATTCGTCCCTCCATTCACGCCTGTCGCGACACCACTGGAGGCGGGCTGCACGATGTTGGGGCGTGAGCGAAAGACGGCCTAACGGTGTGCGGGACCGTAGCCCAGCTTCATGGAGACGGTTGCGAATGGTCCTCGCCGATACCCCAGGAGCAACAGTGTCCCTAATTTGCTGGGAAGTGGCGGTGCGGCCCCCTACGGCACTGCGTAGGATCCTACGGTCTTGGCGTGCATCCGTGCGTCGCTGCGGTCCGGTCCCAGGTCGACGGGCACGTGCATCTTCCACCGACCACTGGCGACAACATCGATGTACTGTGGAGACCTCACGCCCCAAGTGTTGAGCAATTCGGCGGTACGTCCACCCGGCCTCCCGCATGCCCACTATACGCCCTCGCTCAAAGTCCGTCAACTGCACATACGGTTCACGTCCACGCTGTCGCGGCATGCTACCAGTGTTAAAGACTGCGATGGAGCTCCGTATGCCACGGCAAACTGGCTGACACTGACGGCGGCGGTGCACAAATGCTGCGCAGCTAGCGCCATTCGACGGCCAACACCGCGGTTCCTGGTGTGTCCGCTGTGCCGTGCGTGTGATCATTGCTTGTACAGCCCTCTCGCAGTGTCCGGAGCAAGTATGGTGGGTCTGATACACCGGTGTCAATGTGTTCTTTTTTCCATTTCCAGGAGTGTATGTACATATACAGGGTGTTACAAAAAGGTACGGCCAAACTTTCAGGAAACATTCCTCACACACAAATAAAGAAAAGATGTTACGTGGGCATGTGTCCGGAAACGCTTACTTTCCATGTTAGAGCTCATTTTATTACTTCTCTTCAAATCACATTAATCATGGAATAGAAACACACAGCAACAGAACGTACATTGTTGGATGAACCATTCGAAGAAGTGTACCCGTGGAGGCCAATCAGCTTCTGATAGTGCCTGCACATGCTGTACATGGTACGGAAACAAGTGGTTCTCCCGTAGCACTCTCCATAACAGTGACGTGGGAAACGTTACCTTGTACAGCAGCAACTTCTCTGACGCTGACATTAGGGTTATCGTCAACTGCACGAAGAATTGCCTCGTCCATTGCAGGTGTCCTCGTCGTTCTAGGTCTTCCCCAGTCGCGAGTCATAGGCTGGAATGTTCCGTGCTCCCTAAGACGCCGATCAATTGCTTCGAAAGTCTTCCTGTCGGGACACCTTCGGTCTGGAAATCTGTCTCGATACAAACGTACCGCGCCACGGCTATTGCCCCGTGCTAATCCATACATCAAATGGGGAATCTGCCAACTCCGAATTTGTAAACATTGCACTGACTGCAAAACCACGTTCGTGATGAACACTAACCTGTTGATGCTACGTACTGATGTGCTTGATGCTAGTACTGTAGAGCAATGAGTCGCATGTCAACACAAGCGCCGAAGTCAACATTACCTTCCTTCAATTGGGCCAACTGGCGGTGAATCGAGGAAGTACAGTACATACTGACGAAACTAAAATGAGCTCTAACGTGGAAATTAAGCGTTTCCGGACACATGTCCACATAACATCTTTTCTTTATTTGTGTGTGAGGAATGTTTCCTGAAAGTTTGGCCGTACCTTTTTGTAACACCCTATATTAATAAGGAAATTCCTTTTTAATTTTTTTATTTGTCAACATTGTTTAACAATAAAGTGTGAGGCATCGGCATTGTCTGGGGCTCCCCCTCCCATTTTAATACCAGACTGATATAAAATAAACTCGAGTTTACGTATCTTCGTTTCCCTTTTAGTGTTAATTTTTTCTACGAACAAATATGTTGCCGTAAGGTTCAGGGGTAATGGTTCTTCGGTATTATCTTTTCGTAATTCATTCTGCAGCTAGAATTCGAACAGTGCATGTGATGTTCTGGGGAGTATCTTTCTGGCCAGTGTTGGTCCGCTCACCGGTGGTGCTGTGCGGGAGGAATTGAGGCCCAGCCCCACAGGTGCTCTGCTGGGCGCCACGCCAGCTGCTGCAGGAGCTGCGTGGGCGGCCGAGCCTCCCACACGCGGCAGCAGGCGTGGCTTTTGTCTGGACCAGGCTACAGGGGGAGAGCGCTGCCTTTCCCATGGACTATCGGGCGTCGAACTGTGGCCCGCGGGTCGCTTGCGGTCGAAATCTGGTGATTCGTGCGGCTCGCGGTTCTCAGCCGCATTTTGTAATATACATCAAGCCACTAACAGCACAATCCAGAAACGTCAACTAACGTTAAGAGCTTGTTAAGAGTATACTTTCCTTGTTCAGAACAAAGAAAAACACATAGCGGTAGTAATATTTTAAGAAGTGCTTAAATCTAATTGACGTTGATGAATTCGGTCGTGAGCTAAGTAAAATTTGCCGCTTACGTCCTGGACAGAGTGGTATGTAGCGCGCCACAGCATGGTCAGGAGGAGTGAGCGGAGGAAAATTTTGTTTGTCCTCCAATGCTGACAGCTCACGAGCGTGTGCAACCAGCACCGGTCAGCTGCTGTGGTATACAAGTCAAACAGAAGTGACGGATTCGTGAATGCGCATTATACAGCCGTTCATCTTCAAATGCTTTACATGTTTGTAGCAAGTAATAGGCAATCAAATTAAGGCTACTGCAATACGTAATACAATGC
This sequence comes from Schistocerca piceifrons, assembly GCF_021461385.2. Classification (NCBI taxonomy): domain Eukaryota; kingdom Metazoa; phylum Arthropoda; class Insecta; order Orthoptera; family Acrididae; genus Schistocerca; species Schistocerca piceifrons. The sequence goes on from NC_060144.1 coordinate 545,602,502, forward strand.
AATGAGTAAAAGAAAATTGTCATTCATAACATTTAGTAAACATCTGTGAACCTATCTCGTACTGCAGTTACTGTTACTGATTAATTTAACCTACATACTTGTGTAGGTTACCAGTTAATAGCAAGAACGGTAGGGGAAGATGTGGTAAAGTGGCCAGGACGGGAAAAGTGGCCATTACCTTTTTTTGCCCTGAACAACGCAACTGCCTACAGAGAAGCGGTCAGATTAGTTCTAACATTTATCGCCATTGTTGTCAGTGACATTGACAGGGGAAGCTTGTCCCGTTGTTTCTGAGTCGTCGGATGTAAGAGAAGTCATTCATAATATTAATATGTGAACACGAAAATTGAAGTACCGATTTTTAATGTTAATTATGCAAGGACGCCAATGAAATTTATATAATTCAAAATGTATTTTGCCTTAGATGTGCCCAATGAAAAATCATGTGTGTAGGCAGCCATTAGGAGTGGTAAAAACAAGTAGATGCTTTCATATTCATAATTCTGATAATATCATCTCTATCCTGCATTAAAATCTCCAATACGTGAACATAGAGAACTGCAGTGCTGCCATCTTCTGCCCAGCCTACCGCTCAAGTGCTGCGATAGAAATGACACACCTTTTGTGAAGCATTCTAGGGATGTTCGTGTTCACACGGTTCATTTGCCGCAACACATGCATATCGCCAGCTACAATGTTCCAAATGCTAGGTCAATGATGTCAGGAGAGAAAATCAAAATATGGTAATAACAAAGTCCGTAAACAGCATTCATTGTTCGTTGACGTGTTATTTGGCTTACTTTTCTGTAAGGGTAATTTTTTCGTCATTTGTCGCCGTTACTAGAAAATGTGATGCAATTTTAATTTCTTCATTTTGAGTAACTATGACTTTCGACTTCCCTTATTGTACGGAAACTATATTTGTTTTAGGTTAGGCCTAGAAAGAGAACCCTAACAGCTAAGAGTGAACGACACAGAGCGGGAATTTTGGGGCAGAGAAAGTAACAGGAATATGGAAATTCATAAGGGCAACGCAACTGTTTTATTGAACGATACATTTACTGTTTTATGGAACGATACATTTACTTGTGCACAGAAGGCACTTCCACATAATTCTGACTGTTACAACTACGGTTTGAGTAATTTACAGTGCGTATTTTGTAATGCAAAACTTTTCACATATAGGTGATACGACAGTCATATTATGATGGAAACCTAATTTGCCGGCTTTAACACTAAATATATTGTTCAATGCACTTTACGAAGGGCTCACTTCAAATGAGCCAAGAATTTAAGAGAAATGAAAGAATAATATTCGTAGCTACAATGCAGCATTCGCTATGGTTAGCTCTGAGGTCAAAACATCAGACGCAGTTTTACATGGAGTGTATCATTTTAAGATACATGACGTTTTTTTATCATATTTCTTGCCAAATTATTTCTACGTATGGTCATTCACCCCATTATGCGCAACTTCGTTTTTATGACATCCACTCTGCTATTCGCTACAGAGTGGGTGAACAGTCAAGTCAGTCATGCACTATTGATACCAATGTAATACATGAAACTGCTACTGAATTATAAGGCGCAAATCCGTTTGTGCGTTTTTTCACTGTTATGAAGGACTGTTGTGCAAGCATGGAAAAACGAAAACAGCTGAATTTTTATGGTTATTAAACTTAATACAAATTCGACCTGAGATGTTACGCTGATTCAATTCAAACTGATATGGCTGCTGTTTTTACCACAGTTGATGGAGAGCCACCATTCGAAATAAATACGCTGTTTCCTTTGAAAAACACTAGTACAGCGGAAATACCTCGGTTCCATATTCCTCACCGGACTCATTAGCATATCCATTTTTCTGTCCTAACGGAGACACTGGATGGCATGCCAGTTTGGCCCATAATACACCACAGCGAGACAGCCTATAAATTAAGTTACTATGTTGCAATACGCATGATACCGCCTTTCAATTAGAGATGACTTCAACCTTTTACATCATCCACAAAAATTATTTTTGCATTGGATTGTTGATATATATGCAGATATTCAAGGTATGAGACTCCATTTCATAAGACAAAATCATTTAGAACTAAATCCAAATAATGCTGTAAATACTGAAACAATAGCTAATTTGCCTTCTTCATTTAATGTTTCTCCAAGAAAAATTTATCAGACTCATTTGAAAGCCGCCTTCATTTTTTAACATTGTGGGAGACATTCATTATTTGTTACAATGACTTGCAGTCGTTACTGGCCAGAAATTATTGGCAACATTGATACATATGAATCTGCTAATTTCCACCCCGAAATTATTATGTGAGTTTTCAAGGCTAAATTAAAAAAATTAATTGATGTAACGAAATATATTTTGAGAAAGATCAGGAAATCATTTATACCATGGAATTTCAAATAACGGTTGCCAAATGCGCATATTTTAATCACTTTATGTGAACTCGATAAAACAGTAGACATTTCTTATATTGGTAAAGTTGTATGTGAAGAAATTCCATATATTCGAACGTACTGTAATCAATACGAATATGTCGCGAAACATACGAAGCATGGACCATGTAGTGCACTTAATCAAAACTCTGTGCTTTTTAGAGATGGGAAAAGCACGAAAAGTTTCCTAAGGATTTCTGCGAAATCACATGACACTCAGGTAATTGATATTCACTATAAGGATAATGGCGTTGGTATTAATATTCGAGGACAATCACTCCACAATCGTTATGTAGTGCCATACCGATCCGTATATACTTGCTAAATTTGACTGGCACGTGAATGTTGAAGTTTGCACTACACTTGAAAGTGTTAAATACACTTATAAATATGTATATGAAAGCTGAGGTGCAGCTTTAGAGGTAGGCAATGAAAGAGCACCTGGGAATGAAAAAATTCAGATTGATAAAACGAGCAGTTTTTTGAAAGACCATTATGTCAGATCAACTGAAGCGGTATAGCGCATTTGTGAATTTCCAATGCATTTTCACTCACTATCATTAGTCTTGATGTTCATTTACACGTAGAGAAAGGATTTACTTCAGGGCAGGAGAAGAAATGGATGCAGTTGAAAACATGAAAAAAACTAATTATTTTCATGCTGTTCAATTGTGCGCTGGAGAAAGTAGTCAGAGAATGCAACACAAAAGAAGAACCTTAAAGTCAATTGCATTGCTTTTGCAGATGGTATGGCCCTGTTTACTGAAACTATGGAAGAAGCAGGGGAGCAAATCCTTGAACTAAAGAAATAAGCAGCTAAAATAGATCTTCACATCTCCTTTGAAAAAACTAAGATATTGACAGACATCAAGCACTCTGGTAAATACCTCAAAGTTCAAGAACGACAGATTGAAATAGTAAAAGAATTCAAATATCTCGAAGAATGGACTAGTTGGAATTCTGGGGAAAGCAAAGCAATGGAATCGAGCAAAAATAAACTTGAAATGGCATTCCAACCAACAAAACATACATACAACAAAAAATCCCTTTCATGGGGTCCAAAATTACACATTACAAGACAGTGATTAAGCCAGAAGCACTGTATGCAGCAGAAACACTAAACATCAATTTCAAAGACAAAATGGAGAAACTTCAACTAAAGGAAAGAAAAATTTTATGAAAGCTCATAGGATAAAATTTCAAGATTCTAAGGTTATATACGTCAAAAATGTAACTCTCTACAAGAAAATTGAGAACCTTTCAGATACTATGCGAAAAAGGAGGATAAATTTTAATAGTCATCTTCTCAGGATGAATTCCAACTAATTAATCAAACAAAATTTCGACATCTTCCGTAACCGCAAAACGAAACCCAACTGGTTTAAAGAAACTGAGAAATATCTCTAACATTCTGCGTGGTGTCTGTTTGTTCTATATCGTGTCTCCCTACCACTTTCGCGCAACGACGCTCTGAGCGTGTTTTTTAGGGAATTGACTAGTTTGAACCTGGGACCTGTTGCTGGTAAGGAGACGCCAGACCACACATGACATGTAGAGTTCAGAAGAGTTCAGTGAGACTAGCGATGATATAACCAAATACTTAAAGATTTCAGCGTCAGCTCCACTGCACTCCCTATAAAAGAATCTTAATACTAACTAAATTTAGTGGAAGGGGCTCAAGGCTTTCCTATTTTTAGTTAGCTGGTAAAATAACGTCGAAAAAGCAGTTAAGTTTACCATTGGAAATTTTATTCTACTCACAAAACATTGTTTATAAATTGCACTATTGATAAAAGGAAATGTTTTAATACAGGATGGTAAAAACCAACTGCGTTCAACAAAAATGTGAACGAATATTCCCTGAATGGGTTTCCAAGTTCTACAATGGATCGAAGGATGACCTATGCCATATCATATCTATAATCTAGATTTAAATTAAGTTTCACAAAAGAGAAAACTATCAAAATGGTCTACAGTGACCCTCAATTATCTTTAATTGCTTATCTAACTTGTCGCAAATTACAGTGGCTGATGTGGCTTCTCAATAAGTATATAACAGAAAAATCATCGCGTTTCAGATTTTTACTTCAAGTGGCAAATGTGAATACCATGAGCTTTAATTGACAATCGACACTAGTATTACGCAAAAAGGGGGTGTAACAGATGAGACTTCTGCAGTTCTGAGTGAAGCTTTATGCGCTGTTACGCGGCATCGCGTGCGTTCATTACCTTGTCGGTGTTCGTCAGGGGGCGGCGAGCATCACAGCTCCGCTCACCTCGCCGTCTCGTAAGCAACTCTCTCCTAACTTCTCCATACTACAATTTACCGAAGTTGGTTTAAAAAAACTATCTGGCTGTGTTTTCATCTGACCAGTCAGGGTCTCAATGTTAACCTTAAGCTCCACCTACAAAAATTCTGTCTATCCAATGAGAAACGTTATACTTTTCGTGGTGGGGCAATGTTTTTAAAGTTTGCAACGTAACAGAGACGCGAAAAAGTCTCACGCTAAAACATGCGGCTGGGGTAGCCCTTTTTGTGTTATCGTAAGATCTATACCGTTCTTCTGGAGGACTTTAGCTTTTAACATGGGCTGGGGGATGGTCCTGACGTAACAGAGACGCGAAAAAGTCTCACGCTAAGGCTCTAGCTTTTAACATGGGCTGGGGGGTGGTCCTAACAGTTAGCTGGCGACGTGGGTGTCCGTCCCTTATCGTAGGGCCTTCTAACTTAACACAGTTCTGCTCTCGGCTTCTGTTCTCGTTTCTCCCCTCGGAACTGCGTCTGTCTCACGGTGGGAAGGTATGACATGCATTTAGGCATTCTTGTGTTAGTCTGTGGTATTCCATTTGCTCACTCGTTACTCGTATTACTTTGGTTAATTTAATGTCACGATTTATTCGGAGCTATGTGACATACTACTGAATTTGCTTATCATGTCAGGGTTTTCATGGAAGGTGTTGGATTTGCCTGACACCTTACATACCTAATAGAATTAAAGATTTCAGAAAATTCACTTGTCGATCGAACAGCTAAATTAATTACTAAAAATGAAAACATAAGGTTCCAAGACAAATCTACACAAAAGTCAAACCCTTTATCTCGGAACAAGAGAGGAAAAAAAGATCAGAAAGAATGAAGAAATACTGTGCTCTAAGAAAAGAACAACACACAAAGAAATGATTGATCCAGCGTACCCCAAAGAGGGTGAAACGAAAGAAGAAGAAGAAATGAAATTGATTCATCGGCGAATGTTTCCCGTTGTACTGAGACTCCTTTCCACTGTGTTTCGATAGATGCTGAGAAATGCAGAAATAGAGTATGTGCTGGTGATGAAATATTATTTCATGCGTGTATGTGGTGTCTCTAAGGAACATAGAAACTTTCATTTACATTTTCTGTCAGTCCACAATTGTGGTCCTAAATTATTTGAAATTATTACAACTTATAATAGAATTGTTTAAATTACATTTACTGAAGCAAGTCACACTCGCTTTATTGCTTCAAATGACAATGAATGATGCGAATGTAAGAAAACGAAAGAAAGGAACAGAAATCGACAAAGCAAAAACGTCATTTAATAGGCATAATTTGTGCATTGAATGTACCAGTAGATACCTTAGCACAGTGGCTTCAATTTAAATTTCTTTGCTACGACTTTTTAAGGGAATACTATGAACAAATTTTTTACAACAGAGGAGTATTGGTAACTGATGATATTTTGAATCGTCATAGTTTAGTAGCAGAACTTCAGCTCTTCTAATTGGAAGAAGAAATTTGCACAGTGCATTTAAACTGCTCATTCCAGTTTTGCAAAATTCAGTGCCCAACATAACATCAAGCCGCAGTTGTGGTCAGTACATTAATTCATGTTCACTGATGCTTACTTGTGAACTTTCCCCGTGTCCACTTCAAGTATTGAGACTTAGAATCAGTTTGTTTAGAGAGACCTGTATACAGGTGAATGTAATAAACATAAAACTTCAGGAGGAAAATCTGTTGTGTTGTGTGGTGAGTTTTTACAATGTTACCAGTTCTTACACATGGGTCACGTGTAACTTTACTTGAGAACTGCATTACAAGTTGAAATGAACTCATAAATTTCATCATGTTATTTTAACTCAAAATGCCATATGCAGTTCGGCATGAAGGAAAGTTCGTGGCTTTTCTGAAGCAAATTGGTAACGACCAAGCAAGTAAATTTACATAGTTTGTTGACAATATTATTGCAGTACCACAACCATTAGCAGGTGATCAATATAATATCATTAATGGTATTTATGGCAACGTTGCAGAAAATATTTTATTACAATCCACACTACATTCAGTTATTCTAGCACCAAAAAATGAAGATTGTGCCTTAATGAATAATGATATACTCTATGCTATGCCATGTGAAATAAAACTTTAACGTAGCTATGACAAAATATTTTGTGATGATGAATACGAAATTAATAATTATTATTCAGTAGAGTTTTAGAATTCTCTGTCTGTAAGTCGTTTACCAGCACACAAATTACAGTCGAAATTAACTGCTATGTTCTTCTTATTAGAAATGTAAATGGTAAACAAGGATCAGTTAATGGAACGGGAATGTGTCAGATGTTTTTAAAATAATGCTATTGATTGCCAAGTTTTAACTAGAATCGCACAAAATAAGCGAATTTTGTTTCCAGGTGTACATATGATTTATTTGAGTATTGTTTTACCTTTTAGGTTCCAAAAACATAATTCCCATTCATTCCTTCACTTCCAGTTACTATTAATAAGTCACAAGGACCAACATCCGCAAAAGTTGGGATTTCGTTAACATAATCCGTTTTTATGCAGGGTCAGTTTTACAACGCAACAAGTAGAGTCCGATCATTTGATGGATTGAAATATTATATTTGTGAACATAGGCCTAGAGACCAAGGACATTTAGCGAATTATGATAGAAAATTTACTACAAATATAGTTTATATTGAGGCCCTGTATAATTACATTGTACAATAAAGCAGTTACTTCCCTCATTTTTGTCTACCATTCTCTCATGCTCCCTCTTCGTTCTTTCTTACTCCTTTCGTCATAGCCATGGTGCAGCTTTAGAGGCAGGCAAAAAATCTGCATGGCATTCAGGTAAGAACTAAGAATCTGCATACGAATAAGTTCCAATTACTTGTGCTTGAAAAAAAAGTTGAGTTTCGCCACTTTATAAAGACAACTGATCGAATTTCGACCAGAGGCCATACTAGTTTATATAATTCTTGTAACCTCTCTTGTACAGAGAGTAATAATTTTTTTACCACACCATTGTTTAAACAACGTATTTTCGCCTCCTTGTTATTTACTTCAGTTTAATAGTTTCTTCTGTGGATCACTAATGCCGAAATGGCGTGAGAACAGGAAAAGTGGCCGCACTACTCGTCAGGAAAAGTGGAGAAGGTGTTCTCTCCAATAATAATTCGTTACATTCAAAAAACACGCGTAATAAGACAGATGAAACTGACTTGTAAACAATTTCATATTCAAAGCTGTGATCTGCATTTCTGTTCCTTTGTGATAATTCTGAATTAGTTAAATTACATTATTCAAAACCGTTTCTTTTCTATTATACTTGACCTAATACAAAAGGCCGATTGAAAATGGTCTAATGCAGAAGCTGCTTGGCATTTTTTTCAGATAGTAGGGTCTGAAGACGTCTAGAAAATGGACCTGAAATCAGAAAACCAAACACAGAATCCTATTGCAATGGCACTGGCCACAGTACCCGCTTAGGTACAGAAAATTGGTCACTAATTAAGCCTTCAGAAAAGAAGCATGTAGGTCCAATACATCATTTTCTTTTTCACTTAAAAATAGTTGGTGCGATTACTTACAACACACACATCAAGAAAAAGTTTTTCATCACCTCAGTTTCGAGAGTTCCGGAACCTGTAAAGAAAATTGGAATAGAGATCAACATAAACATCATTTCCGTCCTTTTATAGCTCGTGGAAACCACACATTGCATGTTGTAGCACCATACAGCAAGACCTTCAGAGGTGGTGGTCTATATTGCTGTACACACTGGTACCTGTAATACCCAGCAGCACGTCCTCTTGCATTGATACATGCCTGTATTCGACGTGGCATACTATCCACAAGATCATCAAGGCCCTGTTGGTCCGGATTGTCCCACTCCTCAACGGCGATTCGGCGAAGATCCCTCAGAGTGCTTGGTGGGTCACGTCGTCCATAAACAGCTCTTTTTCATCTATTCCAGGCGTGTTCGACAGGGTTCATGTCTGGAGAACATGCTGGCCAGTCTAGTCGAGAGATGTCGTTTTCCTGAAGGAAGTCATTCGCAAGATGTGCACGATGGGGGCGCGAATTGTCGTCCATGTAGACGAATGCCTCGCCAATATGCTGCCGATATGGTTACACTATCGATCAGAGGATGGCATTCACGTATCGTACAGCCATTACAGTGCCATCCATGAACACCAGCGGCGTACTTCGGCCCTACATGATGCCACCCCAAAACATCAGGAAACCTTCACCTTGCTGCACTCGCTGGACAGTGCGTCTAAGGCGTTCAGACTGACCGGGTTGCCTCCAAACATGTCTTCGACGATTGTCTGGTTGAAGGCATATGCGACACTCATCAGTGAAGAGATCGTGATGCCAGTGCTGAACCGACCATTAGGTACGTCGTTGGGCCCATCTGTACAGCACTGCATGGTGTCATGGTTGCAAAGATGGACCTCGTCAGGGAAGTCGGGAGTGAAGTTGCGCATCATGCAGCCTACTGCGCACAATTTGAGTCGTAACATGACGTCCTGTGGCTGCACAAAAGCATTATTCAACATGGTGGCGTTGTTGTCAGGGTTCTGTAGGTAACGGTCACCCACAGCAGTAGTAGCCCTTGGGCGGCCTGAGCGAGGCATGTCATCGATAGTTCCTATCTCTCTGTACCTCTGTATCTCCATCCTGGTGGAATGACTGGAACTGATCGGCTGTCGACGCCCCCCCCCCCCCCCCCGTCTAATAGGCGCTGCTCAGGCATGGTTATTTACATCTTTCGGTCGGCTTAGTGATATCTCTGAACAGTCAAAGAGACTGTCTGTGATACAATATCCACAGTCAACGTCTGTCTTCAGGAGTTCTGGGAACCTGGGTGATGGAAAACTTTTTTTGGATTGTGTATATAATTCAAAATTTGTAAGTGGTAAGCTTCTGTTAATAACCATGTTTTGATTGGAACTGAATTTCCCTTTCTGTGGCCTCTTTACATCCCCCCTTTCCTATGCGGCCGGAGGTGTCGCTCTACAAAGTCCGTATCGGCTCTTGAGCAAAAACGTTTGAGGACCGCTGCCTTGGACACAACACACGGACAATACAGAGGGACGCCAGGACATTGGCTTTCAGCTGTGGAGAGAAGACGAGTAGACGGCACATAAGACGGTTTTCGAGTGTAGCACGAGACACAGGAATGCAGCCGACAGAGATTTCGGGCCTGATATCGTCTTCTCCGGATTTGTGACATCAGATAAGCACTCAGAATAACATGTCTGTTATTTGTCTAAGTTCTTGTGGGAGGCAAAGTGTGATGTCAACGTGCCGTTGGAGGGATGGCCTGTGAGCGTGCTTTTTGTCTTAGGTGAGGATGTGTCTGATTGACTCCTTTCTGTTAGACACAGGGGTGCGAGTTTCAACTCCATTTCAGATTATTTTGATCAGGAGCTGCGTCTCGAGTGATTGTACGGGATGGGGGCCGGGGAGGGGGAGGGGGGGCTAGGAAAGGACGCACTGCTCCGAGGCTAGGTATAGAGAACGGTTGTCTTGAAGTATTAGCTTTGCGGTGTTGAGACTTGGCTGAGGACAGACTCAGTCTTCGTACCACGTCAGATTACTATGAGCAATTCCTCATGATGCGGACCTTAAAAGTGTTCGGTAAGTTGTAATTTGCCACGGTTAGAGGCGAACATTTGGCGTTTGCATTGAGTAATATCGCGTACTCAACACGAGACCACTAATGGAGGACGGACTGCGGTAACGTCATATTTCCATCCGCGAATGGGAAACTTGGCGAGGGTGAGAGCTGCAGCCGCACTGACCCGTCTGTTGCCATAATCAACAAGTCAGCCGCGGTAATAATTGTGCAGTGCGAATCACTGATCGAAAGGAACAGATATGGGACTCAAGTCAGAGAACGAGAGGATAAACTAACAGAAATGTGGGTAAAGTGGGGAACCTAGTTTAAACAAATAGTGCTGATTTCGTCTGTCTCTCTGTTATTCTGTCAGAGATAAGTGGTCACTCATTTGCTGAATTAAATTCGCGCGAACATATGTCGAAGTGTTACAATATAAGTAACTGCGCTGGTTTACTTCCTCAACCCAAGCTCTGTCTTTCCTCCACTAGCTATGAATCAGTGTTCAAAATGGTTCAAATGGCTCTGAGCACTATGGGACTGAACATCTGAGGTCATCAGTCCCCTAGAACTTATAACTACTTAAACCTAACTAACCTAAGGACATCACACACATCCATGCCCGAGGCAGGATTCGAATCTGCGACCGTAGCGGTCGCGCGGTTCCAGACTGTAGCGCCTAGAACCGATCGTCCACCCCGGCCGGCATGAATCAGTGTCTTTTTGTATCTATTTCTCTAGGTCATTAAGTTTATATGTTTCTTGAATTACTTATTTTAGATCAGTTTTCTTTCAGACGTATGCGACGCTTGTGGCCACGCCGACATTGTGTCATTTGGTAAATAAAAAATTGTCACATATTATTGTAGCTATGCTACTATCCAGCATAACTTAATTGTTGTAGCCATCATAATAGTTTATATGCATCACCGACTTAAGAGCTTTCCCTCATGTGTAACAGTTTTGTGACAGTTTTGTGACAGTTAAATTTGTGGGGGGCCTTGCATCACAGGATCCATACTGTTGGGGATTAAGACTAACTAAAGTGTTATGTCGATGAGCTCGAGGATAGCGTGTCAGCTAGCATTATGGCGTTACCATGCCAGGATAATCGCACGAGGAGTGTTCAGTAAGTAATGCGACACTTTTTTTTCTGAAATCTGGTTGGTTTTATACAGAATTCCAAAACACCATATTAATACATCTTACTAATACCCACTCTTTTGGACATAAAAGACTATTTTCCAACATATCTCGTTTCAATGCTCCGGCCTTACGCCACTTTATTGGGAGGGCCTGTATGCCACTCTACTATTCGGCGTCGGAGCCACTGTCTCGGTGTATTGATAACCTCCCCACCACCCACGTACTGCTTCCGGCGGAGTGCATCCTCCATTGGGCCAAACAGATGGAAGTCACCACGTGCGAGATCCGGGCTGTAGGCTGGATGAGGGAGAACGGTCCAATGAAGTTTTGTGAGCCCCTGTAGGAGGCTTTCCAGTCTCATGTTGAAGAAGAACAAGCCGTTTCTTCAGTTTCCTGATGATAGCACAATACAGTGCCGAGCTGATCGTTATACCTTGAGTGGGGATATCAAACAGAATGGCCCCTTCAGAGTCCCATACCACGGTCGCCGCGACTTTACCGGCTAAGGGTGCGGCTTTCGACTTTTTCTTTACAGGAGAGGTGGTGTGGCACCACTCCATGGACGGCCATTTTGTTTCAGGTTCGAAGTGACGGACCCATGTTTCATCGCCTGTGACAATTCTCGTCAAAATATTGTCACTGTCAGCCTTGTAGCGCCCGTGCAGTTCCACGCATATGATTCTTCGTTGCTCTTCATGATCTTCTGTTAAGCGGCGAGGAACCCCGCAGACACACAACTTTGAGTTACCCAACCGGTGAACGAATGTGTTAGCGCTGTCAACAGAAGCGCCCCGTTGTGTAGCGAGGTGTTTGACTGTGATCCGTCTACCACCTCGAATGAGGGTGTCTGCACGTTCCAACACTGCAGCTCTGTGCGGCCGGCCGGCACGCCGGAGATCCGACAGATTTGCACGACCTTGTTGCGATGAAGGCAGACGCCTCGCTCAACGATTCACCGTGCCTTTGTTCACTGCCAGCTCTCCACAGATATTCTACAAATGTCAATGAATATCTGCAATACTGTGGTTTTCCGCCAAAAGAAACTCAATAACAGCTCTGTTCTTGGAACGTACTCTGTTACAGACGACATTTTCAAGGCTACGTATAGCTCCGCCACCTATGGACTTCATGACATTATAGGGGTTGAAGTGGGAATATTCCACGATGTCCTAAAACATAATTCGCATTTTTTCAAACGAAACTGGCAGAGAAAAAAAAGTGTTGCGTTACTTACTGAACACCCCTCGTAAATAGAATTGTAGGTTCTTCTGGGCAATGATCAAAACATTTTAATTCTTTTTAGAATTTTGAAAAATTATTTACGTAATGGAATGAATAATTAATAATTAGGTGCAAACTACAGTGTATTTACTAATTTGCATTTGTATCTCAGTTTTCGGGTTTGGTCCACCTCAGTTTCTTTGTTTCGGCGTTGTCTTACATCACAACGGCCTTAGTGTTTGATTCACTGTGCGTCATAGCGAATACGTAGGTTTGTAGACAAAATTAGTCAGTATAACGCTAGGAAGCAATAATCGCAATGAGGGCTAAAGTCAATATAGGATTAGGCAAAGATGAAAAGAGTTGTTACATTAGCACATCCAGAGGCGGAGGATAGAGTAGAGAATTTAGCAGTGATTGAAGATCGGGTCACGGGGGAACCAAACGACGTGGAAACAAACAGTGCAGAAATGTATCTGCGATGGCTACACCAGTGGCGAAACAAGGAAGTGATTGTGACGGTATGGGAGGAGTGTTATTGCAGACGATGAGGGACTATGAAGAGACGTATGACAAGCAGGAAAAGGAGCCAGAGGAACTACATGGGGTCTTCGGAAATGCCACTTACAAACATCTAAGACATGTAGAGGGAAGTGATTATATAATATTTTGCACAGGAACTCATGTGCGGAAACGTGCCGTTTCCGAGCTACAGACACCTGAAAACATGTTTACTAGATAGGTATGTAACAGGGTGGTCATAGTGGGGGGTGTTTACGTCGAATCGGCTGACGTCATTTGACATTTATCCTATCCCTCTGACGCGGTTCGAGCCTGAGTCACATGTTCTTGAGTGTGAGAGCAACACGTTTCCAGAATACACCAACATGGTTATTCTGAACGGCGAAATGCTCATCGCCTTTATCAAGATCTTTCTCCGCAACGTGCGACTCTATAGCATCCCCTTTTCGCTCCAATGCGCAAGGGCTTCGAGGAAAGGTAGCTTCACCGTCAGCAGGCGTGATGATTGTGGTGCTCCAAGGACACGCCGCACATCCGAACTGGAAGATGCCATACTGCCTCATATTGAGGAGAACTCTTCAACGACTACACGAGCAATTTATTTGGAAATTAATGAGTGTAATTGTACTGGGTCACGTCTAACCCATTACTTGTAAAAGTTGTCGCGTTACCATGTATTCAAATGGTTCTAGTACGGAAACGGTACGTTTTCGAACATGGATTCCAAGTCAAAATATTATCTACTCACTCCCATCTTTAAGTCCTGGAAGTTTGTAACAGGAATTTCCAAACATCCTGTTTAAAAAGTAGGAATAATATTATGAAAATATGTAGGTGAAGTTAGACAGAATGGAAGCGACGAATGAAGAAACGGGGGTGATATTAGAAAGGCGGGAGGCAAGGTTGACGGAAATCGAACTTCAATTGGAGCAGTTGTCAGGCACGCACCAGCTAACAAACTACACTGATGTATGCGCAGGTACCAAGGAAACTAGCACAAAATCTGTATCTACGCATCATTCATCAAATACACAGTCGAGTACACAACGTTACTCTCTAGTTGTGGACTACGCAAGGATTAAACCAGGGCCGAGTAAGGCCAAAGGTTGTTCCGCCTCTAGCAACTGATAACGAGCAAAATTTAAACTCTAGTGAGATAGCTGGAGAAGGTATTGAGTAGAGTCTGTGTACAAATATTTTTGATGACGTGGATGAGACGCAGAGAGAAGTAGTTCCAGCAGCGGACAGTACTAACGACAACCCAACTTGATCAGTTGTCAGTGATGGCGCGACGACCGCATGGTAAGGTAATTCGCTGTCAGCTGCTGACAAATTTTGGTTCCGAAAGAAGGCGAGAGCTTTGGCATGCATAGACATGAACAGCTGTTCACTGAAATGGGAATGGAGAGCAATTGGAAGCTTGTGAGGCTCAAGTAGAAACAATGTTCAGCTCGCGGAAATTGCCGAGAATTTGCTGTACATAGTGTAGGTGTAACTGTTCCTTTTCGCCTTCGTAACAATAATTTATTTGTAATGGATATGCAGTGAGGGAGACTTACGCTGCGGTGGTCAATTTGTATACATCTTTCTATTTTTAGTGATTGTGTTGGTTACAGCTGAGTGTGTAATCTTTTCACTAAGTAGCTAAAGAGAGATAACGACAAGGCAACATACTGTCGAATAAACAAAGAAGGCAATGCCAAAAATTCGTCTCACTGAACGTTGGGCTGTTAGAAAAATTAGCCGACGGAAAATTGGTCGAATTAGCATCTATGTAGACCAGCAAATCGCATGACAGACGCCACGTAGTTAATGTTAACCCATTTATGGAGTAATGTTAAGGGCTGAATTAACGGGAGACGTACTTAAGGAAAGAATTGTTCTTGATTGTAATTTTGGGAAATTGGTTCTGTTATTCGATGAGATATCGCATTTCTGCTCTTAGCTTTACTTAAGTGAGTGATCGCTGTGACGAATCCAGACATATTATAAAAATGGGTGTATGTTTGTATGTGTATGTATGTATATATATTCCATATCTCCTAAATCAATGGACCGATTTCAAACAAACCAGGTGCACATATCGGTTACCGTCAGGTAACGATGGTTGTGGACGTTGGGAACCACCTTCCTATCACAGTCCAGGAGATATGATGTCATACACAATATGATACGTCAAAAACAGCCGCGTCATGGATGACGTTTAAATTTTTTGATTCTGTGCTGCTAACTTTACGCGCAATAAATTTCCCAAACAGTATCCACCTACACCGCTAAATGCACCTACGAAATTATATCATGATACCACATATAACTCCCGAGATATGACGTCATAAATAATGAAATGCATGAAAACTGCCACATCATGCATGATGTTTAAATTTATTACTTCTTCGCTGACAACTCTATTCCAAACATATTTCGCAAACAGTACCAACATATGCAGCTGAATGTACCTACACAAACATATCATAGAACGATATATAGTTCAAGAGATATGATGTCATAAATACTGAGATGCAAGTAAAAGTGCCACTCACGCATACAGTTTTGATACATTCTTTCTTTACTACTAAGGCACGCCCACAGTCGAGTCAGCTTAAAGAAATCTTGACACCTGGCAGCGCTTTTGACAGCTTTCAACTGCGAAGCCTAAACGGCTGTAGGTGAAAACAGCAGTCATCTTTGGAGATTTGAGGAGATGATGGCACACAGGCGTTTAAAAACTCGCGCGTTGACACGCAAAGCAGCTGCGTAGCGTAGAGAAACGGAACGATTCTGATAGAAAATTGGAAAAATGAATCCATTGGCAATTCCAGGTTTGTCAGCCGGTAAGAAATAAATTACTTCAATTGGTCCTTGTCAGGAGAAAAGATGTTTGAGTCATGGTAAACCTAGTCTTGTCCATCGTGTGTTGCATGATTCATCATAAACATCGTTGTTTCTGGTCCATCTGAAGAAAAGATTAGTCAAAGTACGTTGGAGATACGTGAACTAACTTATAAGTTTCGAGACTTAGTGATGGTTATTATACTGGAATTACAGTAGTTGAATCCGATGAGCATGTGACGTCAACTTTGGGATAGTTAAGTGAGGTATTGGATTTTGTCAAATACACTTCGAGCGACGGAAACTCAAAGGTTCTAGATGAACTGAAGAGGTTTATAGTGATCATCTTGGACAGTGAACACTTATTTGCTGTACAACTGAAAAAAAACTTGAGGTACAAACATTAACAAATCATATCTGTGTGCAGTGACCGAAAACACAAAACTGTGATCAGTGTGTGTTCGAAACTGTACAGACAACATTTTTAGTTTGGACGCTACCTCCTGTGCGTCAACAATTAATATGACGTCACGGACCACGTAGTAGGACGTTACTGCAATGGCAACTACGGTGGAACGCCGTCAAACAAAAATTGTGAAACATAAATATTCCATATGAAGTGATGACAACAGGGATGTGCAGTGCTTACTTCAGCATCATATCTCCTGCATCATTCAGCACCAGTACGTGCAAACGAACACGAAAATACCAAGTAACTGAGCCTGTGCCTCGATGATGCAATAATGTTGACTAATCAATTCTTACCCACAGCCATAACATCTTACAAAATCCGTTCTATAACATATGTGCATTTGTTTCATGATTTGCACGAGTCAACATCCTCTCCCGTGCTGAAAATTTTAACGGGCGGTGCGCAGCAATGTAGACGCGCCACGCAGACAAAATAACATCGATCCGTACTCCACATCCTGACCGCCGCCTACGGACAAGAAAGAAGACAACATTTTCCACCCGACGCTCCATGGCAACGGGCGCGAGGCATCGCGGTAGCGACATACAGCGTCATCCACACCACACGACGAGAAATTTGCCGACCAAAATAAAAAAAAACTCAAAATATTACCAATATAATATAAAAAATTTGATGAACACTTTCATATAAAAACTATATGTTTGTTTCTTTTTCAGAAAATTTTATATTTGATGTAAATACTTGTAATACCAAAACATGTGGAACCAACTTATGTAAGTAACACAAAGGGTTAAATCTATCAGCTCTGCCGAGGTTTTTCTGGGGTTTCCCTGCGGCCCTCGTCCAACTGTCCCCAGCCATGTTATGTAAAAAGTCTCAAAATGAATGTGTACCCATGACCTAATACACGGTAAAGTGAACTGAAAGTGACCAACGAACGAAAGAAAAGTGACACTCGTGGTCTACAAGGACCAAACATTAAGTAGTGTGTTACTTGTAGCCCAGGGGGCCGTGTAGTGTTCCTTTTTGCAATATTCACCATTATCGAGGTGAAACATAAATAAAAATGACTGATGTGACTCAAAATGAATTACAAACACTGATTTATCATTGATTTAACTGTAAAAATATACAATATATATCGATAAAAGCAGAAAAGACATTATTTTTAGTGTATGAGATTATAATGTGTAAGTAATTAAAAGAAGTATTATCATCTCTGTAAGAGTATAAAACACAGTTCAATGTCCATTCTTCTGTGTAGTCTGTTTTGTTCTGTTCGTTCTGGTGTTAGCTGGAGTAAGGTACGCAAGCTATTGTGCTGCGCTAGCGTTTGTTTCTGTCGTAACGTAATTGCAAACATTTAATGGTGTAAACTGTGTCCTAGTAAGAATATATTAGTATAAAGTGATCTTCGTGTGTTATTTCAAGAACCTACGCCACATTTATCTTATGAAAAGAATATTTAATGAAAATTATTTAGCATGTTTCCAGCTGCTGCGGCGCGAGTAACAGTGATCTCTGAGTGTTAACAATTAGCCGCCATTACGCGGTACATTTAAAAATATTTTTTCACAGCACAATGTCTGATAGCCGGAGCGGAAGAAATTATGTAAAAATATTCAGTGAGATTAATTGAAGTAATCCAATGAAATAATTTTATTAAAACTTGTCTATTTTCTGTGATAGTAATACTACGCTATTGCATTCACAGTAATTTGTAGGGAGCCTGACGCTCGATAAAACCAGATATAATACGTAATTGGCAACCTACGAAATTCATTATTTTGCTTATTATATCTCTTTTGTATTTTTTTGAAAGCTAAAAGTAAAAACTAACTCCACTAAAAATCAGTAACAGATCACGATAAATCAAAGGACAAACAAATTTACTAGGAGAGTGTTTCCTCAAAATAAATGGTTACATTGTTTTTTTTAAGAGATATAATAAGTAGCGCCCTGTTACGTTGGGCCCGAAGAGATAAAACATTTTTTTTAGGGTTTGTATGTATATAATTGTTAACATGTATTATATGTATTCTAATGTCTAGCAAATTCCATTTCATGTATAAACTTGAACGAGGAAAGCGGAGAAGAACTGTATAGACCCTGAGAGGACGAAATAGCAAAAAGAAAAGAAAAGAAAAGAAAAAAGAAATCAAGGGTAGGACCACTATGCATAAAAGCTTGCTACATAGGCCCGTATCATCAAAGTATAGTATCATAGATGGTACATGGTGTAGATATTAATATTTTGTGATTTTGGAAACAATAAGCAGTTTGACTTGTGAACTTAGTCCGCATTTGTAGTTTGGAACAATTTTTGTAGTTAGCCCAGTGAGAGTCATTATGGGAAAAGTTGGACGTGTGTTAGATTTGCAACCAGATAATGTGTCCAATGTTACAAATAATGTGCAATTATTGAGCGATATGGATAGTGACACTTACTTGCTAAATATTAATAATGATCGAGGGGGAGAAAACGTAAACAATGTAGTTCCCGGTGATATGCCAGGAAGTAGCCAGCAGACGAAAACAGTAAAACCGATAGGTGCTACTAGTAGGGCTAGTGATAGTTTTCCAATGATTAGAACAACTACCACACCGGTATGCTCACAAATACCGGATGCATTTGCTGAATTTTTACGGAAATTAGAGAAATGAACGAACAGCTAGTCAATCAGATAAGGGAACAAAACGAAGAAAGAGAGAGATTGAGGGAAGAGAGGAATCAACAGCTAGTCAATCACATAAGGGAACAAAACGAAGAAAGAGAAAAGGTCTTAATAGAAAGTATAGGTACAATGTTGGAAAAGATACATTCAGAAATGACAGAAATAAAGAAAGCCCAAGCCGAACTACCGAACATTGTAAGCAACATAGCACAAGATGTGCAAACGCTTCAGACGGCACACACAGTCACAGGGACGAAGTAGAACAGCTTGCGAACCGAATGGACAATTTAGAAATGACACAAAAAGAAACCATAGAAACGCATTTAAATGATCAAGCCCAGAAAGTAGAAAAAGAGTTCCATGACTGGCTCACTGAAAAAGAAAGCCAGATCACAGAACGTGTAGAAAGCAAAATACAATCTGCTCTGCAAAAAGTAACTAACGGAGCAGCTGTATGTAAACAACCCACAGTAGACACGCTACCACTCGCAGGTGAGAAAAGCGAAGCGAGATACAAATTGACAGTACCGCTGTGGCAGCAAATAATGGCACACAGGTTTGCTAAAGCACAGTTGCTATTGCATAACATCAACTGTGGCACGCCTATTAGGAACGTGTACGGTAATGAGAACATTACGTATAGTTCATACCAACAAATAGCGATTCGGAAAGAGAAAACATACAATTTACAGGCAGGAAGCATTCCTATTCATAACCCCGTGGGGGCAGCTTCTACTTCCACAAGCAATAACATTGATGAAAGCTTAATAAAACACAGACAATTCCAACTATTTAACACGGAAAAGAAGACAGTGCATCCGGTAATCTTCATAAAAGGATTCCGAAATGTATTACCGAGTGCCTAGAATGAACGCCAAAAAATTCAGTTCATAATCGCACATATACAAGGCGACGCTGCCTTATGGGCAAATGAAGTCATAGAAAATTGCCATCGCCTGGCACAATTTGAAAAATCTTTCCTAGACAGATACTGGTCTAAGGCTATTCAAGAACGCCTGAGGGCTGAAGTATACAGCCCGCAAATGTACAATCACAAACAGGGTACACTCCGTAAATATTTTGAAAAATATATCAACAAAACTAGATATTGGGATGACCCTATATCAGCCCGTGATGTGATCAGAATCTTAAAATTACGATTGCCCGGTTATATACGAGACAAATTAATAAATGTACCCGAAAATGACCTGGAACGGTACTTGTCTGTGCTGGACGAAATCGATCTCTCCCAGGAAGAAAATAGGATAAATAAAGACCGGGAGAACAGTAATGGTTCACCACGCAAGTTTAAAAATGGCAACAACAATTCCAATTTTGGAAGCCACGGAAATGGAAAGGAAGATCAATCAGCAGAACAAAACAGGAAGAACGGAAACGGTCAACCATCTTACAATCAAAAACGTAGGTGGGAAGATAGAGGACATCCCGGCTACAGTAACAGTAATAATAGTTACATTAACAAACGTTGAAATGAAGGTCAATGGCCACAACAAAGCAGTGGATGCAAACTTCTATGCCACCACCACCGCCTCCTAACGGTAACCAGTACTAGTGTGACAATAGGAATTCTATGCAGAATACTAATGCAATACCACAAACATGGACAGACTCGAATAGCAGCGTAAGGATAGTAGAAATGCCCACTGACGGAAACCACCATAGTTCAAGACCGTCAAACGAACAATGGCCACAATAAGCTCCCAATTGATGATCGGCGAAAAAACAGGGGGCACACCTAGAAACAATACACAAGATAATATATTATTACTGAGGTACCAAGAGGGAAACACTACACAACATGATTTACTTATGGAATCAAACCAATGTAACAAAAGAGAAATAACTGAAGTACAAACCATCATAAAAGCTAGAATTAATGAATTGCCAGTAGAAATATCAAAACGTTCAGTATCAGGTGCTGGTAGATTTATGCCTAGGGGAAGATAACGTAAAATGTATCTTTCTCGTAGTCAAAGGAGTGAGAGTAACCTGCATCCTGGAGGGAGGTTTCCTGAGCGAGCAGAAAGGAAAAATTTATTTCTGCAGCGGGAAGATCTCCCTACTGAATGAAAATAAGCAGATTGTACTGGATTTAACACGAACAGTAAGTACAGCCGGTAAAGATTACCCGAGTGTACGAGTAAAAAGCGAAGAGATGTCCATATTTCAATTAAGCAGCAATTTAAGCGGCCAGGGAGAATATTATTCGGACGTAGCTCACAACGAAACGCTTCGATGGACCGAAACCGTTAACAACAAAGCACAAGAATCATGTTATCTAACTGAATCCCTACGAAAGAGTCGATATGACAAGTCAATAAAACGGACAGTCCCATATCAGATAAACGACTTAGTTTTGATAAGAAACCATCGTAAGTCGTCACTCATAACAAAGAAGAACAAGAAATGGCAAATGCTGTATAATGGACCTTTTAAAATTATACAAATACCGCACGGTTGTAGCTACCTTATAGCTGATGTGATGAGTGGGAAGATCAAAGGATTGTAGCCCTATAAGGACTAAAAGAAATTTGTGGTACCTGACAATAGGACATGAATGGTTTACCGTATTTTTGTGTAATATGTAGGTTTTTCACAGACTTCAATATATATGTTTGTGTAGTTGTAAGAATTTGATGTTTTTTTTGTGCTTAGTATGTAAGATGTTTTGTCTTTATGTCAAGGAATGATTTACACACCAGCCTTCAAAAATGAGTACAAAGAAGCTAACGGACCATCAGTCCAATGATAGTATATGTTTAGAAACATAATCAGTAAATGTAAGATATTTTTCAGAGGTTATTAGAGTTAGTAACTATAAATTTTATTATGCTGTGTGATAAATGTTTATTTAAAGAATGCACTAAATATTCTAATCTGTCACATGAAAAATGAATAGAAATTGTGTATGCAAAAGACTGTGCACATACCATGTGACATCTGTGATGCTGTGCTTTGACCTTAAAAGAGAAAGTATAAGCATCTAGCCACAATATTTGAGATTAAATAAGAGCTCTACTTTAGAGCCAGTTTTTGATAGTTGCAAACCTTTTATAGGATACGCGATTACGCTAACAGCTTATGGAGCAAGCACATGCGCAGCGGTCCTAATCCCCAAATGAATATACCCTATGACAAATTTATTAATGCTCAAATATAAAAGTATTTTAAAATATATATCTAAAAATATATAAGATGAACATCAACAAAAGCAAAACGAGGATAATGGAATGTAGTCTAATTAAATCGGGTGATGCTGAGGGGATTAGATTAGGAAATGAGACACTTAAAGTAGCAAAGGAGTTTTGCTATTTAGGGAGTAAAATAACTGATGATGGTCGAAGTAGAGAGGATATAAAATGTAGACTGGCAATGGCAAGGAAAGCGTTTCTGAAGAAGAGAAATTTGTTAACATCGAGTATAGATTTAAGTGTAAGGAAGTCCTATCTGAAAGTATTTGTATGGAGTGTAGCCATGAATGTAAGTGAAACATGGACGATAACCAGTTTGGACGAGAAGAGAATAGAAGCTTTCGAAATGTGGTGCTACAGAAGAATGCTGAAGATAAGGTGGGTAGATCATGTAACTAATGAGGAGGTATTGAATAGGATTGGGGAGAAGAGAAGTTTGTGGCACAACTTGACTAGAAGAAGGGATCGGTTGTTAGGACATGTTTTGAGGCATCAAGGGATCACAAATTTAGCATTGGAGGGCAGCGTGGAGGGTAAAAATCGTAGAGGGAGACCAAGAGATCAATACACTAAGCAGATTCAGAAGGATGTAGGTTGCAGTAGGTACTGGGAGATGAAGAAGCTTGCACAGGATAGAGTAGCATGGAGAGCTGCATCAAACCAGTCTCAGGACTGAAGACCACAACAACAACATAAAAGTATTGCAAGTCAGGCCAGAATCCGTTGCATGTATGATGTAACACTTAATTGTGTGCAACAACAGAGCAAAATTGCTTTTGATCTGTGAAATTTCATTGTAACATATTGTGTAAACGGACAAACATCTGTGTCACTATGTGATATAAAAAAAAACAAACAGTAATCATGTAATACAATTGTATCAAAGTCATGCTGTAAGCAATACTAACAGGAACTATAATAGTGTGTTGGTATTCATGGAGGAAGTGTGAACTTTGAGAACTGTATTAGTGATCTACTTGGACAGTGAACACTTATGTGCCGTACACTGAAAAAAAAAAACGCGAGGTACAAACATCAACAAAACATATCTGTGTGCAGTGACCGAAAACACGAAACTGTGATCAGTGTGTGTTCGAAACTGTACAGACAACATTTTTAGTTTGGACGCTACCTCCTGTGCGTCAACAATTAATATGACGTCATGATCCACGTAGTAGGACGTTACTGCAATGGCAACTACGGTGGAACGCCGTCAAACAAAAATTGTGAAACATAAATATTCCATATGAAGTGATGACAACAGGGATGTGCAGTGCTTACTTCAGCATCATATCTCTTGCATCATTCAGCACCAGTACGTGCAAACGAACACGAAAATACCAAGTAACTGAGCCTGTGCCTCGATGATGCAATAATGTTGACTAATCAATTCTTACCCACAGCCATAACATCTTACAAAATCCGTTCTATAACATATGTGCATTTGTTTCATGATTTGCACGAGTCAACATCCTCTACCCTGCTGAAAATTTTAACGGGCGGTGCGCAGCAATGTAGACGCGCCACGCAGACAAAATAACGTCGATCCGTACTCCACATCCTGACCGCCGCCTACGGACAAGAAAGAAGACAACATTTTCCACCCGACGCTCCACGGCAACGGGCACGAGGCATCGCGGTAGCGACATACAGCGTCATCCACACCACACGACGAGAAATTTGCCGACCAAAATAAAAAAAACTCAAAATATTACCAACACAATATAAAAAATTTGATGAACACTTTCATATAAAAACTATATGTTTGTTTCTTTTTCTGAAAATTTTATATGATGTAAATACTTGTAATACCAAAACATGTAGAACCAACTTATGTAAGTAACACAAAGGGTTAAATCTATCAGCTCTGCCGAGGTTTTTCTGGGGTTTCCCTACTTCCCTCGTCCAATTGTCCCCAGCCATGTTACGTAAAAAGACTCAAAATGAATGTGTACCCATGACCTAATACACGGTAAAGTGAACTGAAAGTGACCAACGAACGAAAGAAAAGTGACACTCTTGGTCTACAAGGACCAAACATTAAGTAGTGTGTTCCTTGTAGCCCAGGGGGCCGTGTAGTGTCCCTTTTTTCAATATTCACCATTATCGAGGTGAAACATAAATAAAAATGACTGTATGTGACTCAAAATGAATTACAAACACTGATTTATCATTGATTTAACTGTAAAAATATACAATATATATCGATAAAAGCAGAAAAGACATTATTTTTAGTGTATGAGATTATAATGTGTAAGTAATTAAAAGAAGTACTATCATCTCTGTAAGAGTATAAAACACAATGCAAAGTCCATTGTTCTGTCTAGTCTGTTTTGTTCTGTTCCTTCTGGTGTTAGCTGGAATAAGGTACGCAAGCTATTGTGCTGCGCTAGCATTTGTTTCTGTCGTAACGTAACTGCAAATATTTAATGGTGTAAACTGTGTCCTAGTAAGAATATATTAGTATAAAGTGATCTCCGTGTGTTATTTCAAGAACCTACGCCACATTTATCTTATGAAAAGAATATTTAATGAAAATTATTTAGCATGTTTCCAGCTGCTGCGGAGAGAGTAACAGTGATCTCTGATTGTTAACAATTAGCCGCCATTACGCGGTACCTTTAAAAATATTTTTTCACAGCACAATGTTTGATAGCCGGATCGGAAGAAATTATGTAAAAATACTCAGTGAGATTAATTGAAGTAATCCAGTGAAATAATTTTATTAAAACTTGTCTATTTTCTGTGATAGTAATACTACGCTATTGCATTTACAGTAATTTGTAGGTAGCCTGGCGCTCGATAAAACCAGATATAATACGTAATTGGCAACCTACGAAATTCATTATTTTGCTTATTATATCTCTTTTGTATTTTTTTGAAAGCTAAAAGTAAAAACTAACTCCACTAAAAATCAGTAACAGATCACGATAAATCAAAGGACAAACAAATTTACTAGGAGAGTGTTTCCTCAAAATAAATAGTTACATTACACTATTTTTTTAAGAGATATAATAACCCCCTGCGGTAGGACGAGTCCGAGTGGACATCGTGCCACAGCCCTCAGAGTTCACAGGCGTTGCGCCGCTGATAGGAAAGGCTATGCCGACTTCGGTGGCCGAGCGGTTCTAGGCGCTTCCGTTCGGAACCGAGCGACTTCTACGGTCGCAGGTTCGAATCCTGCCTCGGGCATGGATGTGTGTGATGTTCTTAGGTTAGTTAGGTTTAAGTAGTTTTAAGTTCTAGGGGACTGATGACCTCGCATGTTAAGTCCCATAGTGCTCAGAGCTATTTGAACCAATCAGGAAAGGCTGCAGCAAAAAAACAATTTAGTATGTTGGGTGTTTACCTCACGATCGTATTGTGTATCCGGTGAGACAGTGTGTCTCACTGTTACTAGTTAGTTCCCGTCGCCGAATCAGTTCAGAGTACTGCTGTCAGACTGACGAGTGGAATAGTTCTTGTTGTACACCAAGGCCACAGGTCTTAGAAGTCGCTGTACTAATGTACGTTACAGTACTGTAGTCACAGTTTACTGATTCCGAACTGCGTACCTACTCATACACACACAGCAGGGGCGGGGGGTGGGGGGGGGGGGGGGGTGGACCTGCCAAACCGCGGTTACTTCACAGGACTGTTATTAATTGGCTGCTATATGCTTGGACCAATTCGGCCACCAAGTATCGAACAATCCCGTACTATTGTAAAAAGCTACAGCAGGGGCGAATCATGAAAGTTAAGTTGTTCCTTAATTAATAAAACTGGTATGCTCCTGTGGAGTTTACAAATTTGAATGCAATGTCTGTATTAGTCAAAAAGGAAGAGCGTTTAGAACGAGATTTAGTGAGCATTTCTTAACAAACAAACAAAAAAAAGTCAAGTAAAGGAGCACTCTACATTCGTTTAACACCTGAAGGCTGCAGGGCACCAGCCACCCACGTTTGATGATCTCTGCGGTTTACATAGTGCTCGGAGAGGCAGAGGGCTCGATTTATTCGAAGAGTTGGAATCCTTAAGCATACGTGTACGGACGATGAACAGTTGCCGAATGATCAGCTCACTAATAGGAACCAAGGATATTACGATTCAATGACGTCAATTTTTAAAATTTTTACATCAATTTGATTATGCTCTTCTCTTGGGTTCTATTTCGGTTTTTTAAATACCTCTCCCCCCAAATTATTCACTCCTATAATTATACTTTGAAGTCGAGTCGGGACTTATTGTTTTAAGAATTTCTTTTATCCCCGGTCATTGGGACGACACTTGTCTTTGGTGGTTATCTTGAAATAGTATTTAGTTGCAGCTGATGTTACTATTTTATCTACTTGAAGTAATTTAAAGTTTTTTTATGGGCGACTGTGTTGTAATTATAGTTAATCAGCTATGTTTAGATCTCTTTTCTAAATGTTAAATATGCTGACAGTCACATAACTGCTTCGAGCGCCACCGAAGTGCGTCCTCTGCAGACATTGAATGTAAGCCTCATTCCATTGCTCGTCTGTGTGCTCTCTTGACCTTCTTGCCGTGAAGTTAGGCGACAACACTGTGTATTATGTTTAAACGTCTACACTTGTTTGTGAGTGTGATCCTACCATTCCACCCTTCTGGCCTGCGAGAACGGCTTTAATAAGGTATTTAGCATTCTTTCCCGCGGTTACACGATATTATATTAGTTGTTTTTGACTAGAACTCCGCGGTCCACCTGATTCGATGCGTGCTTCAATGTAGCACACAGCCATTTTATGTTTTCAAAATGTTGCAAAAGGAAAACTTTAAGGCTAGTGACGATTCCTTATTCACATTTAGAATCCCGCAAGCTTGGACCATACGCAAATTTTTCCTTATTTCATTATCCCTATTCATAATCTGAAGATGCCCCAAGAAGGCGGCACGCATCGTTAATAAAAGAATAAGTTGCAAACCAAGTCTGTTTATAATTCAAAAATTAATAATGGTTTGTGACTTATGCCTAACTGTGTACTCTGTTTCCTCCTTCTAGTTGGTATATAACAAAATGCAGCTAGACGTAGGGTCAGTGGTCCTTTGTCTAACGATAAACTTGTCTAACATACTGTTCTTTGTGTTCAAAATAGATTATGTTATGCCATCACATCGATGAAGGAGAAGTTACTGAAGGAAGTGTACATCATGACTCACGAGTGGAAGTGAAACTCTGGATTACAGAGACCAGCAAAACAGTGCAATGTAATGATTAACGAAAATAAGTAAAAGGAGGGTAAACAACACATAAATCATGAATAAGTACGAGGAGGGAGGACGAACATGCGTGAGTACATTGAAATTAAGAGATTATAAAATGTAAATTTGTGGCGTGTTTCATTGTTGCAGCCGCGTCTCAGGTTAAGATTTAAAAATATGTTTCAGAAATCAAAGACAGATGGTGAAATGGATCAGCTATACTAGGCGTGATGTTCCGGTGCACAGGCTAAATTAGAACGGTGGGAGAACGACAAGGACGTCAGATGGAAAGCCTAAATTAATTCCAGGTGGAGGTATGATACGGTCAACTAGCGAAGATCAAGCAAAGGAGTTATAAATGAGGATGAAAACTAGGGATATTTTCCATATTAAACAAGTTCTTGAACATAGTTAATGGGTGGATGAAATGTAGAACCACCACATTTAGTATAAATGAGAATCACTGGCTAACATGGAATGACAAAATAGTTGCATGTACATAACCTAGGTAAGTGGATAAGGGTGAGCATCAAATATCGCTCCTAGAATAGGAGCATGATCGAAGGAGGAATGTGTGCAAAATAACACTAACCAATAACTAATGTGAGAGTAAATGAGTACGGATATAAGTGTTGGGATGATGCCAGTTATCTAACAAAAGAAGAGGATAACAATCTTAATTTAAGGAATAAACTCGAAATGTAATGTCACTTGTAACGCCGGAAATGCATATCCTCCTATTTCTATTTATTGTACTATGAATTTTTTTCCATATTTTGTACCTGAAGATATGACATTTCGGTGTCTTTATACATTGTAATTGTTTTACAATTTATATGTATATATATATATATATATATATATATATATATATATATATATATATGCATTTATGTCGATGTATAATTGGTTTGTTTTGTAAATATTATTTGTATTATTATGCTGGATCTTGCCTAGGGAAAACTATGCTATCCAACGATTACATCGATAGGTCGTGTGGAGAACCAAAGTGTTTAGGATCTTCAGTAGTGTTAACTATGTCGCGCGGAGCGCGGGCAGAGCGGAGTCTGGCTGTGGTAGGGCGGTGGATCAGGTGTGTTGAGTGACGCTCCCGCTTTCGGGGTTTGGCAGCATGTAATTGCGCTCGACCTGCTATGATAGTTCCTGACACGGTGTCGCGGACGGGAAGCATTAGCTGGTATACATCAAGAGCCCGTTTCGCCTGGTGACCGTGTCGAGAAGAAGGCGCGCCGACAGCCAGCTTCTGCAACAGCGACAGCCGACAATAAGTGATTGTCGCCACCTCCTCGATCGACGACTTCAAACCTTCAATCAACCACCAAGGAAGGCTGAAAGCACGTAAAGGTTTAGAACTGTATGGCAGACCTCAGCTTTTTAAACTGTTCCATTTGCATAATTAAAATACAGCAACTTAGCATGAACCTTTGTTGCTCATTGTCCCAATTGCATTACCAAGCAGGGTCCCTTCCTTTTCCGAAATGAACCCGAGTGTCGTTGAAATTCAAACGCCAGCATTAAAGTAATATCATTCCATTTCACTGCTTTAATTTCAAAGTTCAGTTAAAGTATTCATAGCTGGTTACAATAAACAAACAGAACTATATTTAGATTACATAAGCACAAATTAAGAGTGCGAGTTTTGTTACCAGATTTTAGCTTACCTGTGACTGCAGCTCAGCTTGGTACGTACTAATTTTTACTATTGTTAATTGTTCAAAATCATTTAATTCAAGTTCAAAGTTAAATCTCTCATTTATAAATTAGCTTACCTGTGACTACAGCTCAGCTTGGTACGTACTAATTTTTACTATTGTTAATTGTTCAAAATCATTTAATTCAAGTTCAAAGTTAAATCTCTCATTTATAAATTGCGTAGATTCAAGTTGCTTTTGAGATGATTGTTGAGGTAGCCCAAGACTAACCTTGTTTTATTTTATTTCATAGTGCTTCGGAAACAAAGTTCACTATTAATTTCAGTCACTAAATTAACTTTCAGATTTCCGGTTTTATTTATTCTTTTGCTAAATTAAGTCAGAGTGTAGCGAAATTTATTACTCCTGACAAACATTCAGTTTTCACACAACACGTGTCAACCTTCAGTTGCCACGCTTTTAGTACTAATTATATGTGCATTAACCTTTCTTTTTCTATTATTATAGTAGTTGTCCATAGGACTGGAGACCGTAATTTTCCCCAGATCTCAAATATCTAATTAACGCCAGTCAGTTGTTAACATAACGACCGCATATTTGCTTTCTTTATTAACTTTATCCTTTTTCAAAATTAATTTCCACCAATTTCATTTTCATTTTTCCTTTCATTTAGATGTAACCCTTCCTCCCTCTTTACCGACAGATTAACTTCGGTGACGATGGCTTTTAGCAAATTTCCATTAAGTACACACGGTTTAATTTTTCACTTTCATTAAGGTCGATAAGTGAGGGAGAGGTTACACACTGAATATTAGTAGTTAAGGTTTTCTGATTGTGATACCACAGGATACTTTATTTTGTAAAATTATTACTTGCTATGAGTGTATGAAAAGTTTTATCTTGTCTTTAATTAGTAGGTCCAAATTTTGAGTATGTTATCTCACTGATGAAAGCACAACGTTCAATTTTTTTAAAAAGTAGTCTCTTCATAGAATTGCAGATGTGTGTTTACTTGAAGATAATAAAGAAATTGAGAAACAATACCTTTCATTTGCATAAAATGATAAATCTTAAATGAATGTAAAAAGACACACTAATAGGCATGGCTGGTAATTAGTTTGTGAAAGGTGCGTACAGGAGTCTGTAACGAGCAAACGAGAGGAGGCGCTGACACATGGAGCACTCAGGTGGGAGCAGAGCGAGTCTTCAGGGCCGGCAGTGCACGACCGCCGTGCCCCCAGAGGGATGGACGGCAGACGTCAGCGGTGGAGACGGACTGGGAGCTCGACTGCGACGCACGCCCTGACACCTCTGCGGGACGGCGCGTGGCTCCGGGCAGGCTGGCGAACGCATCACAACATTGGCAGAAAGGAACTGCCGATCCTGATAGCAGGTAGTAACGGTGGCACCCTCAACCGACCCACAACAAAACCGGTACGAAAGAGAAAGCAGCTGGAGGCTAAATGGAGGAGAAGGAGACTTAAGCAGCAGCATGCATGGCACGGACAAATAACTGATTCCATGCAACCCCTACACCTAGTCATGAACATGGCAGCATATTCCTCTTATTTCCTGGTAATGCCCATTGAGGATAACAGCTGAAGGGCTGTACATGCCGAATTGAAATGAATATTTTCCCTTAATGAGAAACAAGAATGATGTTCCACTTGCTCAGTATGATGGTAATGCATGGACAGGAGCAAATCCTTGTCTTTAGATCTCATTACAATAACCAACCTACGATGTGGAGTAATTAACCACCACAGCTCTCCACAGTAAATTCATCCCTCAGTTCTCTTTGAGACACTAAGCCCAACTGTGTGCTGTGACGAATCACAGACTACAGTCCATATCCAAATATCTACGTGGTCATTAATCAAACGCCGTTCCTCTGGCCCAGTGTGGCGGAATACTCACCTCACGCCCTCACTACCATGCTAGTGGACCATGGAGCACAGCAGTCATGATATTCCGAGCCAACGCTACTTACGTGTATCAACTCTGTCATGTTGCCAAACATTCCCAGCCCAATGACTAACGCAGCAATGCTGACTATTAACTTGGATCTCAAGCACAGCAATCTCACGTGATGCTAAGCCCAGAATCAGAACTTATTGGTAGATAAACGAAGTGCAACATCGGACCTTCGAGAGTGCCAATTTTATTCATGTATTTTCAATTTTCCTTTTTAATGAACATTCGGTATCATTTATAATCATTCACAGCATACTATGTGCTGAATTCTGTATCGATAATGTATGTGTATGCATAACTAATAAAACAACATATGTTTTGTAACACATTGTAGGCTTAACAGAACACAATAAACAATTTACACTGAAGCGCCAAAGAAACTGGTATAGGTATGGGTATTCATATACAGAGATATGTAAAGAGACACAATACGGCGCAGTGGCCGGCAATGTCTATATAAGACAATAAGTGTCTGGCGCAGGAAGATCGGTTACTGCTGCTACAATGGCAGGCTAACAAGATTTAAGGAGTTTGAACGTGGTGTTATAGTCGGTGCACAAGCGATGGGATACATCATATGCGAGGTAGAGATGAAGCGGGGATTTTCCCAAACATCCACTTGACAAGTGTACCATGAATATGAGGAATCCGGTAAAACATCAAATCTCCGACATTGCTGCGTCCGGAAAAATATCCTGCAAGAACGGCACCAACGACGACTGAAGAGATTCGTTCAACGTGACAGAAGTGCAATCCTTCCACAGAATGATGCAGATATCAATGATGCGCCATCAACAAGTGTCATCGTGTGAACCATTCAACGAAACATCATCGATGCCGGCTTTCGGAGCCGAAGGTCCACTTGTGTACCCTTGATGACTGCACGACACAAAGCTTTACGCCTCACCTGGGCCTTTCAACACCGACATTGGACTGTTGATGACTGGAAACATGTTGCCTGGTCGGACGAGTCTCGTTTCAAATTGTAGCAAGCAGATGGACGTGTACGGCTATGGAGATAACCTTATGAATTCAGGGGACTGTTCAAGCTGGTGGGGCATGTGCGGCTGGAGAGATATGGGGTCCCTGATACGTCTAGATGTGACTCTTACAGGTGACACGTACAAAAGCATCCAGTATGATCACCTGCATCCATTCATATCCATTATGTATTCTGGCGGACTTAGGCAATTCCAGCAGGTCAATGCGACCAAGAGTAAATAATATGTACTGATCACCATGAAATAATAATCTAGAATCTGGTGAGATAGACCTAATCTTATTTAATTATGTTTGACCTTCATGTTAGATACTGTGAATTTTTTTAAATTTTTGTTTTAATCTGAAATGCAAAATATCTTATGCGTTTGTGTTAGAGTTTATGAGAGTGGGTGTTAGGAGAATGGAACAGCATAGCACTGTTAGACTACCGTGCATGCAGATAGTATAAGAATAATAGTAGTAACCCGAGTACGCTGAAGCCATAATAGAACCAGAGAGCGTGAACGTCTGAAATCAAACAATAAGTCCTGTCTTTTGTATAAAGCAGCATGAGTGAGTTTGATGGGAATACCGACATTGGTTTGACAAATGAGGCGTTAATAAGGCTTAAGGGCTGAACTCCTTTCTACTGTTCAATATATTGTGTTGTGAGCCTACCAGTACTGAAAGAGAGTGTGACAATACCCCTTGTTGAATGAATGTGGATGAACGTTTATGTGTAACTGAAACCGATGTAACCGTTCCTTCCTCATTTGTCAACCCTTCTGTGTTTTCTGCATGACTTGTGGATTAGTGAGAAATCGACTGGAAAAGCTACAACCTGTTTCTAGGTGTAATATGGCGTCGACTTTGTTCACAGTGAAGTCGGGAAGAGTGAGGGAGGCCTAATTTTTCCGCCGTTTTTAGGTCTCTCTACTTACCTACATCAACAGAAGGAAATTACCTCCATTTCAGTTCTTGTATGCCCCCAGCAGATGGGTGAGCTTCATTTTCGCGCCAATTCCGAGTTGTGTACCTCAGTCATTAGAAACGGAACCCTTATAGGAGCACTTTGTTGTCCGGCTTTTAAGACTCCATTTTCGCAGAAATAAGTGGAGGTGTCACATTGAGGTTTATGTAAACACTGATATCTATGGTCCCTTTGTGATGTAAACAATTTAAGCTTCTAAGTCTGTGCAATCAAAACATACAGCAATTTATGTCACGTATTTTGATGCAGACTCACTCATCGAAACCTACTCGATACTACAGGCTGCCCCAGAATCACGAAATTGACAAGAAGCAAGGTCTCGCAGTACAAGTAAAGGAAAAATCTGAAAATTGTCAATTTGTACATATGTCACACAAAAGGCATTTTTTGACATTTGTTGTCTGTGTATCTGTCGATCTGTTACGACCCCTTTTCCTCAGCAAGCGATAGAAGTATCAAGTTAAAATTTATGAAAAAAACGAAGGTCTACAGTCCGCCAGCGGTGTAAAACTTTTAAGCTTTACAGTCACTTCTGCCAAAAGATACAGCTGTCTGTTAAGACTCAGTTTTGAAAGTAGTGGGTGGCGTACCAGGCAGAAATTTACTTGTCAGTGTAAAAAATTTAAGCTTTTATGTCAATGCAGTAAAAAGATATAGTAATTTGTATCATACATTTTGCCATTCACAAAGTCACTCATCAAAATCTAGCTATATACATAATTAAGTTTGTGCAGAATCCACAGTGTGTGTCCAACATCCACTTGTCTGACTTTCAGGTTATACAAGTGTCCCAGAGGTATGAGCCGCTTATCTTGACAACTGATAGGTATCACTCTACGTTGTGACCTTGAATTTACCACACACAGTTGCCAGAGAGGCGTGGGTGGGGTAGTAGGTGACACTGTGACCTTGACTTTGGTTCCTGTATGCTCACTGTTCCACTACTCAGATATGGTTCATTGCCATGTGTTGCTATTTTCAGTTATTTGTTTCCAGATTTAAGAGTCTGAAACCTTTCTCTAGCGCTTCTCTGAAAAGTCTTTGTGATAGGGACTGTCCTTTACCGACTCTTGCTTCATTTCTGAAATTCGCACAGTTTCTTCTTCAGCTTATTAAAATATGTTGAATCAGTGCCTGGTCTCCTGAAGCATACTGAAAACAAAGTACAGCAACGTAAATGCTTAAGGCTATTGGTGATCAATCAATAACAAAGGCTCTACTCTCAAAACAAAAAGAAAATGATGACGACTTTTAACAAATATTCTTGCTTAAAATGATAACCTACAGAAACTTTTAAGTCTATTTAACGTTGCAGCCAAAAACCTAAATATGGTCATATCAACTCAAAAAAAAAAGCAGATATATGACTATAACTGTGGAATCAATTATGTGGAAACTCGCAGTGTATGGAAAAATTATGCAACAGGTAACGACGTTTAAATATTTTGGTATTTATCTATCCAGCAGTGGAAGTGTCGAAAAGGAAATTAGAGAACAAGTAGCAAAGCCAAATAAAGTAGCAGGGTATTTAAGAAATACTATTTGGAAAAACAAGCCGATAGGAAAATATGTAAAGGCAATAATATTTTTACGACATACACAGCTGAGACAACACCGGAAACATAAAAAAGATACTTTTGCCAACGTGGGAAATGAAAATTCTGCGAAGGATTACAGGGAAGACACTGGGAGAAAAGTGAAAGCATTAGAAAAGGATGTAAAATGGCTCTGAGCACTATGGGACTTACCATCTGTGGTCATCAGTCCCCTAGAACTTAGAACTACTTAAACCTAACTAACCTAAGGACTTCACACACATCCATACCCCAGGCAGGATTCGAACCTGCGACCGTAGCGGTCACGCGGTTCCAGATTGACGCGCCTAGAACCGCACGGCCACAGCAGCCGGCAAAAGGATGTAACGTAAACTCCTCTAATGAGTGGAGGAAGCACGAATGGAGCGAACACACAGACACGATGGATGAAAGGAAGACTGCGAAAATTGTAACAAATAAATCGCCAGCTGGTGAAAGAAATATTGGCTGTCCAAGTAAATGATGGAACGACAACTTCAGGGTAGACTGAGGGGTACAGAAGGAAAGGGGCTTTAGCCAAGGATGAAAAGAAGAAGTATAAGAAGAAAATGAAGAAGAAAATGCAACTTTACTATTTTACTATTCTCATCCTCTACACTTCTTCGTCAACAGTACTACAGGCCTCAATTCAATGTGTTACAGGTTTCGGCTCTGGATGTTGGTGGTTTTAATGTAATGATATTATAATTCATACAGCATGATAAAGTTTCTCACAAACATCGAAATGATTTGATTTATATACTCTTAGTACAAGAAGGGAAAGCAGAAAGATGGAAGGAGTATATAGAGGGTCTATACAAGGGCGATGTTCTTGAGGACAATATTATGAAAATGGAAGAGGATGTAGATGAAGATAAAATGGGAGATATGATACTGCCTCAAGAGTTTGACAGAGCACTGAAAGACCTGAGTCGAAACAAGGCTCCGGGAGTAGACAACATTCCATTAGAACTACTGACGGCCTTGGGAGATCCAGTCCTGACAAAACTCTACCATCTGGTGAGCAAGATGTATGAGACAAGCGAAATACCCTCAGACTTCGAGAAGAATATAATAATTACAATCCCAAAGAAAGCAGGTGTTGACAGATGTGAAAATTACCGAACCATCAGTTTAATAAGTCACAGCTGCAAAATACTAACGCGAATTCTTTACAGACGAATGGAAAAACTACTAGATGCCGACCTTGGGGAAGATCAGTTTGGATTCCATAGAAATATTGGAACACGTGAGGCAATACTGCCCCTACGACTTATCTTAGAAGCTAGATTAAGAAAAGGCAAACCTACGTTTCTAGCATTTGTAGACTTAGAGAAAGCTTTTGACAATGTTGACTGGAATACTCTCTTTCAAATTCAGAAGGTGGCAGAGGTAAAATATAGGGAGCGAAAGGCTACTTACAATTTGTATAGAAACCAAATGGCAGTTATAAGAGTTGAGGGGCATGAAAGGGAAGCATTGTTTGCTGTGCGGAGGGAGTGAGACAGGGTTGTAGCCTCTCCCCGATGTTATTCG
The DNA here is from genome assembly GCF_021461385.2 of Schistocerca piceifrons. Taxonomy (NCBI): domain Eukaryota; kingdom Metazoa; phylum Arthropoda; class Insecta; order Orthoptera; family Acrididae; genus Schistocerca; species Schistocerca piceifrons. Next base: position 545,638,811 of record NC_060144.1, read on the forward strand.
ATCTGTATATTGAGCAAGCAGTGAAGGAAACAATAGAAAAATTCGGAGTAGGTACTAAAATCCATGGAGAGGAAATAAAAACTTTGAGGTTCGCCGATGACATTGTAATTCTGTCAGAGACAGCAAAGGACTTGGAAGAGCAGCAAAATGAAATGGACAGTGTCTTGAAAGGAGGGTATAAGATGAACATCAACAAAAGCAAAACGAGGATAATGGAACGTAGTCGAATTAAGTCCGGTGATGCTGAGGGAATTAGATTAGGAAATGAGACACTTAAAGTAGTAAAGGAGTTTTGCTATTTGGGGGGCAAAATAACTGATGATGGTGGAAGTAGAGAGGATATAAAATGTAGGCTGGCAATGGCAAGGAAAGCGTTTGTGAAGAAAAGAAATTTGTTAACATCCAGTATTGATTTAAGTGTCAGGAAGTCATTTCTGAAAGTATTCGTATGGAGTGTAGCCATGTATGGAAGTGAAACATGGACGATAAATAGTTTGGACAAGAAGAGAATAGAAGCTTTCGAAATGTGGTGCCACAGAAGAATGCTGAAGATTAGATGGGTAGATCACATAACTAATGAGGAAGTATTGAATAGGATTGGGGAGAAGAGAAGTTTGTGGCACAACTTGACCAGAAGAAGGGATCGGTTGGTAGGACATGTTCTGAGGCATCAAGGGATCACCAATTTAGTATTGTAGGGCAGCGTGGAGGGTAAAAATCGTAGAGGGAGACCAAGAGATGAACACACCAAGCAGATTCAGAAGGATGTAGGTTGCAGTAGGTACTGGGAGATGAAGAAGTTTGTACAGGATAGAGTAGCATGGAGAGCTGCATCAAACCAGTCTCAGGACTGAAGACCACAACAATAACAACAGTAGTTATTCAAATTAACCTTCTTTTGATATAACACAACACTCGGACAGATTCAATAATTTAATGGCCTAAGAGAGGTGAGATTCCGATTAATTATAATTACCATCTCTAGACTTTCTCTTAGTTAATTAGATCGCCACCTGCCAGTTTATACTTTATTCCATTCATCAAAAGGTAAACGGAAACGACTCAATCACAATGCACTGAGGTGTGCAAAAAAAAGTTCTGTGTCTTCATTAAACAAAAATTAGCTAATAAATGCTAACGGAAAGAAGGACACACTATCTTCCATCAAGTAAATCTCATCTGTGTTAGCAATGTAGACTATAAACAGTCACGCCTTTCAATTACGTTATTTGTTACTTGTTTCCAACATGCCGTTTTTTTTTGTCTTGCACTCAACAAAAATTCTTCTGCAAGGCTCAACAGTATTTAGAAAAATGTAATGGTCTTGATGAGAGATTGTAACATTGGTTTTAAGCATTAAACATTTTTCATTGCAGGCACACGTCTTTCTCATGAAGAATACTAGCTTCCACAAACAATATTTCTCAGAGAAAGTGCTATAAGACTATTTTATAAAGTAATATCATTATAAAAACCCCAAAAACAATAATTATATATCTAACAGCCTGTAAGCTTACGTAACTGGTTTTTGACAGAGAAATCGCATTTGAATGTTGGTTGTTTGTGAGAATATCGTGCTGTGTATTGTGTAAGAAGGAGAAACGTCTTCTAGTGCGTGGAGTGGCAGGATCGTGAACTACCGAGAAGGGGGTTCCAGTTCTACAATAGTACAGCTCGTACTTGGTATCGCACGACTGTTATTCGAATGTGGACTCCATGGGTTCAAGGTAGCAACACTCACTGCCTTGTAGGATCTCAGCGGTCCGAACTACTAGCGCCCCAGAGAAGACAGCACTATTTATTCAACGGTGCAGGATCGTACAACGACGCTTTAAGGGCTACTACTATCTATTGTGGTAGACACAGTAAACTGTACTCCGTAAGCATCGCTGGTTCTCGGGAACATTCTGAGCTGAGCGCAGCTTTTCTGGCAGGGGCACTGCCTTTCTGTTACATTCAGCAATTCCCAAGCGCCTTCGGTCATGCGTCAGAACGCGAGGGGGGAGTTGTTCGGGCTTCGATTAGGACGTTCGCGTGCAGTTGAGTTACACCCAAAACTATTTGAACAGTTTCCTGATATGATGAACAATGAGTCCTGAGGTTTTCCGTCGATTGGCAGAGCAACAGCGACTAATTATTCGGTTTATTCGTGGAGGATGCGCGTAATTATGCTCGAAATTACACCGAAGAGCCAAAGATATTCGTACACCTGACTAACATCGTGTAGGGCCCCGCGAGCACGCAGAAGTGCCGCAGCACAACGTGACATGGACCCGACTAATGTCTGAAGTAATGCTGGAGACAACAGACACCATGAATCCTGCAGGGCTCTCCACAAATCCGTAATAGTACGACGGGGTGGAGATCTCTTCTGAACAGCACGTTGCAAGACATCCCAGATACGCTCAATAATGTTCATGTCTGGGGACTATGGTGGACAGCGGAAGTGTTTAAACTCAAGAAGAGTTTATTTGTTAACAAAATCTTCCGTCGGTTCTTGGTAGAACAATATTATAATAAATGAAAAGCACCAGTTTGCAAAAGCACACTGGCGCTTTTCATATACCAAAAGAGGTTCCTGGAGACATTCTGTAGCAATTCTGGACGTGTGGGGTGTTGCATTGTCCTGCTGGAATTGCCCAATGGACATGAATGGGTGCAGGTGATCATGCAGGATGCTTACTTACGTGTCACCTGTTAGAGTCGTAATTAGACGTATCAGGGGTCCCATACCACTCCAACTACACACGCTCCACCCCATTAGAGAGCCTCCACCAGCTTTGAACAGTTCCCTGCTGACATGCAGGTCAATGGATTCATGAGGTTGTCTCCATACCCGTACACGTCCATCTGTTCGATACAATCTGAAATGAGACTCGTCCGACCAGACAACATGTTTCCAGTCATCAACATTCCAATGTAGGTGTTGATGGTCCCCAGGAGGCGTAAAGCATCAAGGGTACACTAGTCGACCTTCGAATCCGAAAGCCGACATCGATGATGTTTCGTTGAATGGTTCGCATGCTGACACTTGTTGATGGCCCAGCATTGAAATCTGCAGCAATTTGTGGAAGTGTTGCACTTTTGTCACGTTGAACGATTCCCTTCAGTCGTCGTTAATCCCGTTCCTGCAGGATCTTTTTCCGGTCACAGCGATGTCGGAGATTTGATGTTTAACCGGATTCCTGATATTCACGGTACACTAGTGAAATCGTAGGGGAAAATCCCCACTTCATCACTGCCTCTGAGATGCTGTGTCCCATCGCCCTTGCGGCGACTATAAAACAACGTTCAGACTCACTTAAATCTTGATAACCTACCATTGTAGCAGCAGTAACCGACCTAACAACTGCGTCAGACACTTGTTGTCCTACATAGGCGTTGCCGACCGCAGCGCCGTATTCTGCCCGTTTACATATCTCTGTAGTTGTATACGAATGCCTACACCACTTCCTTTGGCGCTTCAGTGTAGTAGACTAAACAGTAAAGCCGTCGTCACACAGACCGGGAATCCGAACGTTGAGCGTTGAGCGTGCCGAGTTTGTGACGTCATAGCGTGGATTAGCACGCTCGGGAGTCTTTCCGAGCGTGCAGAGCAATATCTGGCATGTCAGATATTCTGAGCGTACGTTTGAGCGTTGACCAATGAGATGGCACAACGCCACCTACGTCACAAGCACGCCGTTTCCTTTCGGTACAGAGTTGCGAGGCACCATATTGGCATTCATTCCAAGCCTGTATGTACATATGCCGTTTCTGAGCACCAGCAAATTGAGAATCACTGGAAAACCCGTTGTTAACTGTGTGATTCGTTCCAATAAAATAATGAGAAACATCGTATTCGTGGCAAAAGAGTTATTGTAACTTAAGTATCATGAGAGTAGGCTATTTGAAGGCAGCGACACACTGAAGATCCACCCAAAACGCATTGTTCTTGGTACAATTTGCTATAATTAAATTTCAATTAGTAACATATCTACGAATAAGGTTTTCAGCAACGGGTAATATAAATGATTAGATGCCCAAGGCCTGATGTTGGTCTAGCGTAATGAGTAGCGTGACTGTCGTCATTAGAATTAATTGGTGGGGCGGTGGTTCGAATCTTAACATTTCCAATTTTTTTCCTAACATTCACGTTTTTATTAGGTTCTGATACTTTATGATTAGTTTAATATAAGTATATACTATAATATTTGATGTTATGTAAATATAAGTTCACCTTGTTTGAGAGGTGACTTTGTCCGATTGGCTTAATCTACAGGACAGCTTGCGCTACATGTATAAAGATATATTGCTCCTTTTTCTTTGACGCTTCGTAATTCACATGTTGCAAAGATTCTGCTACTGGGTAGGAACAGTGATCAAGTAAGACTGACCTTGGGGCTTTACTAAATGTTTATCTTATGCACAGAAGTATTCCAAATTTGTAACGCACTGTTTGTAATGGAACTTTTATAAACCTGTGTCCTTATTGATCAGACATGGTACTTTCCTTTTCGTGGACGATGGAGGAAATGTGCGTTTTAATAGAGCTAACGTGCGAATTTGACGCGCGCCCGTTGAGTAAACTGTGTGATTTACGAACTAGAAACATCCCTCAACTGTCGCTGGAGTGCGTTGCGATTGCGCATACCACGTTGGGGCCCACGTACCGTATGCACAAGTAGCACCATTCCTGAGCGTTCGGCAGCACGTTGAACTCGGCACGCTCAACGTTAACGTTCGACAGCACGGTCCGTGTGGCGACGGCTTAAGGCCATTCCTAGAGAGTAGCATCTGTGTGTTATTATTTCGACTTCACGTAGGCTACCGCTGACAATTACAGCGTGATAGTTTAGTTTGAATAACCAATACAGCAATACAGTCATGCATCTGCATGCAAATATCATTTTCGCTGTAGAATTGGAAACGAATATGAGCCTCAGTTACTTGGACGTATACGTTGTAGGAAACCGACTGCCACGAATATAATTATCAGGGCTGACTCTTGCCGTGCGTTCTTTTACACCATGTTCAATAGATTAGCCTAGTTAGAGATGGACCAAGCATGCATTTAAAGAGAAACAGACATAATCATTTAGGGTTGGAAAATGGTTATACGCCAAATGACATTCTTGAAATAAGGGATTCAGTTTCTGTCTCTTATTCAGGATTGTCGCAAGTGGGTTTAAGAAAGCAAATAAACAGATTCGCTTGGTGAAAACCCAAATAAAGTCTTAAAATCAGCGTCTACAAAACATTATATGAATCCTGCGATATAACATATACCGGGCAAACGAGAGTTAAGGAACAGGAATAAAAACTCCACTGCCTTGGACGCCACTTCTTGGCCCATTGCATTTCACTTCTCCCAACCTCCACTCTCCAGCTAAGGACATTTCCCTCAATGTTATTACTGTTCTATGGATATTTTCTCTGAACACAAATACCCGGTTTGCATTGACATTACATCTTATTCTCATTTTCATATGTCTCAACTTTTTATACAGGCAGTAATAACACTGTACCTTCATGTTCTTGCCATGTCTTGTATTTTTGTATCGGTATCTAGGCACAGATCTAGCCGTTTTCCGATGGTTTGTTCTACACAATGCGACTTGTTACTTGTACTGTAACATCTCCTTGGTCCATTATATTCCCATTCTCCTCCCCCCCCCCCTCCGCCTCTCCCCCCCCCCCATAACCCCCCCCCCCCACACCATCCTGCTTTGAACACCTGACAGACTGTGGTTACGGTTCTTCGAATAGTTCATGGTTTGTATCAGAACTTGAAATCCAGTTTGCGTTGACAATGTGTTTGATTCTAATTTGTATGTGTCTTAACTTTTTATACAAACAATAACAAACTGTACCTTTATGTTTCTTGAAAAGGTTTGCGTGTCTATGTTATGGTACATTTATTTTGTTTATTCTATTTCTAAGCGTTTAGAATTTTTGTTCAGACACTCATCGTAGCTATTGTGATCCTTTCATCTGTTAGCTTTTATTACCGGTTGACGTCAAGCAGTATGCCTCTGTCCATTCGTTTTCTTATTTTCGTTGTAATTTTAGTTTACTTTGTTGTTTGGTTTCTATTATATTCGTTGTCAATTACTGCGATGTACGGCGCCAATGTTGCTACTGTTCTGCCCTGTGATAGCAGTCAATATGACATCATTCATTGGTGTTTATTTTACATTTTAAAATTTGGTAAATATTTTTTGTTGATCTCTATCATGTAATCATGTCTGATATTCTTCATAAACAAAATTCTCTATCAATCTTGACGATGTATGGCGTCACATTTGCTACTGTTCTGTCACCTGACAGCAGCCATGCGACTTCGTTCTTTGCTGTACTAGTTTTATACTAAAAATATTTTGCAGACTTCCTTATTGTTATAATTTATCATGTATATTTGACTTTTGTATGTTTATGATTTAAATTTTTAGGACTATATAGTCAGTCACAACGAATTATGGCGCCACCATCACTACTACACTCCTGGAAATGGAAAAAAGAACACATTGACACCGGTGTGTCAGACCCACCATACTGGCTCCGGACACTGCGAGAGGGCTGTACAAGCAATGATCACACGCACGGCACAGCGGACACACCAGGAACCGCGGTGTTGGCCGTCGAATGGCGCTAGCTGCGCAGCATTTGTGCACCGCCGCCGTCAGTGTCAGCCAGTTTGCCGTGGCATACGGAGCTCCATCGCAGTCTTTAACACTGGTAGCATGCCGCGACAGCGTGGACGTGAACCGTATGTGCAGTTGACGGACTTTGAGCGAGGGCGTATAGTGGGCATGCGGGAGGCCGGGTGGACGTACCGCCGAATTGCTCAACACGTGGGGCGTGAGGTCTCCACAGTACATCGATGTTGTCGCCAGTGGTCGGCGGAAGGTGCACGTGCCCGTCGACCTGGGACCGGACCGCAGCGACGCACGGATGCACGCCAAGACCGTAGGATCCTACGCAGTGCCGTAGGGGACCGCACCGCCACTTCCCAGCAAATTAGGGACACTGTTGCTCCTGGGGTATCGGCGAGGACCATTCGCAACCGTCTCCATGAAGCTGGGCTACGGTCCCGCACACCGTTAGGCCGTCTTCCGCTCACGCCCCAACATCGTGCAGCCCGCCTCCAGTGATGTCGCGACAGGCGTGAATGGAGGGACGAATGGAGACGTGTCGTCTTCAGCGATGAGAGTCGCTTCTGCCTTGGTGCCAATGATGGTCGTGTGCGTGTTTGGCGCCGTGCAGGTGAGCGCCACAATCAGGACTGCATACGACCGAGGCACACAGGGCCAACACCCGGCATCATGGTGTGGGGAGCGATCTCCTACACTGGCCGTACACCACTGGTGATCGTCGAGGGGACACTGAATAGCGCACGGTACATCCAAACCGTCATCGAACCCATCGTTCTACCATTCCTAGACCGGCAAGGGAACTTGCTGTTCCAACAGGACAATGCACGTCCGCATGTATTCCGTGCCACCCAACGTGCTCTAGAAGGTGTAAGTCAACTACCCTGGCCAGCAAGATCTCCGGATCTGTCCCCCATTGAGCATGTTTGGGACTGGATGAAGCGTCGTCTCACGCGGTCTGCACGTCCAGCACGAACGCTGGTCCAACTGAGGCGCCAGGTGGAAATGGCATGGCAAGCCGTTCCACAGGACTACATCCAGCATCTCTACGATCGTCTCCATGGGAGAATAGCAGCCTGCATTGCTGCGAAAGGTGGATATACACTGTACTAGTGCCGACATTGTGCATGCTCTGTTGCCTGTGTCTATGTGCCTGTGGTTCTGTCAGTGTGATCATGTGATGTATCTGACCCCAGGAATGTGTCAATAAAGTTTCCCCTTCCTGGGACAATGAATTCACGGTGTTCTTATTTCAATTTCCAGGAGTGTATATTGCCATCTGGCGCCAACGTACACCCCTATGTTTCATGTTAACATTTTTCACTAATCTCTTTGTTACGTATACAACTTCTAACCTTTATATTTGCGTGCATCGTGTTGCGCCGACGCATATTTTTACCTTAGTACCTTGAGTGTACAACGAAGAGTTGGTCTTGTATTTCACTATTGTGATTCTGTTTTTTTTCCTTCTGCCGTTACTATTTTCAACAGGTATTTGAAAATGGGCAAGTCCGAAACGTGTCATATTACGAACAATGAAGTCATTCTATTTTTGAAGAATGACTTTTTCAGTAGCGACTAATCCAGTCTTTATGCAGTATTACTGCTCATTTTCATCGTGCCAGCCTGCCTCCTACGCGACCTTACGTCGCAGTTGTGTCAATACAGCAATGGCATAATGAAGTGTCAAATTGGAACTAAAATTTATCTGTTAATATGAGCACGACTGGGTCTAGGTATTGTTAGTAAGTACGTTAATCACGAATTTAATAAACGAAGTAAAAATAGTACGTACTTTTGCGCTTTAAAGGCAATATTTTTCCACTGAAATGTGAGGAACTTTAAAAATTGTAAAGTAAAGAGATATACATTTTTCGCTGTAGGCAACACAGTCGTATTTTGCAACGAAGCATATTCTCTCTGTTAAACATCGCTTACGCAAAACCGTTCGTCACAAACTAAACTCCTGCAATGAAGCACGAGGAAAAAATACAAGCGGAAGAAGTTCATAAAGTCACGTAAACAGAAATGGGCTTGTTAGCTGTACAATAAATATCCACATGGAAATTGCGACGACTGTCAGCACGGTGGCCATTGTGCCGGCTTCTGTGACGCGACAGCGGAATGTGATCGACTGACAGTGGTTCGCCCAGCGGCAAATTTGGACACAAGAGTGGCTCCTGCCCAACGTTTCAAACGAGCCACGGTTCTGCGTACATTATCACAATTGATGTTAATCCGTGTGGAGGCTCTGAGAAGAACGAAATCCACATGGAAATTGCGACGACTGTCAGCACGGTGGCCATTGTGACGGCTTTTGTGACGCGACAGCGGAATGCGATCGACTGACAGTGGTTCGCCCAGCGGCAAATCTGGACACAAGAGTGGCTCCTGCCCAACGTTTCAAACGAGCCACGGTTCTGCATACATTATCACAATTGATGTTAATCCGTGTGGAGGCTCTGAGAAGAACGAAATCCACATGGAAATTGCGACGACTGTCAGCACGGTGGCCATTGTGCCGGCTTCTGTGACACGACAGCGGAATGCGATCGACTGACAGTGGTTCGCCCAGCGGCAAATCTGGACACAAGAGTGGCTCCTGCCCAACGTTTCAAACGAGCCACGGTTCTGCGTACATTATCACAATTGATGTTAATCCGTGTGGAGGCTCTGAGAAGAACGAAATCCACATGGAAATTGCGACGACTGTCAGCACGGTGGCCATTGTGACGGCTTTTGTGACGCGACAGCGGAATGCGATCGACTGACAGTGGTTCGCCCAGCGGCAAATCTGGACACAAGAGTGGCTCCTGCCCAACGTTTCAAACGAGCCACGGTTCTGCATACATTATCACAATTGATGTTAATCCGTGTGGAGGCTCTGAGAAGAACGAAATCCACATGGAAATTGCGACGACTGTCAGCACGGTGGCCATTGTGCCGGCTTCTGTGACGCGACAGCGGAATGCGATCGACTGACAGTGGTTCGCCCAGCGGCAAATCTGGACACAAGAGTGGCTCCTGCCCAACGTTTCAAACGAGCCACGATTCTGCGTACATTATCACAATTGATGTTAATCCGTGTGGAGGCTCTGAGAAGAACGAAATCCACATGGAAATTGCGACGACTGTCAGCACGGTGGCCATTGTGACGGCTTTTGTGACGCGACAGCGGAATGCGATCGACTGACAGTGGTTCGCCCAGCGGCAAATCTGGACACAAGAGTGGCTCCTGCCCAACGTTTCAAACGAGCCACGGTTCTGCATACATTATCACAATTGATGTTAATCCGTGTGGAGGCTCTGAGAAGAACGAAATCCACATGGAAATTGCGACGACTGTCAGCACGGTGGCCATTGTGACGGCTTTTGTGACGCGACAGCGGAATGCGATCGACTGACAGTGGTTCGCCCAGCGGCAAATCTGGACACAAGAGTGGCTCCTGCCCAACGTTTCAAACGAGCCACGGTTCTGCGTACATTATCACAATTGATGTTAATCCGTGTGGAGGCTCTGAGAAGAACGAAATCCACATGGAAATTGCGACGACTGTCAGCACGGTGGCCATTGTGACGGCTTTTCTGACGCGACAGCGGAATGCGATCGACTGACAGTGGTTCGCCCAGCGGCAAATCTGGACACAAGAGTGGCTCCTGCACAACGTTTCAAACGAGCCACGGTTCTGCGTACATTATCACAATTGATGTTAATCCGTGTGGAGGCTCTGAGAAGAACGAAATCCACATGGAAATTGCGACGACTGTCAGCACGGTGGCCATTGTGCCGGCTTCTGTGACGCGACAGCAGAATGCGATCGACTGACAGTGGTTCGCCCAGCGGCAAATCTGGACACAAGAGTGGCTCCTGCCCAACGTTTCAAACGAGCCACGGTTCTGCGTACATTATCACAATTGATGTTAATCCGTGTGGAGGCTCTGAGAAGAACGAAATCCACATGGAAATTGCGACGACTGTCAGCACGGTGGCCATTGTGACGGCTTTTGTGACGCGACAGCGGAATGCGATCGACTGACAGTGGTTCGCCCAGCGGCAAATCTGGACACAAGAGTGGCTCCTGCCCAACGTTTCAAACGAGCCACGGTTCTGCATACATTATCACAATTGATGTTAATCCGTGTGGAGGCTCTGAGAAGAACGAAATCCACATGGAAATTGCGACGACTGTCAGCACGGTGGCCATTGTGCCGGCTTCTGTGACGCGACAGCGGAATGCGATCGACTGACAGTGGTTCGCCCAGCGGCAAATCTGGACACAAGAGTGGCTCCTGGCCAACGTTTCAAACGAGCCACGATTCTGCGTACATTATCACATTTGATGTTAATCCGTGTGGAGGCTCTGAGAAGAACGAAATCCACATGGAAATTGCGACGACTGTCAGCACGGTGGCCATTGTGACGGCTTTTGTGACGCGACAGCGGAATGCGATCGACTGACAGTGGTTCGCCCAGCGGCAAATCTGGACACAAGAGTGGCTCCTGCCCAACGTTTCAAACGAGCCACGGTTCTGCATACATTATCACAATTGATGTTAATCCGTGTGGAGGCTCTGAGAAGAACGAAATCCACATGGAAATTGCGACGACTGTCAGCACGGTGGCCATTGTGACGGCTTTTGTGACGCGACAGCGGAATGCGATCGACTGACAGTGGTTCGCCCAGCGGCAAATCTGGACACAAGAGTGGCTCCTGCCCAACGTTTCAAACGAGCCACGGTTCTGCGTACATTATCACAATTGATGTTAATCCGTGTGGAGGCTCTGAGAAGAACGAAATCCACATGGAAATTGCGACGACTGTCAGCACGGTGGCCATTGTGACGGCTTTTGTGACGCGACAGCGGAATGCGATCGACTGACAGTGGTTCGCCCAGCGGCAAATCTGGACACAAGAGTGGCTCCTGCACAACGTTTCAAACGAGCCACGGTTCTGCGTACATTATCACAATTGATGTTAATCCGTGTGGAGGCTCTGAGAAGAACGAAATCCACATGGAAATTGCGACGACTGTCAGCACGGTGGCCATTGTGCCGGCTTTTGTGACGCGACAGCGGAATGCGATCGACTGACAGTGGTTCGCCCAGCGGCAAATCTGGACACAAGAGTGGCTCCTGCCCAACGTTTCAAACGAGCCACGGTTCTGCATACATTATCACAATTGATGTTAATCCGTGTGGAGGCTCTGAGAAGAACGAAATCCACATGGAAATTGCGACGACTGTCAGCACGGTGGCCATTGTGCCGGCTTTTGTGACGCGACAGCGGAATGCGATCGACTGACAGTGGTTCGCCCAGCGGCAAATCTGGACACAAGAGTGGCTCCTGCCCAACGTTTCAAACGAGCCACGGTTCTGCATACATTATCACAATTGATGTTAATCCGTGTGGAGGCTCTGAGAAGAACGAAATCCACATGGAAATTGCGACGACTGTAAGCACGGTGGCCATTGTGACGGCTTTTGTGACGCGACAGCGGAATGCGATCGACTGACAGTGGTTCGCCCAGCGGCAAATCTGGACACAAGAGTGGCTCCTGCCCAACGTTTCAAACGAGCCACGGTTCTCCGTACATTATCACAATTGATGTTAATCCGTGTGGAGGCTCTGAGAAGAACGAAATCCACATGGAAATTGCGACGACTGTCAGCACGGTGGCCATTGTGCCGGCTTTTGTGACGCGACAGCGGAATGCGATCGACTGACAGTGGTTCGCCCAGCGGCAAATCTGGACACAAGAGTGGCTCCTGCCCAACGTTTCAAACGAGCCACGGTTCTGCGTACATTATCACAATTGATGTTAATCCGTGTGGAGGCTCTGAGAAGAACGAAATCCACATGGAAATTGCGACGACTGTCAGCACGGTGGCCATTGTGACGGCTTTTGTGACGCGACAGCGGAATGCGATCGACTGACAGTGGTTCGCCCAGCGGCAAATCTGGACACAAGAGTGGCTCCTGCCCAACGTTTCAAACGAGCCACGGTTCTGCATACATTATCACAATTGATGTTAATCCGTGTGGAGGCTCTGAGAAGAACGAAATCCACATGGAAATTGCGACGACTGTCAGCACGGTGGCCGTTGTGCCGGCTTCTGTGACGCGACAGCGGAATGCGATCGACTGACAGTGGTTCGCCCAGCGGCAAATCTGGACACAAGAGTGGCTCCTGCACAACGTTTCAAACGAGCCACGGTTCTGCGTACATTATCACAATTGATGTTAATCCGTGTGGAGGCTCTGAGAAGAACGAAATCCACATGGAAATTGCGACGACTGTCAGCACGGTGGCCATTGTGACGGCTTTTGTGACGCGACAGCGGAATGCGATCGACTGACAGTGGTTCGCCCAGCGGCAAATCTGGACACAAGAGTGGCTCCTGCCCAACGTTTCAAACGAGCCACGGTTCTGCATACATTATCACAATTGATGTTAATCCGTGTGGAGGCTCTGAGAAGAACGAAATCCACATGGAAATTGCGACGACTGTCAGCACGGTGGCCATTGTGACGGCTTTTGTGACGCGACAGCGGAATGCGATCGACTGACAGTGGTTCGCCCAGCGGCAAATCTGGACACAAGAGTGGCTCCTGCCCAACGTTTCAAACGAGCCACGGTTCTGCGTACATTATCACAATTGATGTTAATCCGTGTGGAGGCTCTGAGAAGAACGAAATTCACATGGAAATTGCGACGACTGTCAGCACGGTGGCCATTGTGCCGGCTTCTGTGACGCGACAGCGGAATGCGATCGACTGACAGTGGTTCGCCCAGCGGCAAATCTGGACACAAGAGTGGCTCCTGCCCAACGTTTCAAACGAGTCACGGTTCTGCATACATTATCACAATTGATGTTAATCCGTGTGGAGGCTCTGAGAAGAACGAAATCCACATGGAAATTGCGACGACTGTCAGCACGGTGGCCATTGTGCCGGCTTCTGTGACGCGACAGCGGAATGCGATCGACTGACAGTGGTTCGCCCAGCGGCAAATCTGGACACAAGAGTGGCTCCTGCCCAACGTTTCAAACGAGCCACGGTTCTGCATACATTATCACAATTGATGTTAATCCGTGTGGAGGCTCTGAGAAGAACGAAATCCACATGGAAATTGCGACGACTGTCAGCACGGTGGCCATTGTGACGGCTTTTGTGACGCGACAGCGGAATGCGATCGACTGACAGTGGTTCGCCCAGCGGCAAATCTGGACACAAGAGTGGCTCCTGCCCAACGTTTCAAACGAGCCACGGTTCTGCATACATTATCACAATTGATGTTAATCCGTGTGGAGGCTCTGAGAAGAACGAAATCCACATGGAAATTGCGACGACTGTCAGCACGGTGGCCATTGTGACGGCTTTTGTGACGCGACAGCGGAATGCGATCGACTGACAGTGGTTCGCCCAGCGGCAAATCTGGACACAAGAGTGGCTGCTGCCCAACGTTTCAAACGAGCCACGGTTCTGCGTACATTATCACAATTGATGTTAATCCGTGTGGAGGCTCTGAGAAGAACGAAATCCACATGGAAATTGCGACGACTGTCAGCACGGTGGCCATTGTGACGGCTTTTGTGATGCGACAGCGGAATGCGATCGACTGACAGTGGATCGCCCAGCGGCAAATCTGGACACAAGAGTGGCTCCTGCCCAACGTTTCAAACGAGCCACGGTTCTGCATACATTATCACAATTGATGTTAATCCGTGTGGAGGCTCTGAGAAGAACGAAATCCACATGGAAATTGCGACGACTGTCAGCACGGTGGCCATTGTGACGGCTTTTGTGACGCGACAGCGGAATGCGATCGACTGACAGTGGTTCGCCCAGCGGCAAATCTGGACACAAGTGTGGCTCCTGCCCAACGTTTCAAACGAGCCACGGTTCTGCATACATTATCACAATTGATGTTAATCCGTGTGGAGGCTCTGAGAAGAACGAAATCCACATGGAAATTGCGACGACTGTCAGCACGGTGGCCATTGTGCCGGCTTTTGTGACGCGACAGCGGAATGCGATCGACTGACAGTGGTTCGCCCAGCGGCAAATCTGGACACAAGAGTGGCTCCTGCCCAACGTTTCAAACGAGCCACGGTTCTGCGTACATTATCACAATTGATGTTAATCCGTGTGGAGGCTCTGAGAAGAACGAAATCCACATGGAAATTGCGACGACTGTCAGCACGGTGGCCATTGTGACGGCTTTTGTGACGCGACAGCGGAATGCGATCGACTGACAGTGGTTCGCCCAGCGGCAAATCTGGACACAAGAGTGGCTCCTGCCCAACGTTTCAAACGAGCCACGGTTCTGCATACATTATCACAATTGATGTTAATCCGTGTGGAGGCTCTGAGAAGAACGAAATCCACATGGAAATTGCGACGACTGTCAGCATGGTGGCCATTGTGACGGCTTTTGTGACGCGACAGCGGAATGCGATCGACTGACAGTGGTTCGCCCAGCGGCAAATCTGGACACAAGAGTGGCTCCTGCCCAACGTTTCAAACGAGCCACGGTTCTGCATACATTATCACAATTGATGTTAATCCGTGTGGAGGCTCTGAGAAGAACGAAATCCACATGGAAATGGCGACGACTGTCAGCACGGTGGCCATTGTGACGGCTTTTGTGACGCGACAGCGGAATGCGATCGACTGACAGTGGTTCGCCCAGCGGCAAATCTGGACACAAGAGTGGCTCCTGCCCAACGTTTCAAACGAGCCACGGTTCTGCGTACATTATCACAATTGATGTTAATCCGTGTGGAGGCTCTGAGAAGAACGAAATCCACATGGAAATTGCGACGACTGTCAGCACGGTGGCCATTGTGACGGCTTTTGTGACGCGACAGCGGAATGCGATCGACTGACAGTGGTTCGCCCAGCGGCAAATCTGGACACAAGAGTGGCTCCTGCCCAACGTTTCAAACGAGCCACGGTTCTGCATACATTATCACAATTGATGTTAACCCGTGTGGAGGCTCTGAGAAGAACGAAATCCACATGGAAATTGCGACGACTGTCAGCACGGTGGCCATTGCGACGGCTTTTGTGACGTGACAGCGGAATGCGATCGACTGACAGTGGTTCGCCCAGCGGCAAATCTGGACACAAGAGTGGCTCCTGCCCAACGTTTCATACGAGCCACGGTTCTGCATACATTATCACAATTGATGTTAATCCGTGTGGAGGCTCTGAGAAGAACGAAATCCACATGGAAATTGCGACGACTGTCAGTACGGTGGCCATTGTGCCGGCTTCTGTGACGCGACAGCGGAATGCGATCGACTGACAGTGGTTCGCCCAGCGGCAAATCTGGACACAAGAGTGGCTCCTGCCCAACGTTTCAAACGAGCCACGGTTCTGCGTACATTATCACAATTGATGTTAATCCGTGTGGAGGCTCTGAGAAGAACGAAATCCACATGGAAATTGCGATGACTGTCAGCACGGTGGCCATTGTGACGGCTTTTGTGACGCGACAGCGGAATGCGATCGACTGACAGTGGTTCGCCCAGCGGCAAATCTGGACACAAGAGTGGCTCCTGCCCAACGTCTCAAACGAGCCACGGTTCTGCATACATTATCACAATTGATGTTAATCCGTGTGGAGGCTCTGAGAAGAACGAAATCCACATGGAAATTGCGACGACTGTCAGCACGGTGGCCATTGTGACGGCTTTTGTGACGCGACAGCGGAATGCGATCGACTGACAGTGGTTCGCCCAGCGGCAAATCTGGACACAAGAGTGGCTCCTGCCCAACGTTTCAAACGAGCCACGGTTCTGCGTACATTATCACAATTGATGTTAATCCGTGTGGAGGCTCTGAGAAGAACGAAATCCACATGGAAATTGCGACGACTGTCAGCACGGTGGCCATTGTGCCGGCTTCTGAGACGCGACTGCGGAATGCGATCGACTGACAGTGGTTCGCCCAGCGGCAAATCTGGACACAAGAGTGGCTCCTGCCCAACGTTTCAAACGAGCCACGGTTCTGCATACATTATCACAATTGATGTTAATCCGTGTGGAGGCTCTGAGAAGAACGAAATCCACATGGAAATTGCGACGACTGTCAGCACGGTGGCCATTGTGCCGGCTTTTGTGACGCGACAGCGGAATGCGATCGACTGACAGTGGTTCGCCCAGCGGCAAATCTGGACACAAGAGTGGCTCCTGCCCAACGTTTCAAACGAGCCACGGTTCTGCGTACATTATCACAATTGATGTTAATCCGTGTGGAGGCTCTGAGAAGAACGAAATCCACATGGAAATTGCGACGACTGTCAGCACGGTGGCCATTGTGACGGCTTTTGTGACGCGACAGCGGAATGCGATCGACTGACAGTGGTTCGCCCAGCGGCAAATCTGGACACAAGAGTGGCTCCTGCCCAACGTTTCAAACGAGCCACGGTTCTGCATACATTATCACAATTGATGTTAATCCGTGTGGAGGCTCTGAGAAGAACGAAATCCACATGGAAATTGCGACGACTGTCAGCACGGTGGCCATTGTGCCGGCTTCTGTAACGCGACAGCGGAATGCGATCGACTGACAGTGGTTCGCCCAGCGGCAAATCTGGACACAAGAGTGGCTCCTGCCCAACGTTTCAAACGAGCCACGGTTCTGCGTACATTATCACAATTGATGTTAATCCGTGTGGAGGCTCTGAGAAGAACGAAATCCACATGGAAATTGCGACGACTGTCAGCACGGTGGCCATTGTGACGGCTTTTGTGACGCGACAGCGGAATGCGATCGACTGACAGTGGTTCGCCCAGCGGCAAATCTGGACACAAGAGTGGCTCCTGCCCAACGTTTCAAACGAGCCACGGTTCTGCATACATTATCACAATTGATGTTAATCCGTGTGGAGGCTCTGAGAAGAACGAAATCCACATGGAAATTGCGACGACTGTCAGCACGGTGGCCATTGTGCCGGCTTCTGTGACGCGGCAGCGGAATGCGATCGACTGACAGTGGTTCGCCCAGCGGCAAATCTGGACACAAGAGTGGCTCCTGCCCAACGTTTCAAACGAGCCACGGTTCTGCGTACATTATCACAATTGATGTTAATCCGTGTGGAGGCTCTGAGAAGAACGAAATCCACATGGAAATTGCGACGACTGTCAGCACGGTGGCCATTGTGATGGCTTTTGTGACGCGACAGCGGAATGCGATCGACTGACAGTGGTTCGCCCAGCGGCAAATCTGGACACAAGAGTGGCTCCTGCCCAACGTTTCAAACGAGCCACGGTTCTGCATACATTATCACAATTGATGTTAATCCGTGTGGAGGCTCTGAGAAGAACGAAATCCACATGGAAATTGCGACGACTGTCAGCACGGTGGCCATTGTGACGGCTTTTGTGACGCGACAGCGGAATGCGATCGACTGACAGTGGTTCGCCCAGCGGCAAATCTGGACACAAGAGTGGCTCCTGCCCAACGTTTCAAACGAGCCACGGTTCTGCGTACATTATCACAATTGATGTTAATCCGTGTGGAGGCTCTTAGAAGAACGAAAATCACATGGAAATTGCGACGACTGTCAGCACGGTGGCCATTGTGACGGCTTTTGTGACGCGACAGCGGAATGCGATCGACTGACAGTGGTTCGCCCAGCGGCAAATCTGGACACAAGAGTGGCTCCTGCCCAACGTTTCAAACGAGCCACGGTTCTGCGTACATTATCACAATTGATGTTAATCCGTGTGGAGGCTCTGAGAAGAACGAAATCCACATGGAAATTGCGACGACTGTCAGCACGGTGGCCATTGTGACGGCTTTTGTGACGCGACAGCGGAATGCGATCGACTGACAGTGGTTCGCCCAGCGGCAAATCTGGACACAAGAGTGGCTCCTGCCCAACGTTTCAAACGAGCCACGGTTCTGCATACATTATCACAATTGATGTTAATCCGTGTGGAGGCTCTGAGAAGAACGAAATCCACATGGAAATTGCGACGACTGTCAGCACGGTGGCCATTGTGCCGGCTTTTGTGACGCGACAGCGGAATGCGATCGACTGACAGTGGTTCTCCCAGCAGCAAATCTGGACACAAGAGTGGCTCCTGCCCAACGTTTCAAACGAGCCACGGTTCTGCGTACATTATCACAATTGATGTTAATCCGTGTGGAGGCTCTGAGAAGAACGAAATCCACATGGAAATTGCGACGACTGTCAGCACGGTGGCCATTGTGACGGCTTTTGTGACGCGACAGCGGAATGCGATCGACTGACAGTGGTTCGCCCAGCGGCAAATCTGGACACAAGAGTGGCTCCTGCCCAACGTTTCAAACGAGCCACGGTTCTGCATACATTATCACAATTGATGTTAATCCGTGTGGAGGCTCTGAGAAGAACGAAATCCACATGGAAATTGCGACGACTGTCAGCACGGTGGCCATTGTGCCGGCTTCTGTGACGCGACAGCGGAATGCGATCGACTGACAGTGGTTCGCCCAGCGGCAAATCTGGACACAAGAGTGGCTCCTGCCCAACGTTTCAAACGAGCCACGGTTCTGCGTACATTATCACAATTGATGTTAATCCGTGTGGAGGCTCTGAGAAGAACGAAATCCACATGGAAATTGCGACGACTGTCAGCATGGTGGCCATTGTGACGGCTTTTGTGACGCGACAGAGGAATGCGATCGACTGACAGTGGTTCGCCCAGCGGCAAATCTGGACACAAGAGTGGCTCCTGCCCAACGTTTCAAACGAGCCACGGTTCTGCATACATTATCACAATTGATGTTAATCCGTGTGGAGGCTCTGAGAAGAACGAAATCCACATGGAAATTGCGACGACTGTCAGCACGGTGGCCATTGTGACGGCTTTTGTGACGCGACAGCGGAATGCGATCGACTGACAGTGGTTCGCCCAGCGGCAAATCTGGACACAAGAGTGGCTCCTGCCCAACGTTTCAAACGAGCCACGGTTCTGCGTACATTATCACAATTGATGTTAATCCGTGTGGAGGCTCTGAGAAGAACGAAATCCACATGGAAATTGCGACGACTGTCAGCACGGTGGCCATTGTGACGGCTTTTGTGACGCGACAGCGGAATGCGATCGACTGACAGTGGTTCGCCCAGCGGCAAATCTGGACACAAGAGTGGCTCCTGCCCAACGTTTCAAACGAGCCACGGTTCTGCGTACATTATCACAATTGATGTTAATCCGTGTGGAGGCTCTGAGAAGAACGAAATCCACATGGAAATTGCGACGACTGTCAGCACGGTGGCCATTGTGCCGGCTTTTGTGACGCGACAGCGGAATGCGATCGACTGACAGTGGTTCGCCCAGCGGCAAATCTGGACACAAGAGTGGCTCCTGCCCAACGTTTCAAACGAGCCATGGTTCTGCGTACATTATCACAATTGATGTTAATCCGTGTGGAGGCTCTGAGAAGAACGAAATCCACATGGAAATTGCGACGACTGTCAGCACGGTGGCCATTGTGCCGGCTTTTGTGACGCGACAGCGGAATGCGATCGACTGACAGTGGTTCGCCCAGCGGCAAATCTGGACACAAGAGTGGCTCCTGCCCAACGTTTCAAACGAGCCACGGTTCTGCGTACATTATCACAATTGATGTTAATCCGTGTGGAGGCTCTGAGAGGAACGAAATCCACATGGAAATTGCGACGACTGTCAGCACGGTGGCCATTGTGACGGCTTTTGTGACGCGACAGCGGAATGCGATCGACTGACAGTGGTTCGCCCAGCGGCAAATCTGGACACAAGAGTGGCTCCTGCCCAACGTTTCAAACGAGCCACGGTTCTGCGTACATTATCACAATTGATGTTAATCCGTGTGGAGGCTCTGAGAAGAACGAAATCCACATGGAAATTGCGACGACTGTCAGCACGGTGGCCATTGTGCCGGCTTTTGTGACGCGACAGCGGAATGCGATCGACTGACAGTGGTTCGCCCAGCGGCAAATCTGGACACAAGAGTGGCTCCTGCCCAACGTTTCAAACGAGCCACGGTTCTGCGTACATTATCACAATTGATGTTAATCCGTGTGGAGGCTCTGAGAAGAACGAAATCCACATGGAAATTGCATTCGCGACGGTAATATGGCCCCAACCTGGCGTGACTCCATCATCTTAATGAACACTCCGCAAGCCACCCGAGCGTGTGAGGAGGGGCCACTTCTGGTATCACTAACTGACGCCTTCTTTCATGTCCCATTCACGAATGACGCGTAGGAAGACTTACTGTCTCAAGCTTCTGTTTTTGCTTTAATTTCTTGAATTTTCTCGGTATTATCATTTCGCGAGAAGGGAGCAGTATGTACTTCCACTCTACCCGAAAGGTATTGTCTCGAAATTTTGATAGTAAACCTAACTGTGATGCACAACGCCTCTCTTGCAGCGTCTGTACTGGAATTTGTTGAGCATCTCTGTAACGCGGAATAAACGACGCCGTGACAAAACGCGCCGCTCTTCGTTGGATCTTCTCTATCTCTTCCATCAGTCGTATTTCGTAAGGGTCTCTGACTGATGAACAACACTGCAGAATCGGTCGAACAAGCGCCTTAAAAAAGACTTCTGCAGTTGGTGAATAACATTTCTTTGTGATTTTCTTTCTTTGACTCTCAGTCTGGCATCTGTTTTTCCTACAGTAGGTTGCAGTTAAGGTGGCGTCTGAGCGAAGCGTTCTGGCCAGAGAGGGAGGGACAATACTCGCGACGTCGCCAGTTAGCTGTTTCAATGCAGTCAGCGCGGCACTGTGGGCTACCAAGCGGTCGCGCGCCTAGAAAATTTGTTATTTGTAGGAGTTCCACCATTCCAACGAATATGTTACGCAGCTAGCAGAGAATATTCTACCTATACTGTTATTTCACACTTCACTCGTACTTTTTGAGCACCTTGTCTTGCCACTTTCGTGGATACCAATCTCTTTTTGATCTACTGATTTTGACACATTCAGTAAAACTGCATAAGTAATGCAGTTTTCGTCCTTATATATGATTCTACTTACTGAGGCAAAACAACGACAGTGGTGATGCCTCCTAAGTGGCGAAGCGCTCTCTTCAACTCGCGGTCGAGACCAGTCAGAAATGTTTGACAACGTATCCTCAATTTTTTCGTTTGCATTGCCATGAACTCGCTGCACAGGTTAATGTACATAACAAGCAACGTCATAGCCACATAAATGAACAGTATTTGTAGAAAATGCAATTGTGAGCGACTATTTCAGAATGACCACAGACAGCAAGAAAACGGACATGGAAGAAATGATTTTAGCTGTGGGAGTGAAAATATTGTCCTCAAACGAAAACAGCAGCAAGGAGAGTGAATTCCAGTAGCAATCTGACGCTACAGAAATTACAAGTGACACATTTTAGCAAAGTATACCTCGAGTAGCAAAGACAGGCAGTCATGTGAGAACATATGTGGAACTACGCAAGAAATGCTCCACTGATCAGTGTATAATAAGGCTGAAATATGTCTGAGTGAAAGTATGTAATGTACTGCGTGATACTCAACAGTGATATTAATGTAATGTATTTCGAGATAATGCTCACTGTTTATCATAAACTTTTACTTTATGTATTCAGGTCAGTTTAACGAAGAACTCACGTAACTAATCTTTAGATTACAACAAGATAAAAAATGACTGATTTTTTAAAATGTGAGACATTATTTCCATGTATTTACGATAGCTACTGGCGATAGCTCTTCGTCTCTACACAAGAAAAATATAAAACTGCATAATCATAGCTTCAAAGACGAATTCGCAGTGAAAGATCTGTCAGGAATTCCTGGGAAGCTCTGGTACATTATAAAGCTGAAGAACTCATCTAAATCTTAGTTCCTGTCACTAGTGGATCATTCTAGTGTCGAAACAGAATACGTTAGGCATAACGCATAATTATTAGTCTTCGTTGTTAAATGCATCCACATGCAAGGATCGCATTATCAAACCATCGCAGAAACATTCAGCTTGTTTCAGAATTCCTATTACAGACTTCTGGGAGTTGTTGAGGAGACGTAGTAGGTAAAATATTGGTAAGAAACCCTCGTCCTGTACTGTACCGTTTGCGTCTAAAATGAGTTTGATGATCGGACCACTTTCAAATCTCCCGCTCCACAGTACGTACACGGAGAAGAGGGCGCTGTCGTCAGTCGCTGTTGTATTTATGAAATCGCACACCACTTTCGTCCGACTGCAACAACGGCTGCAAGAAAATGGTATCTACATCTACATACATAATCCGCAAGCCACCTGACGGTGTGTGGCGAAGGGTACCTTGAGTACCTCTATCGGTTCTCCCTTCTATTCCAGTCTCGTATTGTTCGTGGAAAGAAAGATTGTCGGTATGCCTCTGTGTGGGCTCTAATCTCTCTGATTTTATCGTCATGGTCTCTTCGCGAGATATACGTAGGAGGGAGCTATATACTGCTTGACTCCTCGGTGAAGGTATATTCTCGAAACTTCAACAAAATCCCGTACCGAGCTACTGAGCGTCTCTCTTGCAGAGTCTTCCACTGGAGTTTATCCATCATTTCCGTAACGTTTTCGCGATTACT
The DNA here is from genome assembly GCF_021461385.2 of Schistocerca piceifrons. Classification (NCBI taxonomy): domain Eukaryota; kingdom Metazoa; phylum Arthropoda; class Insecta; order Orthoptera; family Acrididae; genus Schistocerca; species Schistocerca piceifrons. The sequence continues at coordinate 545,662,016 of NC_060144.1, forward strand.
AAATGATCCTGTAACGAAGCGCGCTGCTCTCCGTTGGATCTTCTCTATCTCTTCTATCAACCCTATCTGGCACGGATCCCACACTGATGAGCAGTATTCAAGCAGTGGGCGAACAAGCGTACTGTAGCCTATTTCCTTTGTTTCCGGACTGCATTTCCTTAGGATTCTTCCAATGAATCTCAGTCTGGCACCTGCTTTACCGACGATTAATTTTATATGGTCATTCCGTTTTAAATCACTCCTAATGCCTACTCCCAGACAATTTATGGAATTAACTGCTTCCTGTTACTGACCTTCTATGTTGTAGCTAAATGATAAAGGATCTTTCTTTCTATGTATTCCTAGCACATGACACTTGTCTACATTGAGATCCAATTGCCATTCCCTGCACCATGCGTCAATTCGTTGCAGATCCTCCTGCATTGTTGCAACCTCTCTATATACTACAGCATCATCCGCAAAAAGCCTCAGTGAACTTCCGATGTTATCCACAAGGTCATTTATATACCGGGCGATCAAAAAGTCAGCGTAAATTTGCAAACTGAATAAATCGCGGAATAATTTAGATAGAAAGGTAGAAATTGACACACATGCTTGTAATGACATGGGGTTTTATTTGAACTAAAAAAATATAAACGTTCAAAAAATGTCCGACAGACGGCTCTTCATCTGATCAGAATAGCAATAATTGGCATAACAAAGTAAGACAAAGCAAAGATGATGTTCTTTACAGGAAATGCTCAATATGTCCACCATCACTCCTCAACAATAGCTGTAGTCGAGGAATAATGTTGTGAACAGCACTGTAAAGCATGTCCAGAGTTATGGTGAGGCATTGGCGTCGGATGTTGTCTTTCAGCATCCCTAGAGATGTCGGTCGATCACGATACACTTGCGACTTCAGGTAACCCCAAAGCCAATAATCACACGGACTGAGGTCTGGGGACCTGGGAGGCCAAGCATGACGAAAGTGGCTGCTGAGCACACGATCATCACCAAACGACGCGCGCAAGAGATCTTTCACGCGTCTAGCAATATGGGGTGGAACACCATCCTGCATAAACATCGTACGTTCCAGCAGGTTTTTATCAGCCAGGCTGAGGATGATGCCATTCTGTAACATATCGGCGTACCGGCGTCACGGCAGCAGTTTTGTTGTCCAGCGCCATCTGTCGAACATTTTGTGAACTTTGTATTTTTTTTTTTTTTTTTTTTTTGGTTCTAATAAAACCCCATGTCATTCTAAGCACGTGTGCCAATTTTTACCTCTCTATCTACATTATTCCGTGGTTTATTAAGTTTTCAAATTTATACTGACTTTTTGATCACCCTGTATATTGTGAATAGCAACGGTCCTACGACACTCCCCTGTGGCACACATGAAATCACTCTTACTTCGGAAGACTTCTATCCACTGAGAATGACATGCTGCGTCCAGTTGTCTAGGAACTCTTCAATCCAATCACACAGTTGGTCTAATAGTCCATATGCTCTTATTTTGTTCATTAAACGACTGTGGGGAACTGTATCGAACGCTCTGCGGAAGTCGAGAAACACGGCATCTCCCTGGGAACCCGTGTCTATGGCCCGTGGACGAATAGCGCGAGCTGGGTTTCGCATGATCGTCTCTTTCGAAACCCATGCTGATTCCTACAGAGTAGATTTCTATTCTCCAGAAAAGTCATTATACTCGAGCATAATACGTGTTCCAAAATTCTACAACTGATCGCCATTAGAAAATGTCCTCCAGAAAAGTCATCATACTCGAACATAATGCGTGTTCCAAAATTCTACAACTGATCGCCATTAGAGATATAGGTCTATAATTCTGCACATCTGTTCGATGTCCCTTCTTGAAAATTGGGATGACCTGTGCCCTTTTCCAAGCTTTTGGAACGCTCGCTCTTCTAGAGACCTACGGTACACCGCTGCAAGAAGGGGGGGTAAGTTCCTTCGCGTGCTCTGTGTAAAATCGAACTGGTATCCCATCAGGTCCAGCGGCCTTTCCTCTTTTGAGCGATTTTAGTTGTCTCTCTATCCCCCTGTCGTCTATTTCGACATCTACCATTTTGTCATCTATGCGACAATCTAGAGAAGGAAGTACAGTGCAGTCTTCCTCTGTGAAACAGCTTTGGAAAAAGTCATTTAGTATTTCGGCCTTTAGTCTGTCATCCTCTGTTTCAGTACCATTTTGGTCACAGAGTGTCTGGACATTTTATTTTGATCCACCTACCGCTTTGACATAAGACCAAAATTTCTTAGGATTTTCTGCCAAGTCATTACATAGAACTTTACTTTCGAATTCATTGAACGCCTCTCGCATAGCCCTCCTCACAGTACATTTCGCTTCGCGTAATTTTTGTTTGTCTGCAAGGCTTTGGCTATGTTTATGTTTGCTGTGAAGTTCCCTTTGCTTCCGCAGCAGTTTTCTAACTCGGTTGTTCTACCACGGTGGCTCTTTCCCATCTCTTATAATCTTGCTTGGCACATACTCATCTAACGCATATTGTACGATGGTTTTGAACTTTGTCCACTGATCCTCAACACTATCTGTACTTAAGACAAAACTTTTGTGTTGAGCCGTCAGGTGCTATGAAATCTGCTTTTTGTCACTTTTGCTAAACAGAAAAATCTTCCAACCTTTTTTAATATTTCCATTTACGGCTGAAATCACCGATGCTGTAACCGCTTTATGATCGCTGATTCCCTGTTCTGCGTTAACTGTTTCAAATAGTTCGAGTCTGTTTGTCACCAGAAGGTCTAATACGTTATCGCCACGATTGGGTTCTCTGCTAAACTGCTCAAGGTAGTTATCAGATAATGCACTTAACAAAATTTCACTGGATTCTTTGGCCCTGCCACCCGTTATAAACGTTTGAGTCTCCCAGTGTCTCCTTAAGGTGCTCTGCCACAACAGCTGCTGAGCCAGGGGGTTTATAGTGACATCCAATTACCACGTTTGAGCCTGCTTTAACCGTGACCTTCACCCAAATTATTTCACATTTCGGATCTTCGTCAATTTCCCTCGATACTATTGCACTTTTTATTGCTATAAACACGCCTCCCCCTTCACCGTCCAGCCTGTCTCTTCGGTAAACATTCCAATCTGAGTTTAGAATTTCATTACTGTTTACATCTGGTTTCAGCCAACTTTCCGTCCCTAGTACTATGTGGGCATTGTGACCGTTCATTAATGAGAGCAGTTCTGGAACCTTTCTATAGACGCTCCTGCAGTTTACTATTACCACATTAATATTGTCATTCCCTATTGCGTTTTGCCTACTGCTACCTTGTCGCGTCTTGTCGGGCCTAGGGAGGGAATTCTCTAACCTAAAAAACCAACATGTGCTCTATACGTACTCCGCTACCCTTGTAGCCGCTTCCTGCGTGTAATGCTTGCCTGGCCTATTCAGGGGGACCCTACATTTCTCCATCCGACAGCGGAGGTCGGGAAATTTGCACCCTAGATCTCCGCAGAATCATCTGAGCATCTGGTTTAAGCCTTCCACTTGGCTCCAAACCAGAGGACCGCGATAGGTTCTGGGAACGATACTACAAATAGTTAGCTCAGATTCCACCCTGTGAACGAGGCTTTCCGCCTTCACCAACTCCGCCAACCGCCTGTATGTACTGAGGCTGACCTATGAACCCAGACGGCAGGAGTCATTGGTGCCGACATGAGCAACAATTTGCAGTCGGGTGCATCCAGTGCTCTCTACCGCCGACGGCAGCGCCTCCTCCACATCTCGGATGAGACCCCCTGGCAAGCAGAGTGAACACTGGCCTTCTTCCCAGACCTTTCCGCGAAGGAGCTCCATTACCCGCCTAACATTGAAGCTTCCAATCACTAATAAACCCCTCCCCCCGTGTGCCTGGTCGGACCTTGCTGAAGGAGCGGCCACATGTCCACTCACAGGCAGAGCGGCCGATGCCACACGGCCAGCCTCCACATTGGCCCTCCGCCTCGTGCGTCGCGAACGCCGTTGAACCCGCCACTCCCCTTGGGGAGAGGGTGGCCCAACCGCGCCCGGTACCCGCGAAGATGTCTCGACAGCAGGGACACTCAGAGGCAGCAGCCTGAAGACGGCTGACCGTGCCTATCAGAACGTTCAGCTGTTCGCGAACAGCGGCCAGCTCCTCCTGCGTCCGTAGTCTTCAGTCACACATCCTATCCATCCTAAGAAATCAACAATTTGCTGTAGAGAGTTACGTAATTAATTATTAACTAGACTGCTAATTCACTAAAGGTGGTTGATAGCTGACTAAACTGTGGTTACTGGACACTTCTTGTTGGAAACAATGAAAATAAGCACTAACTGTCTCTGGACTGTATTCAAAACAAACGCTAAATCTATGGAACACTATTACCAGTACTCGAAAATTACTGCTTCCTAAAAGCAAAAACACACGGAAAAAGAAGTGACAAGTAAGAAACACACAGTTAATACTTAAATTTACGTAGACTGCTGCACAGGAGATGTGTAGCAGACGACAGTTACGACGACACATGTTGGCAACTAGGACGATTAACTGTGCTCCTGCATGGAACATGCCGCACTCTCTTCTTCGTCATGTAGAACACACAAGAAGGGCTTCAGTCACAAAGGGTGCAGGCCGAACACAGGAAGAACGTACATACAGGAACCATCGGTATAACAGTTGTAAATTGTCATAGCTGTGTTGGGAAGGTACCAGAGCTCCAAGCGGTAATAGAAAGTGCTGATGCTCAAATCGTTGTAGGTACTGAAAGCTGGCTAAAGACGGAGATACACTCAGCCGAAATTTTTCCGAAGAACCTAAGGGTGTTCTGAAAAGGTAGGCTAAACACGGTTGGCGGTGGCGTGTTTGTTGCTACTATAAGTAGTTTATCATGTCGCGAAATTGAAGTAGATAGTTCCTGGTGTTAGTATGGGCAGAGATCATTGTTGGTAATCGGAATAAAATAATAATTCAATCCTTTTACCGACCTCCCAATTCAGATGATTTAGATGCTAAAAGGTTGAAAGAAAACTTGAGTTTGATTGCCAAAAATGTACCCGACTCATACGATTTTAGTTAGTGGTGACTTTAATTTACCCTCGATATGTTGGCGAAAATACATGTTTAATTCTGGAGGTACGCATAAAATATCATCCGAAATTGTGCTAAACACATTCTCTGAAAATTATTTCGCGCAGTTGGTTCATGAGCCCACGCGAATAGTAAACACACTTGACCTCTTAACGCCAAATAATCCTGAGTTAATAAAGGATACAGGAATTAGTGAACACAGGGTTGTCATAGCGAGACTGAATATTGTAACCCCCAAATGCTCCAAAAATAAACGAAAAATATACCTATTCAAAACCTATTCAAAAAAGCAGATAAAAATTCACTTGACGCCTTGCTGAGAGACAATCTCCACTCCTTCCAAATTAATAATATAAGTGTAGAGCAGATGTGGCTTGAATTCAGAGAAATAGTATCGCCAGCAATTCAGAGATTTATGCCAAATAAATTAACAGACAACGGCGATGATCCTCCTTGCTACACAGAACGGCCAAAACACTGTTGCAGAAACAACGAAACAAACATGCCAAATTTAAACAGACGCAAAATCCCCAAGATTGGCGATATTTTACAGAAGCTCGAAATTTAACGCGGACTTTCAATGCGACATGCTTATATAGTTTCCACAACCAAACTTTGTCTCGAAACCTGGCAGAAAATCCAAAGTGTTTCTTGTCGTATGTGAAGTATGTTAGGGCAAGAAACGATCAATGCCTTCTCGGCGCGATAGCAATGGAGATACTATCGAAGACAGTGCTGCCAAAGCGAAGTGACTAAACACAGCCTTCCGAAATGCCTTCACAAAAGAAGACGAAGTAAATATTCCAGAATTCGAATTAAGAACAGCTGCCAACATGAGTAACGTGGAAGTAAATGTCCTCGGAGTAGTGAAGCAACTTAAATCACTTAATAAAAGCAAGTATTCTGGTCCAGACTGTATACCAATTATGTCTCTTTCGGAGTATGCTGATGATTTAGCTCCATACTTAAGAATCATATACAACCGATCGCTCGAGGAAAGATCCGTACCCAAAGACTGGAAAGTTGCACAGGTCACACCAATATTCAAGTAAGGTAGTGGGAGCAATCCACTAAATTACAGGCCCATATCATTAACGTCGATATGCAGCAGGATTTTGGAACATATATTGTGTTCGAACATTATGAATTACCTCGAAGAAAACGGTCTATTGACACACAGTCAACATGGATTTAGAAAACGTTCTTGTGAAACACAACTAACTCTTTATTCGCATAAAGTGTTGAGTCCTACTGACAAGGGATTTCTGATTCATTCCGTATTCCTGGATTTTCGGAAGGCTTTTGACACTGTACCACACAAGCGGCTTGTAGTGAAATTGCGTGCTTATGGAATATCGTCTCAGTTATGTGACTGGTCTTGTGATTTCCTGTCACAGATGTCACAGTTCGTAGTAACTGATGGAAAGTCACGAGTAAAACAGAAGTGATTTCTGGCGCTCCTCAAGATAGTGTTACAAGCCCTTTGCTGTTCCTTATCTACAAGGGTTGAATAAAAGTAATGCCTTCACCTTCGGTAACTGGGTTTGGATGGGAAAATTTTAATAAATCAAACGCAGAAATAATTCTTAGAATGTGATATTTAATTACCAATATTCACGTATTCACATAATCACCGGCCAATGCATTCATTTCTGCCAACGACGAACAAGTTTTCTGAAGCCGTCACGGAAGAAGTCGACACTCTGTTCCCGCAACCACAGTTTCAGTTCTCTCAACGTCTTCATTAGAAGCATAATGATGTCCCCGCAGATCGTCTTTCATTATCGGAAACAGATGGTAGTCAGGCGGTGCTAAATCGGGACTGTGTGGAGGATGCCGTACGGTAGTGAGATTCAGTCTCTGAAGTTCTGCTGTGGTGGCACATGAAGTGTGTGGTTTGGCATTGCCATGTTGCAGGAAAACATTTTCCTTTTCCTTTCGGAGCCTTGTTAACCGTCGTTTCAGAGGTCGCAGCGTTGTCATGCAACGCTCTGACTTTATTGTTGTTCCACGAACAAGAAAATCAACATGGATAACACAATTTGCGCCCCAGAACACTGTGGCCACGATTTTTCCAGCTGAGGGCTTGGTCTTGAATTTCGTTTTCTGGGGCGAGTCTTTGTGTCGATATTCCATAGACTGACGTTTCGCCTCTGGTTCGTAATGGTGTACCCATGTTTCGTCTCCTGTCACAACTGAATGGAGAAAAGCGTCACATTCATTCCCATAAGGCGAGGGGAGTTCCTGGCAAATTTCAAGTCTGTGCAGTTTCATTTCCGGAGTCAGCATACTGGGTACTCATTGTGCAGAGATCTTTCGATAGCCAAGCAAAGCAATAATGTGACCCACACGTTGTTGTGAAATGCCGATTGTGCTTGCAGTTTCCCTCTGAGTGATACGACGATCATCCTGAATCAATCGGTCAACATTTTGCTTGTGATACTCGGTGGTTGCTGTCACAGGACGTCCAACTCCTTGTTTGTCACGCAAGTCAGATGTACCGTCCTCAACATCTTTAAACTTGCTCGTCCAAAGACGCACAGTACTCACATACACATAATCACCATAAACTGCTTTCATTCCCTGATGAATCTCCTTTGGGGTGACACCTTCTGCTGCCAAAAATTCAATTACTGCACGTTGCTTAAATAGCATTGACCGAGTGTCTGCACGGGGTTCCATACTTTACACTGTAACAACACAACCGTTCAATGCTAAGGCTTCCCGCCAACTGGAGCTTTAGAGAAGAGGCTACGGAACAAGCCAGTACCTGTCGTATACCAATGCTGCCAACTGTGGAAGAGCAACGAAGGTGGAGGCATTACTTTTCAGTCAACCCTCATATAGAAACGATTTGGGAGACAATCTGAGCAGCCGTCTTAGGTTGTTTGTAGATGACGCTGTCGTTTATCGACTAATAAAGCCATCAGAAGATCAAAATAAATTGCAAAACTATTTAGGAAAGAGATCTGAATGGTGCAAAAATTGGCAGTTGGCCCTAAATAACGAAAAGTGTGAGGTCATCCACATAAGTGCTAGAAGGAACCCTTTAAACTTCGGTTACACGATAAATCAGTCAAATACAAGGCCGTAAATTCAACTAAATACCTAGGAATTACAATTGCGAACAACTTAAATTGGAAGGAACACATAGAAAATGTTGTAAGGAAGGCTAACCAAAGACTGCGTTTTATTGGCTGGACACTTAGGGAATGTAACAGATCCACTGCCTACATCGAAAAAGTTCAAAGAAGGACAGCATGTTTTGTATTATCATGAAACATGGGAGAGAGTGTCCCTGAAATGATACAGCATTTGGGCTGGGCATTGGTAAAACAATGGCAGTATTCGTTGCGAAGGTATCTTCTCACGAAGTTCCACTCACCAACTTTCTCCTCCGAATGCGAAAATATTTTGTTGACACCGACCTACATAGCGAGGAACGATCACCACGATAAAATAAGGGAAATAAGAGCTCGTACGGAAAGATGTAGGTGTTCATTGTTTCCGCGCGCTATACTAGATTGGAATAATAGAGAATTGTGAAGGTGGTTTGATGAACCCTCTGCCAGGCACTTAAATGTGATTTGCAGAATATCCAAGTAGATGTAGATGCAGAAGAGTACCCGACGACGATTACTCCAGACATTGTCCATGCCGTGGGCTCCGGCAGACACAGATCAGAACTTATTGTCTCCGCTGTGTGCGAACCATGAAGTGGGATTTGAAAGTGATCCGATATTCTGAGTTATTCTACATCCGGTACAGTTCCGGACATGGGTTCCTTATTAAAACCTTATCTACTATGTGCACTCTATAGTCCTAAGAAATCTATAACAGGAATTGTGAAAAACACAGTATACTGAAATAAGCTATCTAGGTGTAAAAAAAAGAAGTAAAACCGCTCAAGGCGAACCAGGCGTTGTTGTTTTCTTCTCTTTAACTTCCTACAGCATGTCCTCTTTTCGCGTTTAGGACTTTGCAACCATTCTGTAAGCTCATATTTGTTGAAAATCTCTCGTGCAGCTCACACCTTCAATTGGAGAAAAGCGTAAATCATTCCTCTTCATAACAGGGATTAAAAAGAAAACGAAAAAAGAACAGTGTATACCTGACTATATTACTAACATCCGTCTACTGTAGGAACTTAAGAGTGCGTTATAAACATAAAATTAATGATATTCTGCGAAGAAAACTGTTTAAGAACCAGGATGAATTAAAGAAGAAGTCTTTCGTCACACGTTATATCTTGCAGTTATTTACACAAGCATATTTCATCTTCCTAGATTTTCAATAAGTATTCAACATTGTAAAACACTCAAGACTGCTAGCCAATATATGGTCATCCAACGTAAGTTCTCATATAAGTGACTGATTCAAAAATATTTGTCAGACAGAAACTAGTACAGTATACTGGGCAGAGAATGTTACAAAAATTGACCAGATACGAGTAGGACTCGCAGTTTACGGGTTTCGTACAAACTTCATTACGTATGTAGTTAGTTAATCACCCCCAGGAATTGAGCGGTTTACGGGTTTCGTACAAACTTCATTACGTATATAGTTAGTTAATCAACCCCAGGAATTGAGATTCTCGGCGATTTTTGCCTGTTATCGACATTGATACTGGCAACATAACGGTCCCGGGAATATAAAGACTTTCGAAACTGTTTTAACTTTAAGTCTGAAGTCGGACAACAAATAAGAAAACAAATATGTTTTTCGAATGATATATTTACAAATAAATAATTTTCTAATTTTTGCTTACTTCTACTGTGAAACTTTGCTTCTTCGAAATTTCACGACTCTAGGTCAACGGGAGTACCATACAGTCTGTGAGGTAACGGGCGAGTTGTGGCGCCCTGGAAATATTATATGTTCGGAATTGGGGCGGCCGCACAGGACGCTCGTCAAAGCCGGGGCCCGGCAGCAAACACGTGGTGGCGAACGTAAGCCGGACGAGAGGGGCAGCGCCAGCGCATGGTCCAGCCGCGTGGCTGGCAGTTCCGCTGTGACGAGGACGGTGCTTTGTGTCGATGAAGGAGATGTCTATGCCGGGAGTGCCAAAGATGGCGGACTTTGTTAAACCTTAATGGCAGACATTTCACAGTTCATATAAGAAATTAATAGTAGCCAGATGAATGATGATACCTCGAAAAGAAACATGTACATTATTATTATTTGCACAACGGTTCTGATGGTGTAATCGGATTTTCAATATCTTTATTAGTTTAAAGTTTAGTATCTGACGGTAAATTATACAAGTAACACCCAGCAACGAATTTCCAAAATAAAAACGCTTCATCCGATTTTGTCGATCTCCGTATCTTTAGAAAGCTATTACTTTAAACTTAAATTGGTATGAATTACAGGCATGTAACTTGAATAGTATATGAGTTATTGGAGGTCAATGTGCCAATCCCTATCGATCGCGTCTGGCCATAAGCACTCCATAGTTACACGATAAAATGGTGGCAGCATGCTTATAAATATATTTATTCATGAAGAAATTGGTTAAATATTTACTGTGTTTTAGAAAGCACAGAGACAATAGGCTCCTGGCATACCTTTTTCTTTTGATATATGTTTATTTAATTGTTTATGTATTTAATAATGTGTGTTAGAGCGTGTTTATAGTCCACCCGTAGGAATATTTATTTTATTTCAAGTATTTAAATGTAAATCCAGTATTTCTAATACGTTTCATTATGTTTGTGTGACTGTGCGTTGGCATGAAGTCATGGCGCGAGCGCTCTAGCCAATCACAGCGCTCGTGAATGGGGAGACTGGATGGAAGCGAGATTCCGGAGAGGACACAGGGGTAGTCCTGAGGGAACGGCACTGGACACGGGGAGTGCTGGACTGGACGGCAGAGGACACGAAAAGTGCTGGACGCGACGGCGCGGCGGACTCTCGGTGGCGAGAGAGACTTGGAGAGTGTGGAGCAGTTGGCGCGTGGTCGTGGCAGATAGAAATAATTCGAAGTGCCGACTTGTGTACTTGTGATACTTCCGAGGTTTCTACAGTGAAGACGTAGTGGCGTTTAGAAGTGAATGTCTAGCGAGCTTAGTTGTTGTTCATAACTAATTACGTGCTGTAGGAATCTATTGTTCCCTGTTATTCAATTTATATTTTATTTAATTGCTGGACCATCCACACCGTTAAGTGTTTTGCAGTAATATACCGCATTCTCAAAAGTATTTCTACTATCGTACTCATCATTTAAAGTCGTCAAGATAGTATCTGCAGATTTTATTTAATTGCATCCTTTCATTTATAAATTTGTATGTTACATTCATAATTCGCAATTGCCTAGCGATAGAAACCTTCAACCATTCGATTCATGTGTGTATTCTTATCGTATACTGTGGATTCAGCAGTATTTGCCCTGTAATGTGGCAACTACGTATCCCAGCCCCTAGACAACGAAACCAGCCAGAAATTTTAATATTTCTACTCTGAGTCTGTGGGTGCGAAGTTATTTTGAAAGCTCTAAAGTCGTAGGTTTTAATGTTTGAGTTTGCCGGTATCAATATACGTGACATAATAGGCACTATCTTTTAACTGCATTGACCCAGAGCCTTAACGCTTTTACACCACCAGATAACCATAGACCTTATTACGTGACATATGTTGTAACTTGATATGTCGACCCGTTGCTGAGGAATATGGTCCTTAACAGTCGGACCAACAGGCCGTTGGACAACAAAGTGATCCTGTAAGGGTTCCGTTTTTACCGTCTAAGCTACGAAACCGTAAAATCGGAAGTAACATCCGATATAGCACGTAACAGTACCGCTAATACTCCAAATATAGATCAATGATTTGTCACATAAGGTCAATATAACTTCACTTTGTTTGTAAACAGTATCGTTGTCTACTCGATGGTATTAGTGAACGACTGTAAGAAAATACAGAACTACCTACATGTTTCCCCGTGATATTCTGGATGATGATTCTTTAAATGATAATTTCCACAAACACGAGAAAGAAATTGGAGGTAACCAGTACCAAACCAGCAAGCAATAGCTTAGCTTTGTGCCCGCTATTCAGGCACACGTTTTCTGCTGATCACGATTAGGAAGCTAATGAGCTTTAGTTACGTTCTGATTTCGTAACGTTTACAGTATACAGTATTACCCAAAACTCAATGTAGTTAAAGATTTTAGAAAAGTAATCTCTTATGTCACAACGCGTTTCGGAAAGAAACTATCCTCCGCCTCAACGTTGACAGGAATTAACGACTGGTCTGTACAAAAGTTCTATTTTGAGAATCATATCATTTTTAAATATCTGATGAATAATTGCAATTCTGAATTCTATAAACCTCAAGAACGAATGAGACATTTGTAATACAGAAGCTCTGAAGCCAGCCTTGACAAGTCATGAAGTCATAAAACAAGTGAATGAGTGTTTATTCTTAAGGAAATTGAAGACAAAATGGTTCAAATGGCTCTGAGCACTATGGGACTGAACTTCTAAGGTCATCAGTCCCCTAGAACTTAGAACTACTTAAACCTAACTAACCTAAGGACATCACACACATCCATGCCCGAGGCAGGATTCGAACCTGCGACCGTAGCGGTCGCGCGGTTCCAGACTGTAGCGCCTTTAACCGCTTGGCCACACTGGCCGGCGAAATTGAAGACAATGGTTGGGTGGACAGGAAAAGAAAATAACGAAAGAGTAAAAATGGCTTGAATTGCTTTTGATAAACTGAATAGGGTTTCAAAAATTTGGAAGTTTCTGAAAAGAAAAGCTTACAGTCAGTGTGTTTTACAAGTTTTCATTTACACCAGGAGAGAGGATTGTGCCCTGGAGCTTAGTGTACATAGGAATACATGTTTTACCTGTTTGGTGTTGCAATCTGATGTCTGATTTTAGAATCACATGAAGGAATCCTCACTGGAAACCGCCATGAGCAGTTTCCAGCATTTTCTACTGTTTTCTCTATTGTGAGACATGAGGCTGTGTTTTGTGCATCATTTGTAAATAAAACGAATTCTACATATTTAAGTGCTGTATACTATATTAAAGCTATGAGGCTATTATTTCTCCGATCGACAGCGAAATTAAAACCACAATGAAAGTCTGATGAAGCTTTGTGCAGATGTGTTGTGCAGTGTCTCCAGTGTGCCCGTCGATCGCGTCACGTAGCACTTTTCGTTTCTGAGCAAACAGTGAGAACGCAAAGATGCTTAGAACAATAGTCTCCAGCAAAGCGTGCAGTGCCTGCTGAGGGGTTCAGCCTGATTTCAAGCAGCCCACATAACGTAACTGTCATGCATTTCTTTCTTCATGACAATGTTCGATCGCACACTGCAAAACCGACGCTCCTGCAGCATTTTTGATGGGATGAGTTTGATCGCCCACGACAGAGCCCGGACATGGCTCCCTCTGAATTTCATCTCCTCGCTAACAAGAACCGTTGATTGGGAGAACAGCATTTTCGCACAGATAGCGAGCTGCAAGCAGAGACGGCCACCTTCAATGACGAGGGTGTTGGAAGGTTGGTACCACACTACACCAAATTTCTAAGTCGGAGAGGCGATTATGTGGAGAAATAAATGGAAGATGTAGCTAAATTTTGATGATAAAAAAACTTTTGATTTTCACTGAAGTTTCCATTTCGCGACCGATCGGAGGTGGGAAAAAATAGCTCTCGTATTTAGAGAATATTGTTAGTTCTTGAGTTATGGAGTTTTATTGTGAGTAAAATTCTGTACATATTTAAAACTAATTACATAATGTATGGATGGTTAACCCTTGCTTTGCCGACGATACAATTTCATGCATCTTGAAACGGAAGGCCTTCTACCATGGAACACGTGATGTCTGCAAATGAAATGAGTTTCTTTGGTATCTTAACCACCTTCTTGTCCTGAAAATGGAATGTCGTGTTAGTTGCCACAGCTTCTATATCCAAACGTTTTTAATTTGTTACTGGTTTTTGATGATTCCCCCATTTCATTTGATTTCACTTACTATATTGGAATAGTAGCATAATGGTGTAAAACACAGATTATCAAATACACGACTGACGAGATTTTCTTGATTGCAGTATTTACTAATTTGAATAGAATACTTGTTCCTAGGCACCTGAGACGTTCGACTTTGGAAAAGTTTTTCACATTCACACGAACCTTACTTAACCGAATAATTTCACAAAAAGACTGCACCACACATAAACTGAATGCTGTCATTTCAAAACTGAATATGAAAACGTATTAAAGTCTGAAAAAGCGTTCCCAGCGTACAGCACTCTCCCCTGTTGAGGCATGGACATTTAATTCGTAAACCATTCAAAACGCGAGTGTTGCTCAGAAGCAGTGCAGATATGCGCATTAAGTTTTAATACAACAGACAGGAAAACAAACAAATGGATCAAATAACAGACGTAATTATAATCCTAACGAAGTGAAATGAAGGTGGGCGCAGCGTATAATGATGTGAATAGCTGGTAGGTGAACCAAGGAAGTTGTTTGCTGAATCTCAGCCGACAGGAAAAGAACCAGGCGACAGCTTAATAAAAGTCAGGTAGATGACAGACGACATGAAGGAGCAACACAGATACCTGTAGAAGACCATAGTGCGTGGAAAAATCTAAAGGAAGCCGGTCTTACAGGTATACAGATAGGTTCCACTGTTCGGAAGCATACAGATGTTTTTATAACTACATTATTTGACAAAATGTGAAGTACCCAGATGGGGAGGAGGAAACGAAATGAAACTTCATGGGCAGAGTGTATGTGTTGTTGTATCAGCGACTATTAAATCGAGTCGCATGTATAAAGAACTTGGCAGTATGAGCCCAATAATCAGTATGACGTTGCACACCAGTTGGCCTGGACTCGTGCATTGACTCTACTGGGAATGGTGCAGCCTCTCCTAAGGCAGGCTGGCCGCAGCTCTTGTACCTGATCCTTGATATTCTGGATACTGGCACAGGGAGAGGATTGATGTCCGAGCTGGTACCGAATGTGTTTTGCTGCGGGTGGGTCTGGGGATCTTTCTGGCCACGACGGTGCCTCAGCATCACGCAGACAGATGATAAAGACAAGTACCTCGGTGGAAGAGGAATGTCGAAAAATTGCACCACGCGAGAGACAATACATGAGGACACAGGATGTCTGTGACGTACTGCTGTGCCGTCAGTCCCCTCAGTCACAACCAGCCGTGACCGGAAGTCATACCTGGTGACTACTCACACCATAAGGCCTCTGGAGTAATCGTTGTGCCTCTCCATCGCATGGGAAGAATGGGATCTCTCCACAGGTCGTCGCCACACTCGCCAACGATTCTCATCTGGTGTAGTGGAGAACTGCTGTTCATCGCTGGATATAATGCGACACCGTTCGTCAACAGCACCACTCCAAAGTCAGTCGTTGGTGATTTGGTGTGACCGGCAGCCTACGAATGGGACGGTAATTTGCTGGTCTGCTTGCTGCTAGTCTCCAACAAATGGTGCAAGACGACACAGAATGTTGAAGGGAATGTTCGACAGGAACCTTGGTGATGAGTATGTCTGCTCTCCCGTTCTCATGATATACAACGTAGGACCACAGTCACATTCGAATTCCCTACAAATCTGCATGTTGCACGATTCGATCGGCCCACCAAGTGGAGACCCACAACTCTTCTTTCAAACTCTACAAGGTGCCAATAACGCTGTCTCGCATGAGTACGAAGCATTCTCGTGTCCTTCACAGTGATCACTCAGTATCTGAACCCGTCCACGCCCTTATAGGTCTATATCTTACCAGGCCTGGTAACAGCACATAGACGTTCGACAGCATTGCACTCTGGTGGCGATTTTGTTGCCACAGCGGATTGCAACTCCAAGGCCTGTTACACACTGGGACACTTGTAACTGTCACCAACTGAGATACATTCATTTGAACTGGAGCATTGACACTGGGACAATACACTGCCTCACCAAGCCATTGCGATGCAGCAGTGACTCACCCACGCCACATGTGACAGACAAGGTCACTGCGGTCACAGCAGTCACCACCGGACATGCATTACTTTGAATTGGAGTGTTCGCACTGGGACACAGATCACTCACACAGCGCTGCAGATTTACCAACAGACAGGCAGTTATTTCTGAGACAGTGACGCGAAACATTCATTGTACATTATACTGTACACATTGTAGCCATGAGTTTAGATTTGATTAACACGAAAGATTTTATAAGTAGAAAGTCGTCCTGCTGTCTGGGATGTCAAAAGCGATGTCTATAGCAACAAAGTGGTGAAAATGAATGTATGGCAAGAAATTATAAAGAAGTTTGTGCCTGATTTCAATGAGAAGAGCATGGATGGAAAAAAAACAAAATTGGCAAGTTGTATGTTCTTTTTTCAAATTTAATACCTTATTTTTCGGACCATAAAAGACTATCGAAATTAAGTTGCTACCCTTGTACGAGGCTAGGAGGGTAGAAACCTTCAAGCACATTTGCATTCCTCACTCCTTTTCTTTTGCGTTTACCAGTATCAAATGTTCAAATGTGTGTGAAATCTTATGGGACTTAACTGCCAAGGTCATTAGTCCCTAAGCTTATACACTACTTTAACCTAAATTATCCTAAGGACAAACACACACCCATGCCAGAGGGAGGACTCGAACCTCCGCCGGGACCAGCCTCACAGTCCATAACTGCACCGCCTGAGACCGCTCGGATAATCCCGCGCGGCTTACCAGTATCAAGTGTACCATTACGCAGTCTTAATGCAGTAAGAAGGGACAAAATGCATGAGCGTGGAAGCCATGAAAATCTAAAAAAATATTTATATTTCAAAATTTTCATAACAAAATTAAAGGTGCGTCTTATCGTCGTCTTAAGGCACTCCGCCTTATGGTCCGAAAAATACAGTTAAGATATTATTCTTAGTTACAATTATTTACGTGTATGTGGCTACTACAATATTTTATTTATTTATCATAATATTATTGAGATACAAGTTCCTGACACTCGATAATTTTAATTGTAAGTTCCAATCAGTTCAGTGAATGCAACAATATGACTTGTTACACTTAGTAATAGTTGCACGATGCTCATCACAAATGCAATGTCAGATGAAAAATGGGGCCTAACCACATTAACGCTCACATAACATATCTATCAATTACATTTTTTGCAGCTGCCAAGGCTCTTCGCCTTCAAGGCTAACGAAGTAGTTTGCAAAGTCATTTCTGATACTGTTCGCAATATTTCCTCCATCGGCTAAGCAAGGTGACATGTCCTGCAATCACTGAATAGTTATCGTATCCTCAAACTCTATTCCATCACGATCACGCACAAAGTTATGGAGCAGGCAACATGTCTTTACAATAGACACGGCTAAATCCAATTTAACATCGAATGGTCTATGGAAAATGCGCCACTCGTTTGCAAAAATTCCAAAATTACACTCCATGTACCTTCTTGCTCTGAAACGACGTAGAATAAATTTTGACAACCCACTAACATGAATGGCATAAGTCTTTCAAAAGTTAATGACAGTGGTTTGGGCGCAGGGAAATCTAGCATACCATCTTGTATTTTTTATTTAACACTGAATTACAAAACACAGTTGAGTCGGGCGATATCCCATTGGCTCCAATGTCTGTAAAGAAGATTCTGTTTGTCGAATCACAAACAGCCAGCAACAGAATGGAAAAATAGTTCTTATAATTAGAGTGAACTACTGGAGGTGGGTTTTATAATTCTGTGCTTTCCGTTCACTGCACCCACACAATGAGGGAAGTTGGCCCTCTTATGGAATCGTTCAGCTGAGGTAAGCCATAGCTCTTTCGACAGCTGGGGAAAACATTTTGACTTCATTTTATGGCATACGGCAAAGCAAATGTCTCGTATAATATAAGAGATAGCTGATACATCAATTTTGTACCGAAGGCTTAAGTCCATCATGGATGATTTTCTCTGCCAAAGGACTGGGTGTTTATGTTGTCCTCATCATTTCATCATCATCATCATCATCATTCGTGATAGCGGCTCGGTTTGACTGTGTAAAACTTGCACTGTATAAAAACTGGGACTTTGTATGGGCAGTGATGACTGCGCAGTTGAGCACCCCACAAATCGAACATTATCATCATCAGTATCATCATGGATGAGCCGGCCTCCAAGTATCTACAACAAAAAGATAAAGCGCATGAAACAAAACTACGAAACTATACGATTTACACGCACACACTCACACACACACACACACTAAGGCTAATACAGAGAGTACATAAAGTCTGTGAACACATTCAGTTATTTATTGCACAAGAACTAAACATTGTACAGATGTTATACATATTGCATTTTGAAGAGAAACTCTGAAAGTCTTTTTTTTTTTTTTTTTTTTTTTTTACAAACATTCGATATGAGAACCACGAATGACCCAGCAAACGTCAATACGCTAACCGAATTCTTGCCATGGCCATCCCAGCATGGCATCGTTGACTGTGGCAGTCGCTTCCCATACTCTCTCCTGGAGCTCTGCTACATCACGTGGTAGATATCGCTGGAGCCATTTCGAGTTCACGTGATGCGCAACGCACAGATTTCTTTGGACTCCTTATGAATGTCTCTCGTACGCGCTCCACATTCACTTCACTCACACTGAAACGTTCGCTTCTCTTTGCCAGGCGCAAGCACCCCGTCCTAATGAATTTGCTGTGCCAGTGGTAAAGCGCCCTTCCTTGTTGGTGGCTTCTTATCGCACTTGGATCTAAACATCCGTTGAACAGCTGTAGCACACTTGTTTTTGTCGAACTCCAATACAAAGAAAGCTCGCTCCACACCTGAACTCGCCATGTTTGCGACTAGCACTGACTATAGGCAAATTACCAAACCACGCTGTGGCGGTATACATGAAAAATAACTTTCAGGGTTTCTCTTCATAATGAATTATGTATGATATCTGTACAATGTTTAGTCCTTGTGCAATAAACAATTGAAAGTGTTCCCGGACTTTGTGTACAAGATGCTATGGTGGTTTTTATTTGTTGCAGGGACAATCATTCAAAGGAAATAGAAGAGCTTAAGGGCCACTTATACCTGAGAGTGATTAAGGCAAAAGAGTGGAAAGAGTGGTTCCGCAGCAACTGGTAGGAAGAAGTACATCTACTTCGATCAGCTGCGATTCTTAACAACTGCCGGCCAGAGTGGCCGAGCAGTTCTAGGCGCTACAGTCTGGAGCCGCGCGACCGCTACGGTCGCAGGTTCAAATCCTGCCTCGGGCATGGATGTGTGTGATGTCCTTAGGTTAGTTAGGTTTACATAGTTCTAAGTTCTAGGGGACTGATGACCTCAGCAGTTAAGTCACATAGTGCTCAGAGCCATTTGAACCATTTGAACTTAACAACTGACTGTAAGAGCACTACCTCTTGTATTGCGAATGATGATGATAATGACAGATACGAATTTGATGGAGGAGAAAATTTAGACCAGTAGGCACTTGAAAAAACTGCTGTGTGAAAAGAAGAGTCTTGAAAAAGAAGATGTTATGCTGTATAACATTTTGAAGGAAAAGTACGCCACAAAACACAATTCATCACAACAAGAAAACGAAGATAGCTTGTTCATGCAGTCTTTAGTGCCCGAATTTAAAAAAATTCCCAGTCATGCAGGACTGAAAGTGAAATCTGATACCATGAAGATTATTATTAACGCGCAACAATATTACAGCGCTTCCGTTTCGTCACAAATTGGATTTGTACCGGTGCCGGGGGTCCATTTCACGACCATGCACGTCGTGGAACAGTTCATGGCTGCACTGGAGAACAGTCCATGCTGTTCGATCAGTTACCATCTGTGTGTTCACCAATGGCCTCTGAGTGGAGTGACGAATCCTTAATATACCTTTCAACAGCACAGGCAGGGCACCAATGAAAGTAGACTATCTGCAAAAGTTTTACAATAATTTGTAATGTATACTAATACCAGCTCAAGTCTGTGAAATATGCTATCAACAAAATTACTAATATTACAGTACCTACCTTAATGTGAGAGCAAGTTCTCCTCTGCTGGGATAGCCTTCCATAGTATAATGTCCATTCCTGTAATTTCTTCTTTTGCTTCTCCTTGCAGTTCATCAAATGAAGTCTTAGACATTTGAAAATACTGAAAAAACTTCTCATCTTGTCTCAGACCGATATAAAGATGGTTGAAATGGCTCTGAGCAGTATGGGACTGAACTGCTGAGGTCATCAGTCCCCTAGAACTTAGAACTACTTAAACCTAACTAACCTAAGGACATCACACACATCCATGCCGGAGGTAGGATTCGAACCTGCGACCGTAGCGGTCGCGCGGTTCCAGACTGTAGCGCTTAGAACCGCTCGCCCCCCTGGCCGGCCGACATAAAGAGTATAAAACAATCCTTCTCCAGCCGATCACATAGCAGTGGATGTATGTCTAATGAACATTTTTTCTTCATTCTCCTACTCCTGCTTAGAAATACTAACAAAAGTTTGTGGTTATCACGTACGATTGGTTGGAGATAACACACACTAAGTATCGAATACGCATTTTTATTCACTGGTACATACAAACATGGCAGTAGAACAAGTTGCATACCGAAAGGGACATTAGAACAAAGCAGTCCAAAGAAGCCAAAGTCACAAAGATAGGGCGCTCTGCGCCAGAGGCGCCATAGAGCCGCCCCCCTCCCCATTAGTGTGCAGCATGGCGGAGGGAAGCTTCATTACACGAATTCGTAACCTTGGTGCCAGTGTGGCGTTTGTAGGTGGTGGCCAGCGCGGGAAGCGGGGGCGTTAGTGTTGGTGGTGTGGGAGCCCCGTGGTTCCAGCGACTGTACAGGTGGTGACGCATCAGACAAAGGCAGGCAAGCAGCGTCAGGAGGCAGGTCGATGAGTGACCGCGATGGTTTCAGTCGATTAACAGGCATTTTCTGTGACTGTCCATGTACGTGAATGAAAAATGTGTTCATACCGTGACGTAGCACGTGGTGAGGGCCCGAATAAGGTGGCTGCAGGGCTGCTCGCACAATGTCGTCGCACAGCATCACAAAGTCACACGAAGTAGGTGAACACAGACGGGATGGTGTGGGGGCGGGAAAGGGGGGTGCAGAGGTGTGCAACATGAATACAAACCAAAGCAACCATGGTGGGCTGACAGTGAATCCTCAACGAACTCGGTGGGAAGAAGGAGGGCTTCACTGTATAGAATCTCTGCGAGTGAGGCGTTCAGATCTTCTTTATGGGCCGAGCAAATACCCAGCAGGACTCACAGAATGGCCTCTGAGCATAGGCCGCTGTGGCACATTAGCGTGGCCTTGAATGTGCGGTGCTCGACCAGGCCTGTGGGTGGTAAGCTGTGGTGTGAAATTTGGCTACACTGCAGAGTTCGCAGAGTTTTGCAAAGAGAGCAGACTCAAACTGGCCTACCTGTCAGTTGTGAGAGACAGGTGACAGCCAAAGCAAGCATCCATGCTGAGACGAAAGAATGGGTCATGGTCTCGGCCATGATGTCAATAAGAGGGACCGCCTCAACCCAGTCGGTCACTTGGTCAGTGATCGATAAGATGTATCTGTAACCCTCGGACAGGGAGAGGGGACCAACGACGTCGATATGGATGTGCTGAAAACCCCCTTAGAAATGTCAAACTTGCCCAGTGAAGGTTGAGTGTGCCTGCTAACTTTGCTGCCCATGCAAGGCAGTAAAGACCCTATGATGAAGGGCAGTAGGGACCAGGGGGCGGAGTGTGCCCATAGAGGTGTCACAAAGGACTCAGGTAGTAAGTATATAGGGCTGGACAGAGAGGGATGATTCGTTGTCTGATATTATTCACTGTATATCATCGTCATTGGCTTGTAGTCCGGCGAGCTCCTCCAGATTCAGCAGTGCAGTTAGCACACAGATGTGGGAAAGGTAGTCAGCTGCAATGTTCTCCACACTGCGGATATAGCACGTGTCGGAAGAGTGCTGACAGATGTAGTCCATACGGCGGCAACGCCTTGGTGGAAGGTCCTTAGCTGGATTACGAATAGCATCCAAGAGTGGCTTGCAATCTGTATAGATCATGAAAGGTCGCCCCTCGGGATCACTACAGAAATGTTTAATCATCTCATACACAGTGATAAGCTTACAGTCGAAAGCCGACCACTTGCACTGGCTCTTAGTCAGTTTCTTGGAAACGAAGCGGAGGGGTTGGGTAGAGTCAGCGATGTGCTGTTGTAAAACAGTGCCCGCCCACAGTTGAGTCACTGGCATTAGTCGTGATCAAGACACAGGCCTCAGGGTGAGGGTGGGCGAGTGTGATGGCTTTGGCGAGGGCAGTTTTAAGGTTACCAAAGGTGTCGAGCATGGGTTTGGTCCACTCCAACTTCCGTTTCCCCAAAGTGTTTTTGCCGGAGAGAGCATCAGTGAGGGCCGTTTGGATGAAGGCAGCTTGAGGAATATGGAGGCAATAAAAGTTTGCCATACCCAGAAAACAACGAACCTGAGCATAATCCTCAGGGAGAGGAAGATCAAGTATGGTTTCGACACGAGAACTCGTAGGTTGTAGGCTGTCGCCAGAAACAGCATGGCCTAGGAAGGTAACTGATGTGGAACACAATTGAAATTTATCGTGGTTGATCACCATGTCGTTGGCAGTGAGGGCCGAACAGGCTGAATCGAGGTGAACCTGATGCTGCTCAGTGTAGGAGGAAAAGATCAGTATGTCATCTAAGTAAGCATAAACAAATGGCAGTGGGAGCAAAATGGACTCAATGAGCCACTGCCATGTCTGCGCAGCATTTTTCAATCCATAAGGCATGTAACAGTATTCAAATACGCTGAAGGGTGTTATGATGGCTGTCTTCGGAATATCCAGTGGATGCATAGGGATCTGATGATAGGCTTGGAACAATCTAAAATGGAGAAAAAGCTAGAACCATGGAGAAATTGTGTGAAATCTACACTCCTGGAAATTGAAATAAGAACACCGTGAATTCATTGTCCCAGGAAGGGGAAACTTTATTGACACATTCCTGGGGTCAGATACATCACATGATCACACTGACAGAACCACAGGCACATAGACACAGGCAACAGAGCATGCACAATGTCGGCACTAGTACAGTGTATATCCACCTTTCGCAGCAATGCAGGCTGCTATTCTCCCATGGAGACGATCGTAGAGATGCTGGATGTAGTCCTGTGGAACGGCTTGCCATGCCATTTCCACCTGGCGCCTCAGTTGGACCAGCGTTCGTGCTGGACGTGCAGACCGCGTGAGACGACGCTTCATCCAGTCCCAAACATGCTCAATGGGGGACAGATCCGGAGATCTTGCTGGCCAGGGTAGTTGACTTACACCTTCTAGAGCACGTTGGGTGGCACGGGATACATGCGGACGTGCATTGTCCTATTGGAACAACAAGTTCCCTTGCCGGTCTAGGAATGGTAGAACGATGGGTTCGATGACGGTTTGGATGTACCGTGCACTATTCAGTGTCCCCTCGACGATCACCAGTGGTGTACGGCCAGTGTAGGAGATCGCTCCCCACACCATGATGCCGGGTGTTGGCCCTGTGTGCCTCGGTCGTATGCAGTCCTGATTGTGGCGCTCACCTGCACGGCGCCAAACACGCATACGACCATCATTGGCACCAAGGCAGAAGCGACTCTCATCGCTGAAGACGACACGTCTCCATTCGTCCCTCCATTCACGCCTGTCGCGACACCACTGGAGGCGGGCTGCACGATGTTGGGGCGTGAGCGGAAGACGGCCTAACGGTGTGCGGGACCGTAGCCCAGCTTCATGGAGACGGTTGCGAATGGTGCTCGCCGATACCCCAGGAGCAACAGTGTCCCTAATTTGCTGGGAAGTGGCGGTGCGGTCCCCTACGGCACTGCATAGGATCCTACGGTCTTGGCGTGCATCCGTGCGTCGCTGCGGTCCGGTCCCAGGTCGACGGGCACGTGCACCTTCCGCCGACCACTGGCGACAACATCGATGTACTGTGGAGACCTCACGCCCCATGTGTTGAGCAATTCGGCGGTACGTCCACCCGGCCACCCGCATGCCCACTATACGCCCTCGCTCAAAGTCCGTCAACTGCACATACGGTTCACGTCCACGCTGTCGCGGCATGCTACCAGTGTTAAAGACTGCGAAGGAGCTCCGTATGCCACGGCAAACTGGCTGACACTGACGGCGGCGGTGCACAAATGCTGCGCAGCTAGCGCCATTCGACGGCCAACACCGCGGTTCCTGGTGTGTCCGCTGTGCCGTGCGTGTGATCATTGCTTGTACAGCCCTCTCGCAGTGTCCGGAGCAAGTATGGTGGGTCTGACACACCGGTGTCAATGTGTTCTTTTTTCCATTTCCAGGAGTGTATATATGTAGCATGGGGTAGTTATCGATAATGCTGTGGGCATTAAGGGACCTGTAGTCCCTACAAATGAGTAAGGTGCCGTCCTTTTTAGGAGCAAGGTGAATAGGTGAAGACCAGTTGCTATCAGAGGGGCAGAGGATGCCCGAAGTCAACAGATCCTGAATGATCTCCTTGGCGTGCAGAAGTTCATTAAAGCGCCTGTCATTATAACGAACAGGTGGGCCATTTCTGATGGCTGATACGTAGGATGGTCGGCAATAGGGGTCGAGATGCCATCCGCAAGCAACGTCGGTTCACTGATCTTGGTGAACCAGGGCAGTGTAGGCGGGGCGTCGGCTGAAGTCGGCGACAGAAGACGTATTGCAGGAGCATGCAGGTGCGTCTTGTAGACTCGTTTGTGGCAGTGAGAAAACAACAGCAGGCGGTGGAATGCTCGACACAGGAGCAGATTGGTGAGAAGACGCTGTAGAGGCGTGTGATGAACCGCCTCGTTGCGGGTCTGCGGTTAGGCAATGTATGGTACGCCATGAACATGACAACACAGCGGAGGTAGAGGCGATGCAGGTTCACCTTCTGGGTGAGGAGTTCAGCGAATTGTGAGCACACATCTGATAGGTCAGAGAGCTGTGTAGTAATGTGCTTGACCATGGACGCACATATGTAAAGCATAGCCAAGGAGGCAGAGAGCAAAGTCGTGCTGAACTCGTTTGAGCATGGAACTGTAGAGCGAGATGTGTGGCAGAGCACGGCAGCCTGCAGGCCTGGTGAAAGTTCGTAATGGTGAAGAAAATCCAAACAGATCACAGGTTCATCCACATTAGCAACATGGAAGGTCCAAGGGTAGGTGTGAACCGGTGATAGGAGAAGTGACACCTTGATGGAGCCATAGACTGCAATAGGAGAACGATTGGCAGCGACCAAGGAGAGGGTAGAAGGTGATAGGGCGTCAGCACTGTGTTTGGTTGGGATTATGCTTACGTCGGCGCCAGTGTCAACTAGAAAGTGGAGGCCCATTGACATGTTTGTGGCATAGAGGCGTCACGTCGCTGAAGTGAGTGGTGCAGTGTTGGACGATAAGTGCTATGAAGGAACGTGGTGGGATGTGGCGCCTAAACGTGCCTGCTGGTCTCGCTTGGGTGGGTGCAAGGCGTGTTGCAGTTGCAGTCAGCAAACTCCGTAAGTAGTGTGGAACTGGCACAGTGGGTAGGTTGGTAGGCGGGGCAGTGCTGTGCAGTGTCTGCATCAGGACCGGTAGCCGATTGGGTTGCTACTCGGGCAAGGTCGGCGGCTGTTGGGAGCCCACTGGCAGTACCTGCCATAGGCCGCTAGGTGGTAGCTCCTGACTGGCAGCTGAAGCACTGAGGTGAGTGCACTGGTCTCTGCTGGCAGGGCACAGAACTGGAGGTGCAGGTGTGCCAACTGAGGGAGATGTTCGTGACAGGCCGTGTCAGTGACAAATGATAGCGTAAGCCTGATATGCCATGCGTAAATGAACCTCTAGTGGGTAGTAGATGAAGTTGCAGATCCGAAGGCATCTTGATCATCCACAACGTCCAAAGCGCGGTGTCAGGTAATGCTTGATCGTCGATTAATGCACGTATGCGCCGCCAAAAATGCGAAGGGGTGCGGTAGTCGAGGTGCTCGTCGTGAAAAATGTCCTCCGACGGAGCTTTATAAGCAGTGCTTTCACCATCGAATATTAGTGCGAGGCAGGTGGTGAGAGAAGCATGTCGCTGATGAGGTCCGTATGAGTGTGGAGGTGGCTAACCAGCCAGACAAAATGGGCGTCATCGTCCGAAATACTGTTGATGTCCAGTAGGTGATGCACCAAGGTGAACCAAGTCTTTGGGTTATCTTTTTGCAAAGCAGGTAGCTTAGGAAATCTGTCATGTAAGGACGCCTCCAGCACTGGAAGAGCACTAGCGGTGAACGGTGCATCGCCCGAGATATGCATGGGGCGGTGTGTCCAATCTGCAAGCCCGACGAAGAACACATGCGGGTGTAACGGCCAACGCCGCTGCAACAGCAGGTGGTAGGCGGTTGCTGTGAAGCCACGATGGGGCTGACGTGGTAACTGGCTCGAGCGGAACGGCCTGCGCCATTACGAAAGCGAGCAGAAGGCACTCATGGTGCAATCACAGTGCAACGGTCGCAGAAGCTGGCACGGTCGAGGCGACCGACGTCGCCGAGACAGCGTGGAGGGGGGTAGGGGGATGTGTGCTGCAACACAATGCATATTAGAATGTGCTACCCCAGGCATAGAAATGTTCGATTCGCAGTTCTGGAGCTTCATTAAACCATCTCGAAGGTAATGACATAGATGAAGGACAAACCACAATCTCTTTAATTGGAAGGTCGTCCACGATGTCGTCAGGTGGCGTGCACTGTCCATGTTGTGGCTGTTGTTGTGCTGCCATGCTAGGTGGTGGCCATTTCGTGCCGGGTAAGGTTAGGTGGCCGCCGACTTGGCTGGGCGTAAATAATTGTTAACTTTTAACCAAATTCGAAGTAGGTACACTTGTCCACTCGTGGTCGCGAGCATAGTTAATGGGGCCCTTTACACTTGCACCGAAAGATACTGGTACATCCATTTGGCGCAGACAGTGTGGCCTTGCACACAAAGTTCCTAAATGACGAAAACAAGCACAAAATAACTCGCGATGAGACGACGATGGTGTCAGGGTCACCACTGTGGTTATCATGTAGGATCGGTTGGAGGTAACACACACTAAGTATCGAATACGCATTTATTATGCACTGGTACATACAAACATGGCACTAGAACAAGTTACGCACCAAAAGGAACACTAGAACAAAGTCACAAAAATAGGGTGCTCTGCGCCAGGGACACCACAAGTTCTTCCTCCCTTGAGTCCATTTCACTAACTAATCAGTTGGCAATACCTGCAGTGTCGGACACCAGTGATCCAGGAGTGTTCACCACAATTACCGGTCACTATCACTGGCGACCGTCACCAGTGTCCTAGAATGAAATGGGCCTAAATCATCTACATATATGGTGTGCATATGTACGACGGTATATCCACATTCGACCATGACTTCTGAATGCTTTACCTTTTCTTTCCAGACAGTGCGTATCAGTGAGAAAGACAGATTCCTGTCGGTGATTGTGAAGGCGAAAGTCTGCTTTCCTGACAGCAGAGTAAACTTTAGATCTCTTTAAGAAGCCAGCGTAGTCAAGGACAGACAAATGGCGGTACCCTCACCCTTTCACTGAGATGCCCGTCCTCCGTCACGTCAATAGAAAGCGGCGAATGCGGAAGTTTGCTACTTCATGAGAAAGAGCGGGATGGAAACTCCAACAGCGCCAAGGTTGATTCCTTTCTCCATCGTAAATGAAACTTGATATCTTCCAACTTGTTAGACGATCAGGAGTATTTAACTTCGGTCTTCTCAGAGGGAGGGGGAGGGGTGGGGGGAAGGGGGGGTATGCAGTGGAGAACGAAATATAGAAGCTCAAATCAATACGAGCAGTCTGTGGGATCGGAAAACTTATTCTTTCTCTCTCATATTCTTTGCTGCCAATAATGGAAATGTGACCTGTGTCTTAGACTCACCACAGTGGCCCTCTCGATAGAAGCTGACGTGTAAAGGTAACGCAAGCTAAAATTACTTACATAATCCATACTGAATCAGCGTTTCGAATCATTTTCACCCGTGACTTGCGTGTGATGTGCGAGTACTACATGCATCATAACTCCAATTCATTTAAAATTCTCTAAACCCTGAACGTCAAACGAAAACACCGTTCTTCTTGCACCGTAGACACTAGAAAACCCACCATTTGTCGTATATATTCTGATTTCTGTCGTTTCGAGACAAAGAGACGAAGAAAAATTTGGCGATCACTTTTTTTTGTAGTTCGTCGTAAATCATGTAAAAGACGGGAAATACGTAATACACTTCTCAGACAATTTCTCCAGAGGTGTAATGTGTTAGTGAGCAGCACTATCTGAGCTATCAACCTAAATGAGCTGAGGAATATGTGCAGTCTGCAAGACAACTATATAGGACTCCGTTTCAGTATGAGGACCACTAAAATCCGCCTTTTTCATGCCTTAAATATTATGGAGTTCTACAGACGCCGCAAGCCATAATTTGTAATTAATCATAAACAAATCAGTATACTAATTTAAACAAATAAGCCGACAGAAAGCAAAATGTGTGAAATTGTACGTAAAAAAAGATAAACAACACAATCAGATAAAATATTGTAGAAGTGAAGAGCAAATATCTTGTATAAAATGGCTGATGGTCAGTTACTTGACGACTGTTGATGTTCATCTCCCAAAAATGTTCAAATAATTTGTATTTCACATCATAAAATAAAAGTAAATACTAAGCATGGAGATGATGAAAGTGCGAAAATGCGAATTTCGAAACATTCTACTCATTACTTTCAAACAGGGTGTTACGAATAAAAGACGGTGCTTCAAATTCATTTATGTCTTTAAAGAGCTGTTGACTGTATTGACACAGAACAGTGCATTTTTGGGTAAAGCGCTTCACTAAAAGGTAACCTCTACACGTCCAAAAGCAGTACTAGTGAATAAGTGCGTGAAAAATTACGTGGGTCTGGGTTTACATAAAACTATACCTACAGTTTTTCTTATAAAAAGCGTTATCCCTTCTTACGACAAACGAACAAGCATAATCTTCTCAGGCTATGATATCTGTTAGACCCACCAGATGGTAAACACCCATTTACAGGCACAATATAGGATATTTCTAGCAGACAAATGGTTCAAATGGCTCTGAGCACTATGGTACTTAACATCGGAGGTCATCAGTCCCCTAGAACTTAGAACTACTTAAACCTAACTAACCTAAGGATATCACACACATCCATGACCGAGGTAGGATTCGAACCTGCGACCGTAGTGTCTAGCAGACACATTAGGAGCGTGAGGTTGGACAACGATGTTTAGTTTACTACACGCTGTACACGCCTTTTGCAGGCTCCTAGTTACTTCTTTTACTGTCCATCCTTACACTCTCTGCAGTTACCCTAAATACAAAAATTAAATAACTCCTTCTATGACTTTACTGTTAAGTTTACATATCCTTTACTAAAATCTGACCTCTATTTTACTCAGTTATGCATTTACCATTTTCGACGCAGTGTTTATACTTTATGTTAGTAGTATTATAATTGATTTTCAGGCCTTCATCAGACTTTGCTTTACTACCGTATTTCGTTCGATGTTGTTGTTTATCTCAACTAGAGGTAAACAGTGAAATGTCACCATTATAAACAGGTGGCTCACACATTTTCCATATAGAAGTATTATATCTTCGTTTTTCCCAATATCTGCATCTGAAAACTTCCTCTAAGACTCCCAAGGATAGTTTTGGTGATATAGAATCTCCTTTCCTTGCTCTTATTTCAATTTTGAGTTTTCACTCTCCTAAGAAAGTCTTGTGGAACCTGCAGGGAAGTGATATGTACTCTTTACCACATTAAAATATATATTGAATCATTGCAGTGTTTCTCTAGGTCTGTCAGTATGGATTTTGTTTAAGCTTTATTTGAAATTGTATCTCTAAAAATATATGAATCGCAGACAGAGTAGCAATTTGTACTCACTTTTTCTACAATTTCATTGACGAGTTGCAGCTGGTTCATTGTCCTATATCCATTTCTAAATCTAACGTTTTTTCCTTGTGCAGATGATAATAACTTTAGTAAATGTATTTTAAATTATAGAGATGGTTTCATAGATCTAATTTTTTTTGCATCTTATCTATCTTCTTTTTCCTGACATAGAGTAATCACAGCAGTGTCCAACTTTTGGAAATTGTCACATTCCTCTCACGTGGCATCACATGCACAACTCCATTATTTTATGTATTACTTGTTCTTTTTTCAGATTCATATGTTGACCTTTATAAGCATTTAAAACACTTCTTAAACTGTTTGTATAACTTTCTCTCTATTATTAGTTACTGTGCTGTCTGTCATCTTAAATAATCAGATGTGGTGCCAATCCATCATAAATTTTTGTTTTTTCCCATTTATAGCTTTATTGCTATAAATTATTTCTTTTAGAAATTTTTCATTCTATCTTCTCACATCCTCTCTAAGATATTTCCAGACAGTTTTGTTTAATTCAACATATCCATTTTCTATTACCACTTACTTGATATCTCACCCTCTTATTAACAGCTACTTAGTTGGGTGATTTTTTTCCATCTCTTTGCATCTGAAACACTTTCACATTTTGTATGAGAACATTTGTCAAACAGTTGTTCCTCTCTTCTGTGTGAGTACAAACTTAATTATCTAAGATGGCGTCTTAGTTTAATTTAATCGGCTATAAGTTCTCATTCTTAAATAAATTCTCATAATCTAGATTTCTATTTTCCTAATTTATGGCTCATTATCTTTCTAACTCTATATCTATTTTCATTGTGCAACTTACAAGCCTCATCAATGGAAACTCTGAAGTGGCTTAGGACTGTCATGAACAGTTTCTTGTTTGATAAAATATAGTCCATCGTTCGCTCCATTTGATGCTTGTGAAGTTCATTTTCATTTCTTTTCCCATGTTTTAAGAAAAAGTACTTTGCTCTTCCCTGCAAATCATCATAAAATATGGCCTTGTCATTTCTGGTATTATATCTGAAATTACCCGTGATAGAACCTCCTGTAGCTTTTGTTCCACTTTAACATTAAAATTCACGTTAGCACTTTGTAGCAGGATGCGGACGTTGTTGTAGTCTTCAGCCTGAAGACTGGTTTGATGTAGTTTTCCGCACTGTTCTATCTTGTATAGCCCTTGCCATCTTCGCATAAACACTGCCGTCTGCATCCATTTGTACCCACTTACGGTATTGATCCCTTGTCTCCCTCTACATTTTTTATCCTTTCATCCATTGCCAATCTGACGCTTCCTTCATTCACGGGACATGTCCTATCAACCAACCTATTCTTTTAGTTAAGTTGTGTCATTCATATCTTTCCCTGAGTTCGATTCAGTAGCTCTTGATTAGTTATCTTATCTGCACATCTAATCTTCAACTTTTTTTTAAAGTACCACATTTTTAAAGCTTCAATTCTCTTCTTATATGAGCTGCTTATCCTCCACACTTCACTTCTGTAAAAGGCTACACAACTCACAAATATCTTCCGAAAAGACTTTCTCTTAAATTTATATTCTGTGTTAACAAATTTCTCTTTTTTCGAAACGCTTTTCCTGCTATTACCAGACTGAATTTTATGTCTTCCATACTTGTAGTGTCTCGTTTCCCAAATTTTCAAAAAAATATTCAAATGTGTGTGAAATCTTATGGGACTTAACTGCTAAGGTCATCAGTCCCTAAGCTTACACACTACTTAACTTAAATTATCCTAAGGACAAACACACACACACACACCATGCCCGAGGGAGGACTCGAACCTCCGCCGGGACCAGCCGCATAGTCCATGACTGCAGCGCCTTAGACCGCGTTTCCCAATCTAATTCTCTCATCTTCACATGATTTAGTCTGACTACAATCCATTACCCTTGCTTTACTTCAGTTGATGTTTGTTTTATAACATCTTTCCAAACACTATTCATTCCGCTCAACTACTCTTCCAATCTCTGTCTTCTTTGACAAAATTACTTTGTCATTAACCAACCTCGAAGTTTTTATTTGTCCTTTAATTCCCTCTAAGTCTTTCTCCTTAGTTTCCTTTACTTTTTGCCTACTGTACAGACTGAATAACATAGGCTAAAAGCCTGCCTCGCACTGTGAGACAACACAGTTTGAAACCACTCCATCTGTTATGACTTAAACTACAGACAGTTAGCTTTCTTCATTCCCTTTACTTATTTCTTAAATTTTGTATATTTTCTAAGAAGTATAAATGTGGAACGTGTTCGAATATTTAAAAACATTAACTGTTTCCCATTTACAGTCATTATTGAAGGAAGTTTGCAATGTGCTAACTCTAATGCCACTTTTAGGTCTACTGTTAAATCAGTTTATCAAACATTATAACTGAATGAAAATAATACTGCAGTTTGTGACAGCAAATTTCTAGTGAGTTAACCTGAATATTTAGGTAAATTAAACAATTTTCTCTAAATTAATCAACTTAAGAGATAATTAACATTAAAGGTCAGGACCATCCCAATTTTTCGTTGCAGATTTTGCCTCTCTCTTTGTTAAATTCCGACCCTTGTGTCGGCCTGATTTTTATGAAGAAGAGGACATACTTCACTAATTAATTCAACCATTAAGTAATATTTTAGTATACTTTATCATAATTCTCAATATGGCAACCATTAAAGTATTCCAAATGCGGGTGCATGAAATTGGTCCATAAACTTTTCTAAATTCCTAGGTCACTAGGTATTTCACAAACCAAATTTTTGTCAATACTTATTGACCATCCGGAATACAAAATTTGACCTAGACATTTTTTCAAGTAACTGTATAGTTTCGGGAATAAAGATATGCTCATGCGCGACTCACTAAATATTCAGACGCCACCCAAAATCCTCAGTCTGCTCTGAGTCAGTGCTTCGACATCACACTAGTAACAACAACGTCAATTCGAAGTCCACTGTCCAAAAGCTCAGTAGCACTACATATATCGAGAGAGTTCACACCTAACCTATACATTACTGAATTATTTTTGGAAAAAAGTGCGAGTGGAAGTCTGTTGTCGGGAAGATGGAGCTCCGCCGCATTGGTCAACACCTGTTCGCAAGTTCCTGGATAGGAAATTTCCCAGTCGTTGAATCGGACGCGGAGGACCCATGGCCTGGCCACCACATTCATCCGACATTACGACGCTTGATTTCTTCATGTGGGGATTCGTGAAGGACCGTGTGTATGTGACCAAAGTGAACGATGTTCCTATGTTGTGACATCGTGTCACTAATGCGACTGTGGCAATAACAGAGGAAATGTTAGAAAGAGCTTGACAAGAAATTGGATATAGACTCGATATTCTTCATGCTACAAATGATTCACATGTAAAGGTGTATTGATGATAAATAAGTAAATTCTTTGTGATTCTCTACAATGTGGAGCATTTTTCACTGTCGTATCTACTGTATGTTTTTTTTCCTGGGTATTTGAAATCAGGGAAGTTTGAGTGGGACATCCTGTATTACATCAGTGCTTACCGATCGCAGACTTTCCACTACACAGATGTTCTTCGAGTTAATTCTGGCAGCAGACTTATACGAAACAACTGCAGACAGATTTTACTTCCCAGAATCATTCAGAACACATCCTGTTGCCAGAAACTTCCTATACCATTGCTTAATAGTTTTCACATCAGGTGGATCACATCAATACACACGACGATAATGTCCTTGCACAGTAATCGGCGATTTTGTTTCTGCAAACCACACTACTGCTTGCATGCGCTGCTGTGGACTCGCCATTTTCACTTCATGCTACCACGCTGCTCTCTGGCGACGATACTTGGCACTTCTGACTCGGGAATATAAATTCTTTCAGATGCTCTATAATGTGGTGCATTTTTCATTGTCGTATCTACTGTGATTTCTCTCTCCTGGGTCCTTGAAATCAGGGAGGTTCTGACTGTATTTATGAAACATCCATTTGACAATGCCACGTATTCGTAAAAGTACGTGCCTGATTATGTATCATTTAACATCTGGATTTACATAGTGACTTATCTGTCAGTCGATCATTGGTGTGACTTTACTGAAAACATTGTCGTGCCCACTATACTTTTCATCATGCTAGCTCTATGTCAAGGCTTTATTGTGTTCACTGACTATTGTGTTAACTTCACTGGGACGATGTTATTAAGTTTACATCTGGAGACAGGGGTATGGTGTTCTCTAATTGTACAAAACGTGTATATCTGAAACTGGACCTGATTACTGTATGATTTACAGTTCTAATAAATGTGGTAACTGTGACGACTGAGTAGTGTACGTCATTTATGTGACAGCAGTGTGCCGTACGCACCAGTATATCTGGTGCACCGCACACTATCGACTCTGCTGTCATCCTTGTTACATCTTTGCCAGAGGCAAGGCGACAGCAGTGGGCAGGCTAGACCCTGAAGAACGGTTACATAGAGGCACGAACGAGTGAGGGTACGTTGGGTGGGACCTGCTGCCGACCTGCCTGGAGAAGTCAAACGGAGTTGCGATCCGGCCGCTGCTTCAAGAAAGAATTATTGGGCACCGTAGCAACAACGTGGAAGGACTGTATGCTGTCATTGTAATTGTGAAGAGAATGAGCCGTCCAGGGAAAGGCGATCAGCTTCTAGCTGCTGCGTTTCAGACTCACCTTGTGATTTATATTTCCTAATTGTGTCAGAGGTAAGCGCGATGTTTTTGTCTGCTAGTGAGGCCTGATCAACCGATAAAGCAAACCCGCTTCTATTTGTAATCATTTTGCTCTCTCGTGCGTTTAGATCAGTATTGTGTAAAAGGTTTGTATTTCATTAACTTGTGGAATGATATTGCGTTTTCTGTATGTTCTAGTAGTAACCTGCGTACATAATTAATGAGAGTGTTACTGTTTTGTATTGATGGTTTTTCTTTCACTGCTGAGCCGGAATGACCGTTGTGCGCCATCGGTATATCGAAAACGGAAGTGTTGCGCATAAGCAAGAACGCTCACAGTATAATAAGGTACTTGGGTCTCCTTAGTCAAATACTGAGAACCTTCTGTGGGTGAGCAAACCGGCATATGCCCGTCCGTTTCTGTAACGTCAGAATTACAGATTTTGTGGTTTGAGTTTCTTAATAATTAATTAGTGGAGTAGGTTCTTATTATGTATGTTACTGCAGTAACCAGTGTACATGACTGACAAGAGGACTGATATTCTTTCTGGCTTTGATGCTTAGTGGCAAGAGGGGGAACATATAGGACGCCATTAGCGTATTGTAAATATTGGGTGCTTGTATCTGGACGAGACTGTCCACGTCGCAATAAGGTACATATCTTTACCGAATTAAGAATTATCAAGCAACTGACACAGGTACCATAAGAGTTGCATTTAATCTTTCGATTTGTGGGTCCTGTTGTAAATCTGAGTGAGATAGGCTGAGCGTTGCTGTGCGTTGCTGTGGGAGGCACACACGGATGTGTCTTGTTGATTGTTCTTCTTGAATGGTCGCATTAGGTGATAACTGTTACCTTGGTGTCTATGTTGACCCAGCAAAATTCAAATAATGGGTTACTACCAGAAAAATTGGTATTGGCTCAGCTGTACATAGTGTAAGTTTTCTGATTTCGGCACGCTTAAGTCAAGGCTTAATTGATTTTCGTTGTCTTCCTTTTGACTTAAGGCAGACGTTGGGATCGGCCTCTTGTTAGTTAGTTGTTAATTGTTAGTTAGATAGATAGATACCTTCACGTTCCATGGGTTATTTTGCACGATAAATCGTCATGATGTGCAACGAGTCATTTTACATTCATACTGCAAATTAATTTGTACATCTGTTTGTACTCTAAACATCACCATATAATTATTTTTTTCCGAAATGAAAACAAGATATACAGATTGAGTTAGAAATTCCTACCCACCATCTTTTACACATTACAAACACAGAAATTCTTCTTCGGAATAGGAGTTGTCAAGGATAAACTTTTTCAATTCATTTTCAAATTTTACCTTGCTGTCTGTTAGACACGTTATATATCGGGTAAGTGGTCAAAAATTTTTGTTGCAGCGTTGTGCACCCCATTCTGTGCTAAATACAACCTTAATGTTGAGTAATGAATGTCATTTTTTCTTCTAGTAATTATGTATCTCATTGTTCCTTCTGAACTATAATGGATTATTTACAACAAATTCCATGAGGGACTAAATATACTGTGAAGCAGTAGTCAGAATGCCCAACTCCTTAAACAGATATCTAAAAGATGACCACAGATGAGCATCACATATTCTTATACCACGTTTTTGGACAGTGAAGACCTTCTTTCTTAAAGAGGAGTTACCCCAGAATATTATTCCATGTGACATTACTGAATGAAAATAAGCAAAATATGTCAACTTACTTATTTCTCTCTCAACAAAATTTGCTATGATTCTGTGTGCAAATGTGGCTGAACTAAGGTGTCTTAGGAGTTCCAAAATGTGTTTTTTTCGAATTTAAATTCTCATCAGTATGGACATCTAAGAAATTTGAAGTTTCCACCCTATGTATTTTTTCATCACCATGTGTTATATTTATCGCTGGTGTAGTACCCCTAGAGGTGTATAACTGAATATGATGTGTCTTTGTGAAATTCAGGGTGAGAACATTCGCAGAAAACAATGATACTTTCGAGAACTTTGTTCACCGTTTCTTCCATTTCTGTTTGTATACTGGGAGTGATTAAAATACTGGTGTCATCTGCAAAAAGAACTAATTCTGCTTGTTCTACTTTAGGCAGTAGATCATTTACATATGACAAACAGTAGTGGACCTAAGAGTGAGCCTTGGGGAACCCCTATATGTGGTTTCTCCCCAGTCAGAATTGCTTAAATTAAAATTTCTGCAAAAATATGAGATTGGTTAACTGGAGAATCTATAGGTGATTGCTTCAGTGTTGGCTAGTATGTGTGTGTACAGGTGTTTAAGTTCTTGTCACTCTAATGTTTAACTATATAAATGCATAGGCGCAAATAGATGTGTGGTATTGCTTCCAGAATACTGTCAGTAACTGACTGTCTGGAGTTCGACGAAAATTTGTGTGAACTTTGGCAGCTGTGCCTAAAGATATCATTATGTACCGCATGTTAGGGATGCCGAAATTCCCACGTTCTGTATAATACTTCTGCTACTTTAGCATAACCGAACGGTGCTTGTGCCTTAGGTTTTGCACTGAAGAGCCAAAGAATTTGGTACAATTGCCTAATATAGTCTAAGGCCCGCGCGCACGCAGAAGTGCCGCAACACGACGTGGCATGGACTCGAATAATGTCTGAAGGGGTGCTGGAGGCAACTGACACCATGAATCCAGTAGGGCTCTCCACAAATCCGTAAGAGTAAGAGGGGGTGGAGGCCTCTTCTGAACAGCACGTTGCGAAGCATTCCATAGATGCTCAATAATGTTCATGTCTGGGGAATTTGGTGGCCAGCGGAAGTGTTTACACTCAGAAGAGTATTCCTAGAGACACTCTGTAACAATTCTACACCTGTGGGGTGTCGTATTGTCCTGCTATAATTGCCCAAGTCCGTCGGAATGCAGAATGGACATGAATGGATGCAGGCGATCGGATAGGATGCTTACGTACGTGTCACCTTTCATAGTCGTATCTAGACGTAGCAGGGGTCCCATACCTCTCCAATTGTACATGCCCCACACCATTACAGAGCCTCCACCAGCTTGAACAGTCCTCTGCTGACATGCAGGGCTCATGGGTTCATGAGATTATCTCCATACCCGTACACGTCCTTCCGCTAGATGCGATTTGAAACGACACTCGTCCGACCAGGCAACATGTTTCCAGTCATCGATAGTCCAATGTCGCTGTAGGCGGGTGAAAGCTAGGCGTAAAAGCTTTGTGTCCTACAGTCATCAAGGGTACGCGAGTGGGCCCTCGGCTCCGAAAGTCCATATCAATGATGCTTCGTTGAATGGTTCGCACGCTGACACTTGTTGATGTCCCAGCATTGAAATCTGCAGCAATATGTTGAAGGGTAGCACTTCTCTGGCGTTCAGCGATTGCTCCCGTTCTTTTTCCGGCCGCAGCGATGTCGAAGATTTGGTGTTTTACCGGATTCCTGATGTTCAACACTTCATCGTTATCTCGGAGATGCAGTGTCCCATCTCTCGTGCGCTGACTGTAGCACTAACTTAAATCTTGATAACCTGCCATTGTAGCAGCAGTAACAGATCTAACAACTGTGCCAGATACTTGGTATATTACATAGGCGTTGCCGACTGCGGCGCCGTATTCTGCCTGTTTACGTATCTCTGTAATTGAATACGCATGACTATACCAGTTTCTTAGGCGCTTTAGTGCATGTATTTGTAAGTTTTCTTAATGGTCCTGAAACTATTTGTGAATTAAGGGTAACTGTCCCTCGTAAGGTGGGCATTAATGGCCGCAAGGGTCTAATATTTGTTTCATATTTATTCGGAAATACTAGGTGACTTTCTTACTGTGTGTTGTTTTTCTAAGGAGGGTAAAATTGAGATTAGTGTTTTAACACTTCTACTTAATTATTATCTACTTGTCAGTAAGGCAATCCTCAAAACTTCGAAGACAGATGAAGTGACTTATCAAAAGTTCATGTCATCTGATGTTATCTAGAATCATAAGTAGAAGGTTAAAACGAAATTTTTCTCCACGTAACTGAAATATTCGTAGATTGCCTGGATCTTCATGAAGTGTGTAGTTTACAGTGAAAGTGATCGGTTCCAGTTTTTAAACATTTATTCTTCCGTTCGTAACAGCTGATCAGATCCATCATGACACATTGCAAAGAGGCCGAGTTGTACAGCATGTCTTCGTAAAACAACTGACTGGTTCACAAATCAAGAAACATACTTTTTCACAACTTTAAATCTTAGTGAAATAATATTCAAGTAACTAACACAGGTTACACTTCGAGATATCAGCTCAAACTGCCCGTCCCAGCAGCCTCGCTGCTTCCCTATTTATATATTCTAAAGAATGGATGGTACTTGGACCATTATTACATAATAATGACAACATATTTTTAATTGTATTTACAATTAGAAGTTCCAAAGCTAAGATGTTCTGATTACACAGAATAATATGTCTAAAATTACAGAATTGAATAATATGTGAAATTTATAATGTAAAAAAGTTTTTAAATGTAACAATTCCGTCTAAATATGAGTACAATAATTAACTTCACAGAATTAATTAATACACGCTAATTACACAAGGACTCACATTCCTAACAATAATTGAAGCTAAGAGGGTAAAACGAAACAGGTTTTGATTGACAGAATTTGTAACAGATGCCTAGAATTTTATAATTAGGCGTATATCTGGTTACAACAATACGAGTTTAATTAATAAAGTCATTAAGACGGAATGTTCTTTACAGCTTTCATCCTAAATTTACGTTTTACAATATGTGCCTTCATTTGCAAGCGACAGAATAACTTCTTGAATGAGTAAACTACATTCGTAAAAGTCCAATTATTCGAATAATTGCAGTTGGTGATTCATACCATATATTTTACTCCTATCATTTTCACTAATTCAAGTGTTTCCCATTACTACAGTGAATTCCACAGTTTGTTAAAATACATCGTCGTTTGTTTTATTTTGTAATAGTGTCTGCTATTTAGTCTCCAATTTAGTGTCATTTTTATGAAATTCACGAATCACCACAATACCAATCATTTTAAAGTGAGGTATTGTACTACACGATGTCAGGGAATCGAAGTTTTCATGAAGTCTTTGTATATTAGGTATATTACAGTGTCTCTGTATTAAGAATTGTATTATTGAAAAGGTAAGTAAAGAGCTTATTTGGCTGCATTATAATAGTATAATAAAGATTTGTTCGTGCCTTTTTAAGTAACCTCTGGAAAATTATGTTTCGAGTATGGGAACGTCAGGGGAAGCATACTTGTCGTCAAGATTCAAGGTTCCGGTAGACCTCTACCAACCACCTTAGGAGGGAGTCGCTGAGCACAAGCAACCCCATCACATCAGAGACTAACAGTAATCGGACAAGGGAATTATCGTCTCATGTGCAAGCTGCTGTTAAGGCCACGACACAGACGGCTGTGAGTGTGGTGGAGTCGAGACCGGGAAGTATTGGCTACTCACAAATGGCGTCACAATGTGTTCATCGATGAATCGCGGTTCTGCACTGCCCCTGATGACCATCGTCGGCTAGTATGGCGGCGGCTTGGACAGAGGTCCTCTTCTTCCAATGTTTGGAGGGGCACAGCAGTGTTGCTCCTAGCTTTATGGTGTGGGAAGTCATCGTTTGACTTCAGATCATGGCTGGGAGGGAGCCCTGGTGGCACAACCGTGCATCAGACATCCTGCATTCTCGTGTTACCTCTCATGCGACAGTATGGTGGCATCATTTTCAACAGGACAATGCTCGTCGACATGTGGCGTATCCAGGAGCTGTCTGTGTGATTTTTAGGTACTCCTGCAACCAGCAACCAGCTCTGCCCCAAACAGGTCATATGTGGCACAAATCGGATGTCAACTTTGCCCCACTGCGGGTGTCCAGGCTGTCAAGGACCAGCTACAACAGTTGAGGTACCTTGCCTCAGAAATGGATACGACGAATCAGTGCAGGCACCCAGATCAGAGGGGATGCAATCTCATATCAATAAGTGAGCTCATACTGTGCTACGATTTCTTTATTTATGTGATTTGATTTTTTTAATCACTAAAATAATATCACATGCATGCTCAACCCTTGAAGTTTCATTTCGGTTCGTCCTCGATTAAACTGAATACATTCCCTTTAGTTCCCACGTCCCCTCAAATAGAAATAACAAGTAATAGAAATAAAAATACTTCAATGAACGTACATCAATTCGTTATATTTTTACCCTTTCGTGGCGGAAGGGGTACATATGTCCTAGTAATACAGTTTTGGATGTTTCGGCGTTTACATCTCATACTGTTTTGTGCTACGATTTAGCGAGATGCTTTCGGAACTAGGAGAAAAATACTGCGCACGGTTGAGTGGGTATACAGAATACTGTCAGCAATCAAATGGGGTGCTATGTGTCTAAGTGTATGTTTCACGAAAATCAACCCCAGTCGCCATCTTGTCCATTCCAAGAATGTATGAAGTAACTGCCTTCTTATACACCATAGGCATTGTTTTGAAACATTATTGCTCACCTCAATAATTTTGCTGGTTTGGGCATAATTTGTATGTAGTGGGACGTATACGCATCCTGATGAAATCGTTCTAAAATTAATAATCTAATTATGAAAAACCTAGGTTCAAATGAAGACATGGATCTAGTTAGGTTTGTGGAACACATGTTCCACTTCACCAATATTTAAAATCGGTAGGCTAAAACTTTTTGGTATTAAAAGTGTATTATTTGTCACAATGGAAGACAGTTCTTGACCTTTTATTTTTCCAATACAAGCAAACCAAATTTTAATCATGAAAGCGTTAACTGACTTCAATATTTTCGAAGCGCCTAACTGTTTGTTATAAATCTGTAAAAACCTTTTTAGTGGATTTTCACATCTGAAGACGGCAGCTGTTTGCAAACACCGGTAATTTGAATATTTTACTTATATTTAAGCGGTCGTCACATAACAAATTATTATACAAACATTTACAAAGGTCGCATACGTCCAGTTGACAAAATGTAAGTTTTGAAAATAGTCGCTGTACTTTCTCAGTTTGAGTTC
Organism: Schistocerca piceifrons; assembly: GCF_021461385.2. NCBI lineage: Eukaryota > Metazoa > Arthropoda > Insecta > Orthoptera > Acrididae > Schistocerca > Schistocerca piceifrons. The sequence goes on from NC_060144.1 coordinate 545,703,754, forward strand.
AACATCTTCCTCTGTCTGGAACCGCGCGACCGCTACGGTCGCAGGTTCGAATCCTGCCTCGGATATGGATGTGTGTGATGTCCTTAGGTTAGTCAGGTTTTAGTAGTTCTAAGTTCTAGGGGGCTGATGACCTCAGCAGTTAAGTCCCATAGTGCTCAGAGCCATTTGAACCATCTTCTTCTCAAGGTCAACAACAATCATTCGTTGTGCCCCGATAGGAAACAATTTCGTTGCAACAGCGCATGGTAGCGCGGCCTGAAGAGGTTTTTTCCTCCACACACTGAGCGAGGTGGCGCACTGGTTAGCACACTGGACTCGCCTTCGGGAGGATGACGCTTCAAAACGGCGTCTGCCCATCCTGATTTAGGTTTTCCATGATTTCCTTAAATTGCTTCAAGCAAATGGCGCAATGTTTCTTTGAAAGGGCACGGCCAACCTCTTTCCCCATCCTTCCCTAACCCGCTGGGACCAATGACCTCGCTCTATGGTACGCCCGCCCCCCCCCCCCCCCCCACATACACACACAAATCAATCATTTAACCTCCGCATACTACTCTCACGTTCCTTCCACACGGTGTATGAAAGTTGTCTTACTTGTAAGCGTGCCTTTTGAGTATAGGTGACTATAACTAGTGTGTATATGGTATGGTGTTGTGTTTGTGTTGTATGATGATGAGGCAAGGGAGCGAGTGAAATCCCCTACTACGGATGGGAAAAACCGACCAGTTAAAATAGATACCTGTAGTTTAGTTCTGTATAACCGGTATGTTTCGGTATATGTTTGGTCTCGGTTACAACAGTTTTTTTTACCGAAATTGGGGTAAAAAACCGAAATTTCAATTATCCATAGCAGCAGTGCTGAAGTTTTTTAGTTTTTAAATCAACTTTTTATTCGTAAAACCTGGACTGCCTTGAAATACTGCGTTATTATAGAAAATGAGGAAAAACGATCAGTGCTATTTTAGTAACAATGCCGACAAAAACGAGCAACAGACACTTGGCATAAGAATTGGTACAGCAATGCTGATACAATATTCCTGTTAGACTTGTCCCATCTGGTCTGTAAGGTAGTTTCCAGCTGTTGTCGTGGGACATCAGTTGCATTACAAAATGGCACCATCCTTAGTCTGGAAATATTTTACGAAGTACGGTGAGAGTGAAGTGGAACAGCCCATTTGTTTTAAGAGATTAAAACACGAACAGCCACAACAAACGTGCGATATAAAGCCAAGAGCACACTTATAACGTAACAGTTAATTCATAGTATACAGTAAAGACAGAAAGCAGCTCATCTGCTGCCATAACATGCCTTTGCTTTTAGTTCTTGAAAACGGACAGATTAACACGAACAATGGAGATCTTAAGCCTCAGTTTTCACCCTTTAGGACCGACTTTTCGTACAGCCCAAAAAGTGGTATGATCCCCGGTTACAACATTTTTGAGCAGAGTTTCAAAGAATTTGAGTCAATAGGAGAATACCTTTTTTTTTTTTTAGTAGTAATAGTAGTAGTAGTGGTAGTAGTAGTAGTGGTAGTAGTAGTAGTAGTAGTAGTCGTAGCCAACCGCTTAACACTTGTCGAGAAAACAGTGAATGGCGGACGGTCTAAGTTTTCTTTTATTTGTCTAGTTAATTTAATATTTTTATTCTATGTATCTTGAAACCGAAGGAGTCAAAATTTTTCAGTATTTGTTCAATTTATACATTTATTACAGGAAATAATAGGAATAAAAAAAAGGAAAATCGATGATGTGAGAAACGGATTATTTTGATCGTTATTAAGTTTGGTTAAACAGGCGTTGAAAAAGACCGATATAACCGAAAACTGGTTGTTTCAGCGATAATCACAATCCCGACCCTGTATCGGCACATACTCTACTCCCCCGAATAGTAACAAGCGGACCGCCGGGCCTTAATACAACCGCATGGAAGTATCACCATCAGCAGTGTCATATGCCATCACTTCGAGACGCTGCAGAGAGGTTTGGAAATTAATCCAGCGATTAGCGCAAAGTCTGTTGATCGTATCTTCACGCCGCCACTCCCTTGCAGCCAGTGAGAATTTCTTACGCTAACAGTCAAGCGCCTTTGTACAGGAATGTGTTTAGCGACCTCGGCTAGGAAGGCAAATGTGTCTAATAACTAACGTTTATATAATCCCACAGTGCACTTGTTGATGCGCTGTGGTTTCTGTGCAGTCGTTAATGTGAGAAAATGTGGCAGGGAACCTTAGGCTTAACTTTTCTTTGTGTTCATGAAATAGCAGAATTATTCTCTAATAGACAGCATGTTGCAACTTTCTAAAGAACAGTTCCGTAGCGTATTGCTCAAGACAGCTCACTGGTGCTATGTATACTGCAAAGTCTGACCACGCTCTGTATTTGAGTGACCGATTTTCGAGATGCTAATAACCAGTTAGTTACAATATAGTGTTTCTCCTACTAGATTACCGACAATTTTCATTTACTTAATTGGATTAATGAATTATTTAAAAATAACTCTTTTAACTTGGTAATATATGATTGTTACCGTTCCGATCTGGTTATTGTCTTGGATAAATGCTTAATCAGTTCAACTAGGTAACAAAGACATAGCAGACTTAATTACTTCATTGAACAAGAGTGTTAAAAGTCCATTTATGCCTTCCCTTTTGGTTACATGTGGTGTCATTGACATGACCCGTTAGTACATCAACAGCAGTCCGTCTAATGTATTTACTTACCGCCTGTTTAAAGCTAAGATAACTGCAAATATTCTTTTTCGTTATTAGTTTTTGGTGCTCTTGCACTGACTGTGTTTGCAGAGAAAAGTTACTGGATAATAAGGTCTGCCTGTCGTGCAAAACACTATTTCTCTCATATTGACCTAAACACGTTTCACCGCATTTGACCGCCTCCTCTGAGGGTTTTCCGTACTTAAATCTGTAAAATTTGAACGTGTTTTAAATGATATTAATCTACGAAAATTAATTCTAAAACAGTTTGTTTTTGTCATTAATTCACTCTTATATTATAGAGTTATGTGGGATCATCTGTATATTATCGTGTGCTGGTAGTTTGCCATCTGCCTCTAACTTTTTGTGCTAAATTCGTCCAGTTACATTTCGACCTGTGCTATGTTATTACTATTGATTAACACAACATGTCTAACGCTTCCCTTAGAGATGTTAGTTTGCAGCTACAGCTCGTAAGCTGCTACTTGGATATACTTCACCGTCTATTAAAGCGTTAAAAACTACGGTTACATACATACGAAAGCGTGAGAAAATTTTCGCTTGGTATGATGAATGATAGCTCCTTTAAATTAGGACAAACGCAAGCTATGGCCTATAGCAACTAGACAGATTCAGATAGTATATACATACGAAATGGCATGAAGCCACTACACGCAACAAGCGGCTACACGGGTAGCAGGGGTTGTGTGGCGTGGGCTGGGCGGTTTTTTTGGTTAGATGGCCTTGGGCAAGTACAGAAAGGGCAACAGCCTCAACGGGTGCGGGGCAAAGTCAGGACATGCGGGGACCAAGCAGCAATCGGTATTGTAATTGTCAACTGTCGAAGCTGCGTTGGTAAAGTACCGGAACTTCAAGCGCTGATAGAAAGCACCGAAGCTGAAATCGTTATAGGTACAGAAAGCTGGCTTAAGCCAGAGATAAATTCTGCCGAAATTTTTACAAAGGTACAGACGGTGTTTAGAAAGGATAGATTGCATGCAACCGGTGGTGGAGTGTTCGTCGCTGTTAGTAGTAGTTTATCCTGTAGTGAAGTAGAAGTGGATAGTTCCTGTGAATTATTACGGGTGGAGGTTACACTAAACAACCGAACTAGGTTAATAATTGGCTCCTTTTACCGATCTCCCGACTCAGCAGCATTAGTGGCAGAACAACTGAGAGAAAATTTGGAATACATTTCACATAAATTTTCTCAGCATGTTATAGTCTTAGGTGGAGATTTCAATTTACCAGATATAGACTGGGACACTCAGATGTTTAGGACGGGTGGTAGGGACAGAGCATCGAGTGACATTATACTGAGTGCACTATCCGAAAATTACCTCGAGCAATTAAACAGAGAACCGACTCGTGGAGATAACATCTTGGACCTACTGATAACAAACAGACCCGAACTTTTCGACTCTGTATGTACAGAACAGGGAATCAGTGATCATAAGGCCGTTGCAGCATCCCTGAATATGGAAGTTAATAGGAATATAAAAAAAGGGAGGAAGGTTTATCTGTTTAGCAAGAGTAATAGAAGGCAGATTTCAGACTACCTAACAGATCAAAACGAAAATTTCTGTTCCGACACTGACAATGTTGAGTGTTTATGGAAAAAGTTCAAGGCAATCGTAAAATGCGTTTTAGACAGGTACGTGCCGAGTAAAACTGTGAGGGACGGGAAAAACCCACCGTGGTACAACAACAAAGTTAGGAAACTACTGCGAAAGCAAAGAGAGCTCCACTCCAAGTTTAAACGCAGCCAAAACCTCTCAGACAAACAGAAGCTAAACGATGTCAAAGTTAGCGTAAGGAGGGCTATGCGTGAAGCGTTCATTGAATTCGAAAGTAAAATTCTATGTACCGACTTGACAGAAAATCCTAGGAAGTTCTGGTCTTACGTTAAATCAGTAAGTGGCTCGAAACAGCATATGCAGACACTACGGGATGATGATGGCAATGAAACAGAGGATGAAACGCGTAAAGCTGAAATACTAAACACCTTTTTCCAAAGCTGTTTCACAGAGGAAGACCGCACTGCAGTTCCTTCTCTAAATCCTCGCACAAACGAAAAAATGGCTGACATCGAAATAAGTGTCCAAGGAATAGAAAAGCAACTGGAATCACTCAATAGAGGAAAGACCACTGGACCTGACGGAATACCAATTCGATTCCACACAGAGTACGCGAAAGAACTTGCCCCCCTTCTAACAGCCGTGTACCGCAAGTCTCTAGAGGAACGGAGGGTTCCTAATGATTGGAAAAGAGCACAGATAGTCCCAGTCTTCAAGAAGGGTTGTCGAGCAGATGCGCAAAACTATAGACCTATATCTCTTACGTCGATCTCTTGTAGAATTTTAGAACATGTTTTTTTGCTCGCGTATTATGTCATTTCTGGAAACCCAGAATCTACTATGTAGGAATCAACATGGATTCCGGAAACAGCGATCGTGTGAGACCCAACTCGCCTTATTTGTTCATGAGACCCAGAAAATATTAGATACAGGCTCCCAGGTAGATGCTATTTTTCTTGACTTCCGGAAGGCGTTCGATACAGTTCCGCACTGTCGCCTGATAAACAAAGTAAGAGCCTACGGAATATCAGACCAGCTGTGTGGCTGGATAGAAGAGTTTTTAGCAAACAGAACACAGCATGTTGTTATCAATGGAGAGACGTCTACAGACGTTAAAGTAACCTCTGGCGTGCCATAGGGGAGTGTTATGGGACCATTGCTTTTCACAATATATATAAATGACCTAGTAGATAGTGTCGGAAGTTCCATGCGGCTTTTCGCGGATGATGCTGTAGTATACAGAGAAGTTGCAGCATTTGAAAATTGTAGCGAAATGCAGGAAGATCTGCAGCGGATAGGCACTTGGTGCAGGGAGTGGCAACTGACCCTTAACATAGACAAATGTAATGTATTGCGAATACATAGAAAGAAGGATCCTTTATTGTATGATTATATGATAGCGGAACAAACACTGGTAGCAGTTACGTCTGTAAAATATCTGGGAGTATGCGTGCGGAACGATTTGAAGTGGAATGATCATATAAAATTAATTGTTGGTAAGGCGGGTACCAGGTTGAGATTCATTGGGAGAGTGCTTAGAAAATGTAGTCCATCAACAAAGGAGGTGGCTTACAAAACACTCGTTCGACCTATACTTGAGTATTGCTCATCAGTGTGGGATCCGTACCAGGTCGGGTTGACGGAAGAGATAGAGAAGATCCAAAGAAGAGCGGCGCGTTTCGTTACCGGGTTATTTGGTAACCGTGATAGCGTTACGGAGATGTTTAATAAACTCAAGTGCCAGACTCTGCAAGAGAGGCGCTCTGCATCGCGGTGTAACTTGCTCGCCAGGTTTCGAGAGGGTGCGTTTCTGGATGAGGTATCGAATATATTGCTTCCCCCTACTTACACCTCCCGAGGAGATCACGAATGTAAAATTAGAGAGATTAGAGCGCGCACGGAGGCTTTCAGACAGTCGTTCTTCCCGCGAACCATACGCGACTGGAACAGGAAAGGGAGGTAATGACAGTGGCACGTAAAGTGCCCTCCGCCACACACCGTTGGGTGGCTTGCGGAGTATCAATGTAGATGTAGATGTAGATGAATCTATTGTAAGAAAGACGAATGGAAAAAATTAAATTTGACGGGAAAATTCCGGGAAAATGCTGTGCGTCTGTAAAGAATCTCTCGACCGTGACCCTCGTGCGAACTCTTCTAGTGAAGTACGCTAGGATTCCTGTCTGACACGACCTTTAACAAAATGCTCTTCTCATACTTTGCATAATGCTGTCCAAACTGGTGCACACGGTTTATCCACTCATATACAGATCATAACTGGTAAAATCTGCCAACATTTCCATATTTACGCTGCCTTTTCGAAGAACTAAAATCATTCTGTGTCTTCGCTAAAATAGAAAACAAGAAACTTTCAGATCATGGTAAAACTAGATGGTTATCTGTTCTACTATTGATGTTTCCCAAGCAACAAAATTCTACGTCCTGTTCCTTCGCAGGTACCCTATCATCACCCGGAAGAATTTTTCGAAAAACCTGCTCTTCATCACCCTTCGGCTATTTTCAAGACAGTTAAGTGTTTCTCCCAGCTGTATTCTACGCACCGAAAAAAAAAGAAAATGTAACTATAGTTGTAGTAGGACACAAAACAAACACATTCTAAGAAAAAGAAACGCACACGAAGGAATTATACGAATGGGACGGGAATCGATAGATATGGTGCACATGTATACACAAACAAGTGATAGATCTGCCAATTTCAAAAAATTGGGATGGTTTATTAACAGAAAGAGCTTCATAGACTGAGCAAGTCAGTAACGAGTTGGTCCATTTCTGAGCCTTGTGGAAGCAGTGATAAGGCTTGATATTGATTAACAAGAGTTCCTGAGGGATACCGTGCCAAATTCTGTCAGACGCGTCAAAATCCCGAGCTGGTTGTAGGGTCCTGTCTATAAAATGCTCCAGACGTCCTCAAATGGAGCGAAGTCGCCGGATCTCTCCACAATTGCGACCGTTTGGAGCATTATGAACAGGACCCTCTAACCAGCTCGGGATTTTGACTAAGGCGCAAATTTGACAGAATTTGCACGGTATCCCTCAGGACGACATCCACACCTATCAATGTCAGGCCGTAAAACTACTTACATACGGGCCAGAGGTGAACAAACTCGATATTTACTTTTTCAGATTCTCGTGAATAAATCATTCAAGGTGTTTGAAACTGTAACCACTTGTTTATCTGTACATGTAAATCACACCTACTGATTTGCGTGCCATTCGGGTAATTCCTTCGCGGTGCTTCGCTTTCGTTTGTTTTTTTTTTTTTTTCCTTCCTTAGAGTGCATGTTGTTCAACAAAATAGAAGACAGAAAATCTGAAAGGATTTTGACTTCTGCAATAAAACAGCAGTGACTCGGAAAGTGAGGGCTAGTGACACTAGTTCTGTTTAACGCACGTCACCACAGCTTTCTATGATACCCGCATTAGACGCATTCGTAAACGATGAGAACGATTTCTGGAATCTCTTCAGCCAATGGAGTGGATCGCCCTAACAAAAACCATCATTTGGATTAATATCCAAGAATTGTGTAATTTTGAAAAATCTAGTGTCACGCTCTACACTGTGGCTGAACAACTGCTGAATAATAAAATACTGTGATGGTGAACTGATGTACTGGAATATGAAATCAAATGTTAGAATAAGTGAAAAATGGCAGCATATTTTTATTCGTTTTCACAAAGAGCGAGCATGTCTAAAATACATTAGAAACTTGGTTGAATTTTCACTAATGTTTCAGATTATAACGCATTTATTGAAATGTTATTTTTCGCATTTCAAGCTTTGTGGACACACAAAAAAGAACATATTCAAGTTAGAAACAGTAAAAGCATTGACACTGATTAAAACAATAGTTAACCTTCCTTGATTGGGCTTCTTACTTCATAAACATCCAGAGCAAATACACACCACTAAAATTTATTATCACGTACTAGTGAATCTATATCATCTTCAATGCAAAATGTGTGAAGTTTGTGCTATTTTAACATACAAATTGCACATACAAAATTTCTGTTAACCTCTCATCGGTGGTATGGTCGATTGTACGAAAATAGTTTATTATTGAGCCTATTCTGACAATAATTCTATAATGTCCTTATTTTTTTCATTTGTCCCGAATTTTTGTGTCTTATTTTGATAATGTTCTGAACTTGGTTAAAAATGATTTCGGAACCCAAAGTATGCATTTTCAGAGTACTTTAGTATAAAGGACCTGTGTTCGCCGATGGCTCGTTACGGGGTAATTAGATTCCGTTTCCTTTCTTATCTCTTGTATCGGCATTGCACTGAAAATGTGTGCACAACAGTGCAGATGTCGACGACATGCGCTGTGTATCTTGTTTGGAAGAGAACTTGTTTCACTCACTCAACGGTACTTGCCATGAACAACAGTAAAGCCTACTTCACTTCTCGTCCCAAAGCTTGCATTCTGTACCGCTCGGTCCAGTTTGGGGTTTGTTTTTCCGGCAGAGTTTGTTGTACGTTGACAGTGGCACACAGCAGTATGGACAGGTTTACAGATAAAGAATCGCCCGATATGCATCTCATCTGTGGATTCACTGAACGCAATGGAAAAACGTCACGGCTCTGCTCAACTGTTCCGCAGCGACACCCACGAACAGCCCGATCTTTTCGTGCTGTGACGTTTCGAGTATCAGAGGCTTCTTCACTGTTATAAAACTATTTTCACGGAAACAAAGATAATTCTGGTAACTAAGTCGAGTAAATTTATAAATAATAAAGTTACATTATCCCCTCCCCCCTCTGTAACGAGCCGCCGAAGGCCACGTGTCCCTTATTCCAAAATACTCAGAAAGTATCCCTGAACAACCTCCGAAAATTTGTCGATAGAGTTCTGGCTCACCCTGTATTCGTATTTGTAGATGTACACGTATGAATGAAGAAAGAGTTTCAAGTTGAATAGGCCTTAGATTCTAGTTGTCACGTATTCTCATCTAGTTCTGTCTTCATATCTAGTGTAATTACAGATGTATAAAAATGTTTTGCATGCCTAAGAAGTTTGTGCTTTATGGTCTAAACGATGTTATTTATGACAGTAAATAAAGTAGTGAACAACATTCCATCTCACATACCTTGTCTATCACGCTGCAACTACTAAGAAAATGCTTTGTGCAATGTGTATGGCAGCCGGTACGCTACAAGGCTACAATTGAAGCCCTTTAAAAGAGATTTAAATATACTCTGCGCCAGATAACGTGCAGTGCTCACTCTGGCACTCTGCTCTCCCAACCAACACACATTTATGCTTGGATGTTGTTCGCTGATATCTACCTTAAATAAGAGGATGGCATCACAGAGTTATTCCAACGCTTTAAACCGTAACTGCCAAGTTGTAGTGCCAAGCGCCAGCTATGGGCTGAGAGGCGTCGTATATTTGGCTCACGAAGAATAATGGCAGCTGATTTATCACGCCAGGCATTAGCGTTCTGCAGCCACTGTATAATATATTTTCGTAACACACAAGTGGTCGTTTATGTCGTAGTAATAGACACTGGCATCCATCTGAGGTTTTTATATGGCTCTTTCTCGTACGCCAACTGCGTCGTTACGCTATACGTGTCACGTGATCCTGGAGGTATTTGCACACTTCGCAGTACAACTGCCGCACGATTTCAGACAGTCTTTCAAATGTTCTTTTTAGAACAGATGCACTTGTGGTTGAAAGAATGCTGTATTTCGTGCTGCAACTTGTGCACAGCACAGATAGTCATAATTTTCGACACTAGGGAGATATGTTCTAGCTTGTCAATTGAGATAAGAACATTTTAGAATTATATTCCTCATGAGGCAATGCTTTCAGTAAAGTCTGACTACATGAACATACGATTCCTTTCCAATACGCGAAAGTTCTGTGTCAGCCTAGTGTATCTGTGATGGCAAGTATATCTGTTGACGGCAGGTGACTGTAGTGGGTGTCTATATAGTCTGGTGTCGTGTTCGTGTTGAATGATGGAGTAAGGGAGAGCATAAAACTTGGCACATAGATCACCATTAACAGTGTCGCTCTCTCTCGTCTCATGAGACAGTATAGAGATGTTTGGAAATAAACCCAGGACATTGCTGCAAAGTCTGGTGATCAGGTATTTTAGATTATCACGTCTGCTCCCTTTGCCAGCCAAATACTAGCAGTGAAGTATCTTCCATCAGTATTCAGACCTGCTTACTGCAGAGTAATTCTCCTGGTTTGCAAGAAAACAATAAAAATTTAAATTATCTTTGAGTCTAAAAACATCACTGAAGAAAAACTTTCAAAAGGTTAATCCTCTTGAAATAAATCCTCTTAAAAGACCAGAAATCTAAGACACCTCTTCATTATTTGAAACGTCTTGGTAGTAGTAGTAGTAGTAGTAGTACCTTTATTCATCTGTAGATCTCTTTTTACAAGGATGTCAAAGTATTTACAAGTTTAGAACAATTTAAAATAAGCTAATTCGTGTACACATATATTTACAGACTTCTAGTCAGAGAAAATCATTAGATTTACTCCTGGTATACAATACTTTTTTTTTACAAACAACGTATTAAATAATGTAACGCCACACTGTTCACTCATATCTCACTATCAGTCACTGCTCACACTATACACACATTGATTTATAACACTTCACTCACTACACACACACACACACATACACACACACACACAAACACACACACATACTAGTGATCTCTGGGCCATTTCCTGTGCCGCAACTTCCCATTGCTATCCTTAACAGCTGAATTAGCATCCCTCCATAATGAGGGAGATGTTGAGTTCCGAAAGAAGAAGAGGTGTTAGTACTGTGTTATGCATAGCTTGAGGGTAAGTATTTATAGAAAGGAAAAAAGAAAGAAAAAACATAAAGTGAAGGTGCTGTGGGGAATGTCGGATGCTTTATAATCATTATTATTATTATTATTTATTTGTGTAACATTTTTTTATCAACCCCTTACTTTGTTTTATCTAATTAATTCTTCAATGTATAAAATGTATTGCATAACAGGTACTTTTTAGCTGCCTTTTTAAATAAGTGTATTTTTACAATTTCTTTAATCTCTTTTGGTAATTTATTGCACAGTTTTATTCTTTGGTGGAAAATGCTGTTTTGAGTTTTATGTTTATTTTTTATTGGTAAATGTAAGTTGAGTCTCTCTTGTTGCATGGTCATGAGCAGAGCTGTTTGTGCAGTAATTACCGATTTTATTTTTGATGTGTACAACAGACGTAAAAGTATTCACAGTTAAAATCCCCAGTGTTTTGAACAGATCTTGACAATGAGCTCAACTAGTATTTTTGGCTATTATTCTTATGGATCTTTTCTGGTGTTTGAAAATTGTGCATTTCTTCCCCCCAAAAAAGAATGTCATAGCTAAGAATTGAGTGTACATATGAATAATACGCACCTAAAAGACACTGCATGTCACACACTGACGAAAGGATTCTATGGGTGTAAGATGCTGATGACATTCTGTTTGCAAGTACCTTTGTGTTGCATACCACTTCAACTGAGAATCAATATTCATTCCTAGAAATTTTGCATTTGTTACACAGTCTATAGAGGTGCCTTCTACACTTAGTTTAACATTGTCATTTTTCCTCTTCAAACTGAAATTCATGGCATTAGTTTTCTTTATGTTCAGTATCACTTTATTGCTTATTTACCAATCATAAACTTCCTTGAGAGTTTAATTTGCTTTCTCACCAAGGAGTTCTCTTGTTTTCTCAGTGACTATAATATTGCTGTCATCAGCGAAGAGAATTTTTCACCATGAGTAACATTACTGGGAAAGTCTTTGATGTATATCAGGAACAGTATTGGTCCTAATATGCTACCATGCGGAACCCCTATATTAATGTATTTTTATTCTGACAAGTGTTTTACTAATGGAACTATTTGCAGTATGTGTTATCTCCAGTCTTTGTACCCCATCTGTTAGGTATGATCAAAACCAGTCATTAGGTACCCCTCTCAATCCTAATGCTTCTAATTTCATTAATACAGTCTTGTGGTCGACTGTATCAGGCACCTTAGAAAGACCCAAAAATATGCCTGTGACACACTCATCTTTATCAAGAGCAACAAGTAAAACTTTTGTGAATTCTACTGTGGCTGGCTCCATATTTTTGCCACTTCAGAAACCAAACTGTGATTCACTTAAAAGATAGAATTTATTCAGGTAATTCATTAACCTGTCTTTCATAGTTGCTTCTATTATTTTTTAGAATGTTGACAGCAGGGAAATGGGCTGGTAATTTTCTGTGCCTTATGCATTACCTTTCTTAAGCAAAGGTACAACTCTTGCCTGTTTTAACTGCTCTGGAAATGTCCCTGATGTGAAGGATTCATTTATTATATTTGTTAAGAGGCCTTGCATATTCCCTATGCAGTGTTTCAGTACACACATTGGTACTTCATCTAAGCCTACTGGCTTTCTATTTTTTAGTTTTTGAACAGTTTTATTGACTTCATTCTCTGTGGTTGGAAGTAACATCATTGTATTTAGTGCAACATTATTTACAGGTGTTATATTTGTTTTGGGGAATTTTTGCTGTAACTTCTCTGCAATACTTGAAATATGCTCGTTTCAGATTCAGATTCTTTATTAGTCATTCAGCATTATTACATGCAATAGACTTCGTCAGTTCACTTAACCTATTAATTTTACAAAATAAATTTTTACATATTTAAGTTGATATTGGGCATTTCTAAAAATTCTTCTAATGGATAGAATGGATTAGTTAACAAGAAGTTGTGAACATTGTCTTTAAATAATTTGTCTGGCTCGATTAACCCATTTTTAGACAATTTGTTATATATTTTAGTTGCCATATACTTATGACTATTGTTAGTTTTAGCTAATCTATTTTGTGGCAACAGCAGAGAATTACACATTCTTGTATAGTAGCCATGCCTTTCATTTGTTACACTTAAATTAGGTAGTTCAGCAAGTATGTAGTTAACACTGTCAAGAATATATAAATTAATTACTGTTAAAATTCTATATTTAATGATCAATGGTTTACAATGGGTTCTATTATCTACCTTAGCCATTACTCTGATTGCTTTCTTCTGGATCACCATAATTTCATTTATTTTTCTGCTGTTTCCCCAGAGTATTATCCCATACCTTAAAACAGATTGAAAAAAGGCAAAGTACGCTGTCCTTAACGTACTCAAATGTCACACAACACATCAGTCTCTTCAACAAATATATAACTCTTGACAACCTAACCACTACGTGATCGATATGAGAGTTCCATGTTAGACTGTTGTCAAGTACAATACCTAAAAACTTTGCCTTTTCTTTTTCTATTTTTGTAGTCTTTGATAGACTGAACCACATATTCTGGGTCTTTTCCTCATTTAATAGCAGACCATTGGCGTTAAACCATGATGTTGCATTTTCTTTTGCAAATTTCATTTCACTTACAAGGTTATCAAGTACATGGTTTACAGATAGAAAAGTTGTGTCATCTGCATACATATATGTCTTTACATCTATATTTCCTGGTAAGTCATTTATGTGTACAAGGAAAAGAAGTGGTCCCAATTTAGATCCCTGGGGCACTCCGTGTTGAACCTCGAGTATGTTTGACAGATGACTTCCTGAACTCACCACCTGTGTCCTTTTATTGAGGTATGATTTGATGAGTTTTAAACTTTTATCACATATTCCATAGTACTCAAGTTTAGAGAGCAAAAGTGAATGGTCAACACAGTCAAAAGCTTTGCTCAGATCACATAGGGTTACCTGTGTGTGTGCATGGGCCTCAAATGCCGCTAGAATGTCTCTGACTAAGAGCTCTATGGCATGTATAGCTGACCTTCCTTTTCTGTAACCAAACTGTGATGCACTTAACACACCATTTAGTTCTAGGTACTCATACATCTGCTTATATATTATACATTCAAAGACTTTTCCTAGAACTGGAATTAGTGAAATTGGTCTGTAGTTTGCAGGATCTGATTTGACACCCTTCTTAAAGACTGGAGTTACCTTGGATAGTTTGAGAGGATCAGGAAAAAACCCTTCTATGAGACATAGGTTTATAGAATATGTTAGTGGTGCTGCAATGTAATGTATGATTTCTTTCAATAGATTGTTAGACATATTAAAAATATCTGTATTGTATGAATTTTTCATTTCTGTGACTATTTTAAGAACTTCATGTTGGCATACCTCTTTGAAGTGTTTCAATGATGATCTGGCCCTATTATGATTTAGGTTTGCTCTCTTCAGATAATCGATACATGTTACATTCGGTTTACTGATCAGCTTTTTGATATCATCGGCACAGCTTACAAAATATTTATTGAATGTATCTGCTGGTATTGGGACTGTCTTGTCGAAGTTTCTGACTTCACCTTTAACAGTATTAATTACTGACCAGGCTGTTTTGCATTCGGTTTTACTATTTTTTATGAAATTTGTGTTGTATCTTTGTTTCGCCAATTGCAACTCTTTCTTATACAATTTCTTAGTGATCTTTTCGAGATCGTTAATTTCATTAGAATTGTTTACTTTGGCAAGGCGCTTCAACAGCAGTAGCTTATTTTTTAGATTCTCCAGTTCTTTGATGTACCAAAATTTACCATTTCTTGTTTTATGGTATTTCTTTTGAACAAGATGGGCTTTTAAAATACCTGTTAAGTAATTGTGGAATGTTTCATAAGCTATTTGGGCACTGGAATCACAGTTTTGAAATAATTTGTCCAAGTTTGTTATGCTCAGCTAGTGTGTTAGTTTTGTTAATATTAAGGTATTAGATTTTGTTAACTTTTGTGCAGCCTTGCTCTCATCCCCTTATATAAAATGTCTTAACTCTACTGTTAACATGGAGTGGTCTGAGAAAACAAATTCCTTTAACTTGATGGAGTACATATCACGAGCACAGTTGACAAAAGCATTATCCAAACATGCTTGTAGTCTTGTTTGTTCTGAATTTACATGTGGAAGTTGTACTGCCTTAGCATATTAAGTAACTTATTTACACTGGGTTTGTTACATGTTACATCAAAGCTTGAATTAAAGTCTCCCCCAATTACAGTTACATACTGTTTCCATTTCGTTATGTAGCAGAGCACACTGTCTACATTATCTAAAAAAGTTTTATCATCTGAGTCAGGGGAATGGTACACACATACTATGATAAGTTTCATTATATCACATATGATTCCGGTAATTTTAAAGTGTTTCTCTATACATGCCCAACTAAGATCTAGTTCTCTACACTCTATTTCATTTGAAACATAGATAACAGTACCACCATTACGGTACTGAGATCTGCAAAAACTGTTTCCATGTTTATAACCTTCTGGTACATAGTATAGTATTTGTTCTAGTTTAAGCCAATGTTCTGATAGACATAAGAAAGAATACTTATTCTGTGGCAATGACTCCTCCAGAATTTCAACTTTATTTTCAAGACCCTGAATGTTTAAAAAAAGGTTGTTGTTGTGACTTATCTGTGAGTTAGCAGGCTGGTTTTTCACATTTTTATTTTCTTCTTGGCTTGAAATCATAACAAAATTATCACTGAATGGCACAGAAGTATTTTTCCTTTGGCTCCTCCTTAAGCATTGCTGTGTTGCTGCTCCAGTCGTTGTTGGTTCTGCTGCTTCTGCTGATAATGATGGTGCTGCTGCTGTTTCACTTATTTCTGGTGTTTGTTGTTCCATAACTGCTGTGCCTTTCTGTGAATTATTAACATTTCACATTTGTCTTGGAGAGGTGTAGCTTCACTGACAGCAGATTTCACATTGGAGTCTACGGGTAACACACACTTACTGTCCATGAGAGGTATGACTTTTCTATCATCACACTGCACATTTGAGATTTTATTTACAAGTTCTAAAATTTTTGTTACTATTACGTTTTTTCCAAGTACATTTAGATGGGAACCATGTGTTGTGTGAAATCTTTTCCCTAAATTGCTGATGTTCACAAATGTTACATTTTCAAACCCCTTGCAAATATTTTGCATCTCTTTATTTCCAGTTTCAATTTCTTTATTTACACAGGACCATTCTATCAAGTCGTAATGGTGTAACACTGAAAAAACAATAACATTTGTTCCTCTCAGCTCATGTAGTTTTCTTTTTAGCGAGATTAAGAGATCGTTTTTCTCGTTCCTAGCTATATCATTTGATCCCGCCAGGAAGATGGAAAAGTCCTTTTTGCTCAATGAGGAAATTTTTTCTTGATTCATTGATGTAGCAGCATTGAATTTTGCTCCTGGTTTTATTGTACAGTTAAAACTAAAATTCTGACTATTTGTACGCCGAAATTCAGTGGCTATATTTCGTCCTTGGCTGTCGGCATACATTTCAATTTTACCGGTACTTGCTGTTCCGAGATTACTTGTTTCCTGCCTACCTGTGCAGTAAGCGAAGTCTTGTTTGGCACTATTTATTATGTCTTTTTTGCTAACACATGTCGATATTGTCTCAGTAGAGCAGCTTAGCGGTGGAAGATTTTTAGTGGGCACTTTCGCATATGATCTTTTACTTAACTGCTGCTGAAATATTCCATGTTTTACCTTATTCACAAAGTCGTTTGGTTTTCCACATGGTGCACTCGCACTGTTAACTTCACTTTCACAATCCTTAGTCGAAAGAGCTTGAAAGTAATTTTCGTTCACTATATTTATGTTTCTTTCGCCTTTTTCTGTATCTTGTATTATCTGTTTGCGTCTTTTGTACTTCACTTCCGTCCAATTCTCCGACATATTCGTACTTTCATGGCGCGAGTTTTTCATGTTCCGTTCACTTTTTTCTTCTTTAAGTTTCTTGATATCCATCTTCAAGAAACTGATAATAAATTGTAAACTAGACACCCGTTCGCTGAGCTTTGTAATTTCATCCTTACAACTGTCACAATTTTTCTTTTTCACGGCAAAATTCACACTCTTTCTTGGAGGCGCACAACAAATTTTTACACTAGCCGCCAAACTTACATAGTTTTCTAAGTTTTGTGGATCATTTATTACCTTATCCCCCTCCCTTAGTCTCTCTGTGGTGGCTAAAATACACCAAAAACCCAAAATATCTCCAGAAATATAACTTTCCTTCATGTAAAACCTTCTTTTGGAAGAACTCTTTGGTGAAAGTGTGTATTACTTAAATTGCGAGGATAAAATGTTATTTTATGAAATATTACAGTTAGAGCATTTGCGTCTCCAGGAAAACCATGTGGGTTTTTTCTAAGTCCCAATAATAAAACTACATGTACAAAACTCTGCTCATACAAGTATAATGTACAAGTTATGTCATTATAGAAATTAACACCATAGTTGCCCAATTTGTGCATGTATTCTATATTTTTCTTATTTTTTTATGTTCATATTTACACTGAAGAGCAAAAGAAACTGTTACACCTAATATCGTGTAGAGCCCCCAAGAGCACGCAGAAGTGCCGCAGCATGATGGGGCATTGATTCGACTAATGTCTGAAGTAGTACTGGAGGGAATTGACACTATGAATGCTGCAGGGCTGACCACAAACCTGTAAGAGTACGAAGGGTTGGAGAACTCTTCTGAACAGCATGTTGCAAGGCATCCCAGCTATGCTCAATAATGTTCATGTTTGGCGAGTTTGGTCGCCAGCGGAAGTGTTTAAGCTCAGAAGACTCCTCCTGGAGCCACTCTGCAGCAATTCTGGCTGTGTGGGGTGTCACATTATCCTACTGGAATTGTCCAGGTCTGTTGGAATGCACAGTGGACATGAATGGATGCAGGTGATCAGATAGGGTGTTTATGTACATGGCACCTGTCAGAGTAGTATGTAGACGTTATCAGGGGTCCCACACTACGCAAATTGCACACGCCCCACACCGTTACGAAGCCTCCAACATCTTGAACAGTCTCCTGCTGACATGCAGGGTCCATGGATTGATGAGGTCGTCTCCATACTCGTACACATCCATCTGCTCGATACGATTTGAAACTAGACTCGTCTGACCAGGCAACATGTTTTCGGTTATCAGCTGTTCCATATCGGTGTTAATGGGTCCAGGCGAGGCATTAAGTTTTGTGTCACGCAGTCATTAAGGGTACTTGAGTGGGCCTTTGGTTCTGAAAGCCCTTATCCATAATGTTTCGTTGAATGATCTGTACGCTGACACTTGTTGATGGCCCAGCATTAAGATCTACAGGGATATGTGGTAGGGTTGCACTTCTGTCACGCTGAACGATTCCCTTTAGTTGTCGTTGGTCCCAGTCTTGCAGGATCTTTTCCCGGCTGCTGTGATGTGGGAGATTTGATGTTTTACCGGATTCCTGATATTCACGGTACCTCGTGAAACAGTCGTACAGGAAAATCCCCAGTTCATCGCTGCCTCGGTGATGCTGTGTCCCATTGCTGTGGACAGACACTTGTCTTATGTAGGTGTTGCCGACCGCAGCGCCATATTCTCCCTGTTTACATACTCTATATTGAGTACACACACCTCTAACCATTTCTGTGGCGCTCCAGTGTAAAATGTATTAACAATTTATTTTAAAATTTTGGAAAAAACTGTCCTACACACAACCTTCAATACATGTAATTTTGTCGTATTAAATCAAAAAGAGCGATCTGTTACATTTCGTAAAACTTTTCTGAAACCAGGATCGTAAAATTATTTCTTTATTTACACACTTTCCGGTCAGCTTTGTTGACAGCAAAGTCTGTCAAAACCAGCTGTTTGTCAAAAAAGAAATATTTATGCGATCTTGGCTTTAGGAGGCTTTAACATTTAGATGCTGTTATGAAAGCCCCTGTGAGTCATCGCAAGTTATTCACACTTATGAACAAAAATGTAAACAGTGGCAATAAATATGCATAATCTGAGAATTACCTTCGATGATTTTGTCTTGAATTATTTACAAATTACTTAAATCATCTATCAGTCACTGATTGGACCCTGAAAGCAGGTGTATGAGACAGCAGCATGAAGATCAGTACACTCACAACATGTGAAACTGCCTTCTTAATGTTCATCCCGTATCTCAAAATGTGGCGTTTCAATGACTACTCAATATACACTCAGTGATGAAAAGTATATGGACAATAATATGGGGCATGTCCAACATTTGCCTTTCTGTTCGCTTAAAATTAGCTGGGGACACTTTCAGCAAAATGTTTGATCGTCTGGCAGCCCACTCATCAAATCCCGAAACCAGAGAAGGTAGTGAAGTTCGGCACTGGGATTTGAAGTGAAGTTAACATTCTAATTCATTTCAAAGGTGTTCTATTGAGTTCAGGTCGAGACTCCAGGCAGACAATACCATTTCAGAAAGGTTGTTGTCCACAATCAATTTGCTCATGGATTGTGCTTTATGACAGGTTGCAGTGTCAATAGGGGGCAACCATGGAGGTAAAAATAAGAGGAGTTGTCATGACGTCACAAACTTGAAGCCGACCCAAGAGAAGGTCCGCCATGTTAGCTACCCCAAAACATTCGCTTCTGGTGGTTTGATTCAGTGTACTCGTGAAGTGTTTTAATAAAAAATGCCGGCTTGCGTCGCTTACGGATGTACTAATCGTTCTGAATGTAGTCTAAAGTTTAAACAAATCACATTTCAATCGTAAGTGGACTTATTTAAGCGCTATTTTCTTATATATACTTGAAATTCTGATGCACTGTAAAGTTTTACAGTATGGTTTTATTTCTGTGATTTGACTTTAGATTTCCTATCAATCCAAGGCGAAGAGCTCTCTGGAAATGAGCAATAAACTTGGTTTTCATTGTTTGGTTATTCTGAAGTAACTGAAAAGTCCTGGCAAGAAATATCCTGGAAATGGGGACTAATGTTTTAAAATGCAATAATTTAATATAAAACTAATGTAACTACATGTAGTTAATTAAATCTTCAGTAAAATGTGTGGAACACCTGTTACAGTGGTTAAATTATAAGTACTTAAATGGTTACGTATTTGTTAAAGCAAAGTTCCCTATCAAAGTCCAGGCTTAGAGCATTACATTAATCACTGTGTTGTCGTATTACCCTGTAAATTTCTGTTCTTTGCCACACTGAACGTCATTTGGTAGGTACAATTTAAAAAGAAAGCAGATGTGGAAATTGCAATGGGCCTGACAATCTTAAATTCAGTTCTGTTCCTTCGTAATTTAACGTATTTTTCACTTTGTTGACGTGACAGCTGGCTTGTTTATATCATCCCTGCATACATCTATGGGACACCAAAGGAAATAAGGTAAGTTTCTTGCAAACGTGAACATTAAAATTTGCATTTGACTTGAAAATGCAACGAATACAAATCGGTGCCTCTAAACTATCAATCATTGTTTTTGGAGTTCTGGCTTTATCAATTATCGACACAAACACAATGAAAGTGAATAGAAATTGATTACAAAAGCACGCTTTTCATAGCACATACCTCTCTTCTCGGTTATTCGAAGTGTATAAACAAAAAGGAATTACAATACTGAGGCAAGAAGCGTAATATTTTTACGTATTACTGTATCGAATACGCATTTAAGATCAGAAAAACGTTTGAAGTTGCGTCCCTTATGCTGTGTTGTTCACTAAAACTGGGGTACATTTACTATATAAAACAAATATCACATGCACACGACATAAATAACGAACAAGAAGCAATTGTAAACACTCGTCTGCTAATGTTTTGGGGGATCCAAGATGGCGGCAGGCCCCGCCCACTGGCTTCAAAACAACGTACAGCGCAAGTCTGTAGCGCCATCTCCCCTTATTCTACCTCCATGGGGACAACAAACGTTCTTCATCTCTGAAATGTTACTCTACTGTACAGTGCTAGTGGATGACTGTAATTTGTAAACTTCCACAGGCTAAAGTAGTTTAATTAAAACTGTACACAATGGATTAAATTAATTAAAAAAAATGTCCCTGATGAAACAAGAGTCACAGTTAAACCATGTATCAATATATATTTACTACGAAATTAAATAGGATTTCTAAGTTAAACCAATCTATTGCAAAAGTTCTGCTGTTCAAATATATTAAAATTTGATCACATGTTGTAACTGAACTTCAGGAACGCCAAGAATACTGACTGAATAGTCGCTTAACATTATACATATGAATTTTTGGCAAATTCTGGAAGCCAGTTAGAACATATGATGCTGTCATTTAATAAATCAGCTGTGGAAGTAGAGCACCATGTCGTCCGCTCTTCAGATTATGCTGAAAGAAGTTCTACTGTAGAAACACATTAATATAAATTTGATTGCAAGCATTAACTGAACTCTGGAAACGCATAGAAAGCAGACTGATAACTGCTTAATGAAAGAATACGAATATGTCGGCAAACATTGGAAAGTAATGGGAACATCTGTGACTGTGATTTAATAAATCAGCTGTGGATGTACAAACTTGAAGTATCTGCTCTGTAATTGCATGATTAGAATGAAAGAATGGTTAACTAAAACATGCATACTATGACAAATAATGAGTAATGAATGAGCCCTCAAACTTTCCACGAAAGTTATTTGTTCCTATAAACGCACCTACACATATTGTGAATCTTGTCACCTGTTTGCCTAAGCTTGCATAATCTCACCAGTCTGCAAGTCATCGAGCAGAAGACTGTGAGTGCCATGATCTGCTGCTGATTGGTGCTGACAGAGAGGAAATCCTTTTGCATTAGTAGTAGTATTCAGTTGGTTCTAGCTCAGTTTTAGTAAGATAGCTCACTCACTCATTCACTAAATCACAAAACCTTATGTAGAATCTATTGAATACTTCTACTATAGTCAAATTTTTTAGGTCTAACTCACTTATTTTCATTTAAAAAAGCGTATTTTATAATAAATTAGTTACAAAATTAATAGAAATGAATATTTTTTCTGATCATGTTCACTTATAAAAAAATTATTTTTTCTCACAAGCGGCAGGCATAAGAAAATAAATTTAATGTTCTTTTAATAAAAGGTGCACTTAAGAAAATAAGATTACTTCAGTCTCACAAAGAATAATTTATATTAAAATTTTACTGGCTTTCTAGTTCAGTCTATTTTATTATAAAAGGTGAATGTAAGAAAAGAAATAAAAACTGTTGCATTCCTTGCTCAAAATTTTTCTAACGCTTTCTTCTTGAGCAGCCATAAGATTTTTAAAACAGTTGACTTTTCGTGTTTTTTGAGACAATATTTGATGACAGTTCAACCATATTAACGTGTAACTTTTATTTTCATGTATATATTTCTATATTCTTCACATACTCTACAATATCGAACTGTTTGATATTTCTCTTTACAAAATTTATTAATATTCTTTTTATCTAGACAAGCACCACACTGCAATAGCTGTTTGGTATTAACCATTTAAAGATTATAAAAGCTCTATTTCTTCCAATTAAATTTTATAAAGTTCACAGAATGATTTCCAAATCATGAAATTCATTATTTCTAAGTTTCTTCATTCCTTTATATTTCAGTTTCACCTGTCCTTTTTCAATTGTTTGAAAATGCCAATCAGTAATTAATTTAAAGTATCTACCTAGTAAAGTACCTATCTTATTAAGCTACATACAAATTTTTCATCCAAATTTAGTATTTAAATATTCACATCCAATTACATTTTTTTAATCCCTTGCTAGACAGTTGTGTTGTTGAGATTCTTGATTAGTCTTCATTCGTACTAAAAAAATTTTATTACATTTTTTACAATGAGTAGTGTCTATAAGGTAATGCCTCTGTTTTATTTTCTAAAACATATCTTTTGTCATCATAAGGACTCACTGATTTCTTGTTTATTTCTACAGTATAGATTTCATGTTTTTCATTTCGAATCATTAATTTTTTGTACTGTTCTCTACTGTCAAACAAACAATATTTATAATCTTAAAACTTATTCTATTTTTAACAATACATATCTCAACTTGTCTAAATTTTTTCTCTATTTTATTGCCAACTTTATGAGCTTACATTTTTGCTCTCAATCCACAGAATTTTACCATTATTTTTACATTATATTCGTCTCTCTTCTTTCCTTAGGGTTTCTTGTTACAGCATTTTAATTTTTTTCCAAAATTCGCATCTTCAAAATGGTATTAACAGTGTCACCTTTGGAGGGCTGTATCTCAGAGCAGAAACGTTTTTGGAGAAAACAAAAAAGTACATTTTCGTTACTTAGTTCTTCATATTAACATATGATAAATTCAATAACATTAAAGATTATTAAGGTAAGATTTTTTCCCAACATGCCTGAATTGATACGGACTATGCCCTATGTTAATCAATCACATAAAGGTAATTACAATAATAAATGTAAAAAATTTACTTTAAAATATATGGAAAATAAGTAAAGAGAATCTTGGTTCACACTCAATCCTTGCAGACAATCATCTCTTATGTAATTTCTAAAGATTTATTAAATAACGATCTTACTGGGCGAATCTTGAAAGCTACATTTTACAAATCTGATAGAAACAATCTACATGTTTCATCTCTTGACAAACTTCACATTTTTATTAAAATTTGTGCCAGTTTCTTGTATTTCATCAGTATTCATCATTAATAATATTTATGAATTTTCTTCAGGCAGAATTTGTTGTAAATATTATTATAATAATATTTAGAAATATTTTTCCATTTACACAAGGAATTCGTTTAGTGTTGCAGTTTCTTACATTATATTCATTTTCACAAAGTGTACAGATCGCCCTTAAGCATCTCTTGTGTTTTTCTATGAAGTAAAATTGTCAATTGACTTCTCACTGTTACAATATTTACTCAATGTAGTTTTGATTGCTTCCATGTATCTACAAAAAATTTATTAGTTCTGTGAACAGTAAAATTTTCTAAATTTACTAATGTATATTTTAATGTATTTATTACTTTGGGTACTAATTCTGATGATTTATTGTGAGTATGTATCTGATCATATATATAACTTTATCAATAAAAATAAAAATCTAATATTAAAGTATTCCATTAAACAGAGCTGGCAACAGCCTTGCCGCAGTGGATACTCTGGTTCCAATGAGATCACCGCAGTTAAGCGCTGTTGGGTGTGGTCGGCACTTGGATGGGCGACATCCAGGCCGCCATGCGCTGTTGTCATTTCTCGGGGTGCATTCAGCCTCTTTATGCCAATTGAGGAGCTACTCGGGCGAATAGTAGCAGCTTTGGTCAAGAATACCACCATAACAACCGGGAGAGCGGTGTGCTGAGTGCACACCCCTCCTATGCGCATCATCCAATGCGGATGACACGGCGGTCGGATGGTCCAGTTAGGCCACTCATGGCCTGAAGACAGAGTGCAAAAAAAAAAATAGAGTTGATCATAGACCTCATCAACAACAAGCTTAAATATAATGAGTAAGTGTTAACGATTATCGATAATAATCGATGGTTGAAAGACGTTTGTAATATTCTTGAATATAAAAGAGCTGGAAGTGCAATTAATGATCATGTAAAAGAAAGTATACACAATCATCTGAGAAATTAAGAGTGGTGAAATACTGTCCTCTCAAAATCTACATCCAGATACAGTGTATTCATCAAAGAACCAGGTTTATATACAAAATGAAGCAATATGAGGAATTCCAAGACTGGGTATATGAAAAGTTTTACCTTCGATTCAAAAACAAGAAGAATATAAAATTAGAAAAGAAGTAATGACTTCCTAAAAAGATCAAATAAAACGTCAAAATTGTTGTGTAGAACAACTAGAGAAAAATCAAGAAAACATCAAATTAGGTGAGGAACATGTAGAAAATTTAAGATAAAATCTTAATATTGCTTCAGAGGTAATGTATGAATGAAATGAAGAAATAAATAGTTTATTAACTCATGTTGTTTCTCAAACAGTTAATGAAAATTTAAGGTCAACTTTTATTCTTTTGAAATTAGTTGATGAAAACTGTTAATATGACTACAATGTCATTAGAACACAATGAAAAGTTTACAAAGACAATTGTATCGAATTGAAGATAGACATCCAAATTGTGAAGTAAAGTTAAGATTCAATTATAATCCTAATTCAATAAATTTAGACCAAAGGATGAAAGAATCATACTTCATTATTTTAAATGATTATATTCAAGAACAACTGATAAATGATATCATTACTCTTCATCAAAATTAACCATATTTTCTTAATTACTTCTCTACACAATGAATATTTGATTGTTCTTTTAACCAGTCATCAATACACCGGGTATGAAATATATGATAACAGTTTGTTTTTACAAATTGATGATTTTTGTTACTTAAATATATAGAACAATCATTATCCTCAGATTGGTCTTTTATTTGAAATGGTTTAAATACTTTTATAAAAATGATTCAGTTATATTTTAGTACTCTAAAATATATTCCCTTGTAGAATCTTCCAATAATTTTCCTTTTTCTGGTGTAACTCTCCAATCTAATTTCTCTGGAAATTCTCCTCTGAAATAATTATTCAAATGACAATATGATGTCACATTCAAATTTAATTTACCTTCAAATTCTCTCATAAGATTTCAGATATTGTTTTCTATCTCAACGAGAGGTGACAATCTAATTTATCTTGAATTTCTCTAGTAAAATCGTCAGGTATATTTCTTTTTAACATTTATATAGTTATCCATTATAATTTATCTTCAAATTCTTTGATATATAGTTCCATCCAAATTCACCAAATGGATTATTACTTTTAATATACTCAAAAATTTTACAATATTCTTTAATTCCTAGTTCTTTTGCTTTGTTTTAATTCTTTTACAGCATAATTTTTCACTTCATTATTGTTTTCATTTCAATGTTAATATTATGGTTAGTAATCAGATGAATAAGCTGCTAATTTCTCATTTTTGAATAACCTCTTAGTCCTAGTTCCATTGCTCTAATATTTAATTTGTTGACTGTTAAAGTATTTAGATTCACCATTTATTGGAATTTTTTCTTAGATTTCTAGAATAAAATATGGAACTATGTAGCCACGTATAATGATATAGGTTTTATGTTTTATTTATGAAGATCTTCAGGAACTAAAAATTTATTGCCTGGATTAGTACAGATTTTATTAACCTTAAAAATAGTTACAAATGTGGTTTGAAAGTTTTCAGAATGGAATAAGAAAAAGTACTGAAATCACTGACATTTTTTAATTTTTCAATGTATTCTCCTTGTAGGTTAATGCACTTGGTCCAAAGTTGATCCAGTGGCTTGGTCCCATCTAGAAAATATGTTTCCTCCAGCCTGCAAAGTAGTTGTCAACTCCGGCTATCAATTCTTCATTTCAAGTGAATCTTCCTCCACCATGAAAAATTTTCCCTTTTAGGAAGAGAAGGAAGTCTGATGGAGACATATCAGGTGTGTGTAGCAAAAATTCATACCTTAGTTCATGTAATTAAGCCATAGGAATGGCACATTTGTGTGTGTGTGTGTGTGTGTGTGTGTGCGTGTGTGTGTGTGTGTGTGTGTGTGCATCACAATTTGTGGCACCTATCTTGCAGATAGGTTTTTCATTTCTAATTCTTCAGTTTAAATGTGTTATATTCCTTCAGATGACAACTGGCAAGCGGGAGTAATTTCATGCACTTTCAATTGACGATTCTCCATAACTATTTTGTGCACTTTTGCAATGATTTCTGGATTAGTGACACATCTTGGTCAACACAGATCATCTCTAACCCCTCCCAACCAAATTTAAATTGTTTTGTCCACTTGGCAACAGTTTAATATGAAGGAGCGGAGTCCCCCCAGTGTATTATGGAAATTGGCATGAATGTCCTTTGCTTTCATAACTTTCTTTTCAAATTATTTAATCACTGCTTGAATCTAGATTTTTTCCATCTTTGCAAATCACTATGCAGGAACAGCAGCAGAGCCGCGTCACCACTACAGCTCTCTTCCAAGAACAATGGTGTGGCACATGTTTACAGTCACGCTCACCTCTTGCAGTGATTCTGAGAACTTTTCAAACCACCCTCGTACAAAACTTTTCTCTATGGAATGCCAGTGGATCTGTGTGTACCCTCTGAAAACATTAAATCAAACTAAAAAAACTAATAAAAATTATTTTTTAGAAATGTAGACAGTTACAAGTACATTTAACTAGTTCAGAAATACCAGTGACAAATATATCTGTATTTATTGAAAAAAAGAATTATCAACTGAATTTAGGAAGCTGGTTAAAAGTCATTAGGTTTCCTTCATTAGAAGAGAAAAATGCATTAATTACTAATGACATTTTACACTTCATTGATGAAGGCTATCAGGTATCTAGCATTTAGGTACCTGGAATAATATAGATTTTCCAAGATATGAAAGAAATTACAAGACTTTTCCAGAAAAAAAGGAATTAAATTTGAAGTAGTAAAATATTATACTACTATATTGGATGAGTATAGGTTTTTTTGAAGATGAATTATCAACCTGTACGAAAAATAATTTCATTCAGAAATCTTTGTTGAAATTGTGTGTTCAAAACGTTAAATAATCAAAATAGTAAGTCTACGAAAAATATTATATGGTCTTGAAAGAATATTGGTTAACTAGTATGCAGCAGAGTATAAAGCAATTATATCCCAAAAAGTTACTGAATAACAAGCTACTTATTCCAAAATAAATTAATTACAAAAGGAAAGAACTGTAGGAATAAAAGAAAGAATGTTTACATTTAAAAGACA
Organism: Schistocerca piceifrons; assembly: GCF_021461385.2. Classification (NCBI taxonomy): domain Eukaryota; kingdom Metazoa; phylum Arthropoda; class Insecta; order Orthoptera; family Acrididae; genus Schistocerca; species Schistocerca piceifrons. Next base: position 545,731,653 of record NC_060144.1, read on the forward strand.
TAGTAAATAATGTCATAGAAATGAAAAAGGAAGAGATTATTTACATTGTCTCAACTAAGAATTCAGCAAAGAAAAATTATTTTAAAGTAGTTAGTGTTCAATCTAAACTGCATTGAAGAGGTAGGATTCCTGCATATAATAGTGGTAAATTAGATAATGGTAAATTATTTTATGCATTCATTCAAGAATATTATAATTACAAATTAGTCAAAAACTCAGTTGAAAAATATTTAGGTGTACATAAAGATAACACAGTGAAAGAAATGTATTAAATTAAATGATCTAAAACATGTGATGGAACTATTCTGTGAAGATACGAATAAGTATGTTAATTTAATAAATTCTCAAAAAAGTGCAATATATTCTAATGTACAAACTGAACAACCTATAGAGTTTGATCCAGTAGTTACTGAACAAGAACTTGTACTACAATTGAACATTGAAAATAAAACACATAAAATAAAAACTATTTTTAGATAATTTACGTAAAGAAAAACTGGTTTCAGTTAGTTCTGAAATGTATGTAGAGCATCCAGATAAAAATAATGTGGCTAAAGGAACATTCAAAGTTTTTAGAGAATCAAAAAGGTATAAAATTAAGGGAAAGATAAAGGTATTGAAAGAGATAGCAAATATTTTAAGAGTAAATTTTACGCAGTAAATTGCTTCATAAACAATACAAATTCCTTCTCCGTTGAGAATGTCTAAATAATTCACATTTTCATCAGTTAATTGATTTACAAATTTAGAGTATATATCTTCATCATCTACAGAATAACACACAGATAAATATATATATATATATATATATATATATATATATATATATATATATATATATATACAGGGTGTTACAAAAAGGTACAGCCAAACTTTCAGGAACATTCCTCACACACAAATAAAGAAAAGATGTTACGTGGACGTGTGTCCAGAAACGCTTAATTTCCATGTTAGAGCTCATTTTAGTTTCGTCAGTATATACTGTACTTCCTCAATTCACTGCCAGTTGGCCCAATTGAAGGTAGGTAATATTGACTTTCGTGCTTGTGTTCACATGCGACTCATTGCTCTACAGCACTAGCATCGAGCACATGAGTACGTAGCATCAACAGGTTAGTGTTCATCACGAACGTGGTTTTGCAGTCAGTGCAATGTTTGCAAATGCGAAGTTGGCAGATGCCCATTTGATGTATGGATTAGCACAGGGCAATAGCCGTGGCGCAGTACGTTTGTATCGAGACAGATTTCCAGAACGAAGGTGTCCCGACAGGAAGACGTTCGAAGCAATTGATCGGCATCTTAGGGCACACGGAACATTCCAGGCTATGACTCGTGACTGGGGAAGACCTAGCACGATGGGGACACCTGCAATGGACGAGGTAATTCTTCGTGCAGTTGACGATAACCCTAATGTCAACGTCAGAGAAGTTGCTGCTATACAAGGTAACGTTGACCACGTCACTGTATGGAGAGTGCTACGGGAGAACCAGTTGTTTCCGTACCATGTACAGCGTGTGAAGGCACTATCAGCAGCTGATTGGCCTCCACGGGTACACTTCTGCGAATGGTTCATCCAACAATGTGTCAATCCTCATTTCAGTGCAAATGTTCTCTTTACGGAAGAGGCTTCATTCCAACGTGATCAAAGTGTAAATTTTCACAATCAACATGTGTGGGCTGACGAGAATCCGCACGCAATTGTGCAATCACGTCATCAACACAGATTTTCTGTGAACGTTTGGGCAGGCCTTGTTGGTGATGTCTCGATTGGTCCCCATGTTCTTCCACCTACGCCCAATGGAGCACGTTATCATGATTTCATACGGGATACTCTACCTGTGCTGCTAGAACATGTGTCTTTACAAGTACGACACAACATGTGGCTCATGCACAATGGAGCTCCTGCACATTTCAGTCGAAGTGTTCATACGCTTCTCAACAACAGATTCGGTGACCGATGGATTGGTAGAGGCGGACCAATTCCATGGCCTCCACGCTCTCCTGACCTCAACCCTCTTGACTTTCATTTATGGGGGCATTTGAAAGCTCTTGTCTACGCAAGCCCGGTACTAAATGTAGAGACTCTTCGTGCTTGTATTGTGGACGGCTGTCATACAATACGCCATTCTCCAGGGCTGCATCAGCGCATCAGGGATTTCATGCGACGGAGGGTGGATGCATGTATCCTCACTAACGGAGGACATTTTGAACATTTCCTGTAACAGTGTTTGAAGTCACGCTGGTACGTTCTGTTGCTGTGTGTTTCCATTCCATGATTAATGTGATCTGAAGAGAAGTAATAAAATGAGCTCTAACATGGAAAGTAAGCATTTCCGGACAAATGTCCACATAACATATTTTCTTTCTTTGTGTGTGAGGAATGTTTCCTGAAAGTTTGGCCGTACCTTTTTGTAACACCCTATATATATATATATATATATATATATATATATATATATATATATATATATATATATATATATATATATATATATCTGTGTGTGTGTGTAAAGTGCAGCACACACATATATCAAACAGTGCTAATGAGAAAATCATCACTTTCGTTTTCTCCATCTGTGTGTATATCCACATGCACACACAGATATATATAAGGTATCTTTTTGTAAGATATTTTTAAATATTTGTAGTTGAGGAAGATGAAGAAAATTTTAAAGATTTTCAGACATCTTAAAAAAATGTGTCAAAAACATTGATCTCAAAAACAATATTTATTTATGAATCAGGGTCATATTTTGTAATTTTAAAATTAATAAGAGGTCAAAGATTTTGAACTTATTCAATCTGGTCATATTAAAAGGTAATGAAAAATTAACATTTATCTTCATCAGACTGAATTTTTATAAAACAACTTTATTTATCCAAGTATTATGTGAATCGTCACATTCTAACCATTTAACATATACTTTATCTCCTTTCCTTCTCAAAATTTTTCCAACAAGGTATGCAAGAGGATATTTTGTTTTCTGTAATTCATACTCATAGAAATTTCCTTTTACTTATACATCATTTTAATCTCTCAATTTATATGTTGTTGTATTAGAATGAATAAGAGATTCAGTTTCAAAGATTTCCATTGGTTAATAAACTATATATCAATTTTCTAAAATTCCTTTAAATTTACTGACTCTAACTTTATCTCCTTTTTTAAATTACACTTTCTCATTCAGTACAGCAGTAATTGGTTTACAAATGTTTTCATTAACTTCTGTTGGTTTCATTTTTAATGTTCAGTGTTTTGTGTTGTTGTATTCATCAACTAATTTCGAAATTAGTTTAGTCCATTTATAATTTCCTCAAAAAGAGAATTTTTTCCACTTCTTTTCATCAAATTTACTGTTAAATCTTTGAACACATGCTTTTAATTCACTAAAAGTTGAATAATGATCAATTTTGTATTTTCTTGAAAACCTGTGTTATAGAATTTTTTACCATTATCTGTTTGTAATTTATCGGATTTCTAGGTTTAAATGTTTTTTCAAAAATATCGATTACATTCTTACCTTTTTATATCTACCTGGGCCAGCCCAAGCAAATTTTGAAAAAACATCTATAACTGTTAATAAATATTTGTATCCCTTATTAATTTTTGAAAATCCTTTTAAATCAGTTGAATCCATTTCTACTAGATCTGCTTCCCCTAAGTCTTCAATAACAAGGGAAATTACATTTCTTTTAAAATTCTCTCTCGTGGTTTATGTAATTCATTTATAATTTCTTCTGCTGTACTTAACTTTAAACTTTCACGTAAAATTTTTTTTTAGTTTTACATACTGTACGAAGACCTTTGATTCTTTGTCTTCTATTTTTAGTTGTTACTCTGTGAGGATTATGTGTTTCAGTAATGTTATGATTTATTGTTATAAATATTTTATCTTTCATTTTCATTTCAATTAATGGATTATTGAACTGAGCTGGATGTAATATTTGTAATTCGACAGCGTCTTTTTATCTCTATTTTAAAATCAGTAGTTGACAAATCACCATCTATATTGGGCCAAATAAAATAATTCTCTTGATTTTCACAACGTATTCAAACATATATTTCAATATTTCATCATCCCTAACAAGATCAAATTTCTTTTATGAAGATTACTTAATTAATTTAAGTATGGCGTTAAATCTGCCTTTCAAAAATCTGCCTCTGTAATGTAATTTGCAGGTCATTCTATTAAATGCTTTAATATTCTCATTAAGATGTTTTGTACTGACACAATTACTTGTGTTAGAATATTCTCATATTTGGGTTTACTAACCTTCTTTTTATAAGTATTAATTAGTAACAGCATGATAACTATTTACTGAATCTTTCAGATCTACTGTTCACCTAAGTTTAAAATCAACATATCTTCTAGGTGCTTTTAGAAAGTTACATAATTCTTTATGAAATTGTTTAATTAAACATCATATTTTTTGATCAATTCTGGCTTCTAATTCATTTTTTATGTTTTCTAAATTTATCTAACCATTAATAGTTGACCATTAGGCTGCAGCTTGTTTCCAATTACATCCATTTATTAGATTCAAAATATTATCCAATTTATAATTATCTGAACACAGTCTTAAACAGACAGACACAAATTACTTCACTGCAGTTTTCTATTATTTCAATATTGTAGTATAGATCATTTTTTTCACAAATAGTTAAATAGTTGTTTAGGTATTTTTCCTAAAAGTGAATGAAAAATAAATTTCAAATTTTTCGATTAATAACAACAAGTCCAGCATGATCAGATGTATCTAAATTTACTGTTCCAGATTCAAATTTTTTGTTTAATTAGGTAATTCATCAATCATGAATACTCCATGAAACTGTTTAATTTTTAATTGCTTAACAAATATATAAAAATTACTTAATGGATTAGGATATGAATCAAATACTTTTTCCTATTTTCTTTACCTCCCTTCCTTTCTTTTCCTTTGGTAAATTATACCGTTTTTGGTCTCCTGATTCTTCATCAGCTTTTTTCTTGTTTATTACTGCATTTGCAACAGCAGCTGCCCTGCCAGCTAATGAACCTATAGTAGTTAAGATGTGGTAATACAGCTGATAGTAATGGAAGGAATCCAATTTCACGTTTTCTTAATCCTGAACCTTCTTCCTTTTTTGATAGATATTCACCGCTTTTTTTCGCAAGAAGTGTGCTTAATGTTATGAATAAATTACCACCTTTAGCTGTTATTATCTTGAAGGAGATATCAAGGTGGTAAGGTAATGACCACGGTTCTCTCTTCTAATCATCAATACTTCTATTACACGACAAACGTACAGGTCGAAGGCTAGGCCGGAACTCCGCTCCCAGAAGTATACGAAACAAAGATCCACTCGGAGACATAATACACATATGATGTTCTGGCCTACTGATCCGTGGATCGACGCCACATAGCCCCCCCCCCCCCCTATAGTATGGAGTACGAACCGGAAGGTGGGGTGGTTGGCGAGAGTTTAAGTGGTTACAGTGAGTTCCTCCTCATCTAACGGCATGGGCCATGTGGGAGGAGAGTGTAGAGAAAATCCTGGAATGCCGATGCTGAAGTCTTGAAGTGATGTCGACAGTCGTAGTCATCGGCTGTTGCGGGAATCTAATGATCACCTTTCCACTTGGCCTAACGTAAGCATGTAGGTTGCCACACGTAGCACTTCGAGAGATTTTGAAACGTTTCACTACACGTTGTGACACACCACCTAACAAGTCACACGAATCGTCACACACAAGCAGCATTAATGCGGTGTCACCACTAACGACGGCAGATAAACCACAAATGTCATTAGGATGAATGTCGGTTCAGAGCTCGTAAGTGGCGCCTGCTAATGGAGAGGTATGCTGAGCCGATGGGGTAGGGAAACTGTAGCACAGTGAGGGCGGTGTGCTGCGAGTAGAGGAGTGAGTGTCAGACGGTGAGGTCTTAGTGGGCGTGGCAGAAACCTGCGGGCTGCACCGGTTAGAAGAGCGGCGCGGTGTGCTGTCGCACAAAGATGGAACTGTTATATTACAGCCCTGGGAGCAGCGGCCTCTGCTATGGGAGCCGGGAGGCGGAAAACACCAGAATGAGTGTGGGCTCATTGACGGTGCTGGTGTAGGCGTGAGTTTACTCGAATCATGAGCAGAGGGAGAAGGCCGATGGTGGCCAGAGAGCATGGTGTCTTCAACAGTGGGTGAGGTAGGGGAAAACTCGACGCAAGCAGGTTTAACCCTGTTGAGGGAGACAGTAGTTACTGAGCCCTTAATTATTATGTCCATTGTGTTACTGGTTTGTTAGACGACTCTGTACGGGCCTGTGTAAGGGGGCTGTAATGGGGCTTTTACAGTTTCATTGCAAAGGAACACAAATTCGCAAGTGTCGAGCGCCTTGGGAACATATGCGTGCAGGGGAGTGTGGCTGGAAGGGGGCGGGGGTAGGGTTGTCATACACCACGGATTTCACGGATAGTCCGCGATTTTAGGGTAAATGAAAACGTCTGGGCCAAAAAGGCAAATGTCCGCGATATTTGCTGGATTTGAAGTCAACTTCCAGTAATTTCAAAAATTGCTGTCAAAGAAGCATCAATATGTTATCCCTTTGCCTTCACATTATATAAAATCCAAACAGAACAGATCGGCTTTCGAGATATGGAAACAATGGGCAGTCAGGCTCAGGCGTACGGTACATCCTCTTCGATTTGCGAGATTGCGAGTTGTCGATACAGTGGGCGGTCAGTCATCTCTGGCAATGAAGAGCTTGTTGAATGCTCGCATGGTTTGTTGTGCTTGCGATTTCGTTGTGTTATATTGTATTAAATAGTTGTTATTATTTGCCTGGTGGTTTAATAATGTCGGCTAGATGGAAGGTTAAGTACAGGGAGGAATATACTAAACAGTTTCCAAGTATAAAGCGAGGAAGAACTGAATACGAAGCTTTATGCAAAATTTGCGGGTGAGTAACATTACGATTATACACAGACCCATTGAAATCGTTGTTTTCCTAGAAAAATTATTCTATTATACGTTTTTCCTCTTCACAGTTCCTACATTTGAATCAGTAATGGAGGTAGGTGTGATATTAACGACCACGTGACCGAGCGAGGTGGCGCAGTGGTTAAACACTGGACTCGCATTTGGGAGGACGACGGTTCAATCCCACGTCCAGCTATCCTGATTTAGGTTTTCCGTAATTTCCCTAAATCGCTCCAGGCAAATGCAGGGATGGTTCCTTTCAAAGGGCACAGCCGACTTCCTTCCCCATAATTCCCTAATCTGATGAGACCAATGACCTCGCTGTCTGGTCTCCTTCCCCAAAACAACCCAACCCCAACGACCACGTGCAATCGAAAAAGCATAAGACGGCAGTGGGTTCATCATCTTCCAAACAGCTCACCAGCTTTTCCAAAACACAGACAGATGGTAATAAAGTAGCTGCAGCAAAGCTGCATTTGCATTTCACTGTGTCAAGCACAATCATTCATACAACTCAAGTTCTTTTCCCTCATGAATTCTCAGTGGACAGAAGAAAGGAATAGGTTAACAGTAAAATCAGTTAATGCAATGATGCAAATACAGTACAATATGAAAAATGTAAGTTGCAGTGAATTTCATAAACTGATTGAGAACCAGATTAAGTTCCTTTTGTCTATTCAAGGTTCTGAGAAATACGATTGGTATAAGAAAAGCTCAACTGATGACAATAGAACTTCATGTACTGAATAATGTAATGCATATTCTTATTTTTTGTAATAAATGCTTTCTTAATGAAACAGTCCTTCCTAAACTCTGGATCATTAATTAAATGCACATTTCCCTTAGCTTATGGGCATGAGGACTCCTTATTCCTCTTATTTCCTTCAATCGGCTACGGTGACCATAAGTTTTGTCCTGGTTTTGGATTCCGAGATTATGGCAACCCTAGGCGAGGGCTGAAGCTTGTTACAATGTAACCTCACCTGTTCTACCAAGGACGGCAGTTTGGACGGTCTGGCGACTGGAGTAGGAGCAACAAGTTCGCCTGACAGTGTAAGGGACTGGCTGTAGACGAACTTGGCCACACAGCCTTCAAGGTCTTCCTTGAAAGTGGTCCACAAACCGAGTAAGACGAATGGCAGGGCTTCCACCCAAAGGAGGCCATGGCAATGTAGGGCCGTCTTAAGTGTCCTATGCCAACGTTCCACGAGGCCGTTGCTTTGGGGGTGGTATGCTGTTCAATGAACTTTCTTGATGCCGCACAGCCTACATAGTTCAGAAAACAAGGCAGACTCAAATTGACGGCCTTGGTCACTCGTCAAGTAAACAGGGCAGCCAAAGAGTGAAATCAAAGTGTCTATGAAGGATCGTGCCACTGATTTGGATGTAATATTGGGTAGAGGGGCACCTTCCACCTAATGAGAGGTTTTGTCAATAATAGATAGCACGCATCTGTAACCCTCGGAGGGGGTGAGGAGGCCCCACCAAGTCGATGTGAACGTGCTGGAAGCGACTGGGTGGAGCGGTGAAGCTGCCTCATGGGGGTGATGTGTGCCACAAAACTTTATTTTGTTGGCACGGAATGCAGGCACGGGCCAGGCTTGGCAGTCGTGGCACATATCACACCAGACGAAGTGATCTGAAATAAGTCTGGTAGAGGCTCTCACACCTGGATGAGCTAGGTTGTGTAATTTGTCAAACACTTGTCTCTGTAAAGGTTTGGGTATGAAGGGATGTAGTGTACCAGTTGATTCGTCACACCAAACCTCGCTTATGACACTGGGAAAGGTGGATCACACAGGTTTGAGTGACGAGCTGTGATCGGAAATAAGGTCCATAGTGTCCGTGTCGACAGACTGCAGCTGAGGCAAGTTAGAGAGGTCTATCAGAGTTGTGAGAGCACAAACACGAGACAAAAAATCTGCGACCACATTATCTGCACCCTTGATGTATCGTATGTCAGAGGTAAATTTCAATATAAAGTCCAAATGACGGAAGCATCTAGGTGGAGGGTCAGTCAGGGGGTTCTTTAGAGCAGCAACCAAAGGTTTATGGTCGGTTAAAATGTAGAAGTCCCTACCCTCAACCTCAGCACGAAAGTGTTTCACCGCCTCGTAAACTGCCAAGAGCTCCCTATCAAAGGCTGAGTACTTTTTATGAGCGCCGTTGAGCTTCTTAGAAAAGTACTGCAAAGGAGAGGTAATATCTCCGACGGTTTGGCTGAGGACAGCACCTACTGTGGTATCACTGGCATCCATGGTAATAAAAAATGTAGTGTCCAGATGCGGGTGGGCAACAGTCACTGCGTTTGCTAGTAGGTGCTTCAGTTTGTCAAAAGCTTGTTCCATGGCAGGGGTTCAGGGGACCGGGCGGATACCGGTCGTATTTTTGCCAGCAAGTGCGTCTGTTACGGGAGCCTGAACCTCGGCTGCAGCAGGCAAGTGCTTCCTATAATAGTTAACTGTTCCAATGAACCTGCGTAGCTTCTTAAACGAGTGAGGGCGTGGCAAATCCAAAACAGGTTTGATTTTATCCTCGGGAGGAGTGAGGCCCTTAGCTGACACAATGTAGCCTAAGAATCTTACTGAAGTCTGGTGCAACTGGAGCTTCTTATTATTCAGTTCAACACCAGCAGCAGTAAAAAAAAGTGTGTCTTTAACAATCTGCAAATGTTCCTTGTTCTTTTGCAAAGTAGGACCGAAAATAAGAATGTCATCCAATTAAACGAAACATAAATCCAGATGAAACAACACCTTGTTTATGAATCTCTGCCAAGTTTGTGCAGCGTTGCGGGGGCCAAAGGAACTGGAAAAGGCCTAAAGGTGTTGTAACAGCTGTCTTTTCAATATCCTCTGGTGCCATCGGAATATGATGATAGGCCCTCCTACAGTCCACCACCGAGAAATATTTGGCGGCTGCAAGAGCATGGTTAAAATCCATGGCTTTAGGAACACGGTACTTGTCTATGATAGTATGAGAGTTCAACTTAGTATAGTCGCCAACCATACACCAGGTGCCGTCGCTTTTTATGACAAAATGGATAGGCGAGGCCCAGCGTCCGGCAGATGGTTTGATGATGCTGGCTGTTAAAGAGACCGTCTATTTGTTCGTGAGCCACTTTCTGGCTTGAGATGGCGTGGTCGGCAAGAGATAGGAGGTCCGTCTTGCAAGTGAAGTTTGTGGGGGGTGCTGTCTGTAACCATGGAAACGCACGACGCGGTACATTAAGTGACCGTCTGTGGTATAGTGTGCTCGGCGGCCGCTAGGCTGGGTTGTGGCACGGATGGCGATAGTTTGCATAAGTGCCAACTGTTGAGTGGCTGGGAGTGACAAACAAGTGAGCTACGCAAAACAAGGTTGGTACACTCTTTATTAGTAACCGCTGCTGTCGAGCTTGGTGGCGGTAGTGAGCGCGAATGAACAGCTGATGACAGTAAATCAAAAACATAAAAACATTAACCAGCGCCTGGGAAGTTTGCTGCCCAAGCAAGGAGGGGGATGAATGTGCACTCGAATTAACACAGAGCTGGCGGGAGCGCGGACACTGTACAGTTTATGTGGCACACGGTCACAAATGCACTCCGGCGCGAGAGCACTGTAGTGGCACCGACTAACCTTTGTGCCGAAGATAACTCGTTACTTAAGTCGTTGAGGCGACGGCGTAGCTGAAGTTGTTCCAAGCGCAGGCGTGTAGACTCGACACGCTCCGTGAGCCACTTATTGGTCCATGACAAGAGCTTGGTGGAGGGGTTATTACACATCCTAGCCAGGTGGACCTGTTTAGCAGTACTATTGACACTCAACGAAGTACACGGGGTGTGTTCTTGCATGGGGTGATAGAACACTGTATTCTTGACGAGGTCAGGAGACAGTTTGTGGTGTCGTAGAAAGTCGGTGCCCAAAATGGGATCGTCGATGTCAGCCATCAGGAAGGGCCACTTCACGTTGCACTCAGGCGAGAGTGACACTGCGTATGAAGTAGAATCTAAGCATGACAAACTAGATGAGTTCGCAGCACGTAGGACAGTTTTGCGTAGTCGGATCTTTTAGGTAGAAAGACGAGATGAAAGTAGGGAAACATCTGCACCCATGTGGATGAGAAAATTTGTGCCAGTGTTCAAGTCGCGAATGTAGGCTCATCCACTTGAAGCATTAGTGTTGGACACAGAATGGAGCGTGGGACGGCGCTCTTTGTTTACGTCGCAGGAGGTGGCGCCGCTGCCTACCTGTGGTTGAAGTTTGGGTAGGAGCACGGTGGTTTACAATTGCGTGCTTGTTTCCCGAATTTTGCATGGAAGAAACAGTATTTATGGACGGACGTCTGCTCCTGTGAGTGGTCAGACGGCGGCGGCCCAGAATCTTCCACGGAGTCAGATGTGCTCTTGTTGTGCGGACGTAAAGGTGCTGCTAGTGTGCCGAGCTAGACAGGCTTAGGTTTAGTGGGACATCCACGTTGGAGCCCTGGTTGTGGTTTGGAAACTGGCGTAGCTGCCGGACTGCTGAGCATGGCGTTCACGTAGTAGAGTGGAGTAAGCTCAGTCAGCGGCTCACAAGCATTCGCTATTTGGTCCATCTTTGTAGGCGGAGATGGCCGTTTGGACAGACAGAGGCAGCTTTTCCGTCTAAATCTGGCATGTCACATTCACTGATGAGAAGTCGAAGGCATCGCCACAGCTGGGATGGAGATCTGTCGTGGAGGCGTTCTTCATAGATGAGCTGTCGAACGTATTCTCTTCTTGTCTTGGAGACACGTTCCAGTATTGCTTGTTTAGCCGTAGTGTATATCTCGTTCGGAGGAGGTTACTTAACCAGGTTATAAATTGACACGGTCGTGGAGGTGTTTCATGAGGCATGTGGAACGGGCATTGTCATCTAGTGCACAGACACTGAAAGTTTGCTCGACCAGGTTGAACCAGAATTCCGGGTGGGTAGGTTTGAATGCCGGAAGTTTCGGTAGATTCGATGAACTGGTTGTCAAAGAATGCGGGCAGCCACTCGCGGACACAAGAGTAGGCAAGTCAAAGTTAACTCTGCATTGTGAGGGCGGTAGAGAGGAAGCAGATGTGCCGGCTGTGTTCATAGTAGCTGGAGGGGAAGCGAAATCCATTAGCAGGAAGCCCGGCGTGGAGTGAAGCGGGACCGGTTGTTGCGGCGGAAGATCAAAGTGGTCATGGCAGTTGCTCGACAGGTTATTATGCAATTGGTCCTCCACATCTGCAGCGAAATTGTCCATCACAGAGTCACTGATGTGCTTGGTGGAACCTGACGTGCTCAAATTACTGCACTGTGAACAATCGGAGTAACAGGCTGGCGAACGTCATTCACGTAGTGTGCAACTGGCACAGAGCAATACACACGTGGGGCTTGCACATTCAAAAAGGCACCCTGTTGTGGCACATTATGAAAACTATGCTCCCCACTATTTACAGTACTTGCATTAAAGTTCGGTGTCAGTGTGTAGTGGTTTCTTCTCCAGTACTTGCATTAAAGTTCGGTGTCAGTGTGTAGTGGTTTCTTCTACTGCTGTGCAGCGAAAACTGAAGCACTTTGGGGCTAACTAAGCCGGAGTCGGAGAACGCTGGCGTCATGTTCAAAACCACTGCCCTGACGAGGTCCCTGGGTTCTCGAGGCTATAGGACTGTGGAAATTCACGTCGGCAACCGACTACAGCTGGCGCGCTTGAATTTAGTTCCTGTTGCTGGTAAAAAGCAGGCGGCAGTGGCTTGTTGTAAAGGCCATTGTGTAGCGGACAAAGGTCCACTCGGAATGCGGAAGCCAGCGCGGTAGTCACTTCGTACTTGGCTCGATGGATTATTCGAACTTCGGGGTCACCACTGAAGGAGATATCAAGGTGGTAAGGTAAGGACCACAGTTCTCTCTTCTTATCATCAATACTTTTATTACACAACAAATGTACAGGTCAAAGCCTAGGCCGGAACTGAGCTCATGGAAGTATAAAAAACAAAGAGCCCCTCAAAGGCATGATACACATATGATGTTCTGGCCTATCTATCAGTGGATCGACGCCACAATTTTTTTTCTCTCTTTTGTGTATCAGTTAAAAATAAATAAATACTATCGAGTACAATATTTGCTTTAACTTTAATTCCTGTTGCGTTAGCTTTGCCACTCGATAGCAAAGGATAATCAATACAGAACTCATTCATTTATAGAGATAAAAACTTATATGGATTAATGTTTTTACAACCATCAACCATTTTTTTTAGTTCAATACGCACACCTAATTTTCGTTTTCTATACATTATTACTCCATCTGCAATACAGATAAGGCCGGGCGCATTGGCCGAGCGGTTCTAGGCGCTACAGTCTGGAACCGCGCAACCACTACAGTCACAGGTTCGAATCCTGCCTCTGGCATGGATGTGTGTGATGTTCTTAGGTTAGCTAGGTTTAAGTTGTTCTAAGTTCTAGGGGACTGATGACCTCATAAGTTAAGTCCCATAGTGCTCAGAGCCAATACAGCTAATTTTTCTTCAAGTGTGGCATCACTTGCAAGCATTCTTTCTTTTGCAGCTAATTGAATTTCTTTATCTGCTTGGCAATATCATGTTTTTTACAAGCTTCATCTAATGGATTAATTCCTTTATCACCTCTAGATAACCTTCCTTCTAGATTTGTTCCAGAACCGCAGTAATTGTAACCATGAAGATGTGTTTCAAATGGTAATTTATTAATCAAAGTGTTTAGTACTTTTCCATATTTTTCACTTTCTCCCAACGTCTGTTTTAAATTATTCAAGAATCTTATCAAACACGGAATTCCTTTTGGATTATGGATTACGAAATCACTATATTTATTTGTTAACATCTGATTATTTTTACTGCAAGCTATTTCTTCTCCATGAATTACTGCTAATTTGTTGATTAAATCTCTAACATCTTTACTTCAAACATATTCAACTGATTTTTCTGTATATTTCTTTATTAAAACTACACCAACTTATTCATCTGAACTTGAGTCAGAATAAACTATCTTTCCTCTTCTTAAGTTTGGGAAATAGCCATCAACGATTTGTTTTATCATCTCTTTATATTTTTTACCTCTACTTGATGTTATTTTACGTGGATTATTATCAGAATATAATGCACCTGAATTACTTTATTACTATATCTTCCTCGTTTACCAGCCATGGCTGGACAGACTGAGTCACAAATACAATGTTTATCAACTTACATTTATATAACACCATATACAGAATTTATATTACAAATAAAAGAAAATATTTATGCAGTGCATAAAAACACATAGAACATAGAGAAAATGAAGTATAACTAGACAGGAAAGTAAAACTTCATAGCAGCAAATGAAAATACCATAAAGCAAAATGTTTGCAGGACCATGTAGATCACACACATAAAGTTTCATTTTGGCAAAATATGTACTTTAAGTAAAACACAAAATTAAATGTGCAGTTAACCGAGAACATAAAAAGAAGATTAAATTTAGGCAAAATTATATATAAATCATAACAATATTTATTACTTTGTCCATTCACTAGAACCGCTGCTGAAAAACTCTTCCAAGGAATATAGTGGATGTTGTTTCAAGTCATGAGCAATTTTTTCTGAAATTATTCAGGTGGCAGGGATTTCACTTCTGGAGGCAGTTGATTGTACATTTTTAGGGCGACTGTTGGAAAGCTGTCTTGTGTACTTGATAGGCGACACCTTGGCAGTTCAGTGTTCCTCTTACAGCGAGTGTCATGATTATGTATTTCTTGTCTTATGCTAAAATTCCTTTGATTTTCTTTTATGTAAATGAGGCAGAAAAACACATACTGGCTAAAAACAGTCATTATGCCTAGCCTGGTGAAAATAGGCTTACAGTGGTCCAGTCTTTTGCTAGAGGATATGATCCTGATGGCTTTTTTTTGTAATAGCAACACATCTTTGCTGCCTGAGGAGTGTCCCCACAACAACAGTCCATAGCTAATGTGGTTGTGGAAGAGTGCATGGTAGACTATTGTGAGACACTCGTCAGTTATTACTCTCTTCAGCATCCTCAGGAGGTATATCACACGAGAAATTTTGGTGCATATGTATGCAGTGTGATCATTCATGGAGAGTTTGTTGTCAATCTTGAAGCCCAGTAGTCTGACAGTCTCCATGTTTTCTTGGTCTTCAATGTTGGTTAGACTGCATATCAAATGTTGGGTTTTTTCTTCATTTCCCACTCCCAGGTTCACGGGTTCGATTCCCGGCGGGGTCAGGGCTTTTCTCTGCCTTGTTATGACTGGGTGTTGTGTGATGTCCTTAGGTTAGTTAGGTTTAAGTAGTTCTAAGTTCTGGGGGACTGATGACCATAGATGTTAAGTCCCATAGAGCTCAGAGCCATTTTTTTCTTCATTGATCTTCATTTTGTTTATTATGAACCATTCTTTTATTTCTTCAAACATCAAATCTGATGCACCAAGAGTTTGGCAATAAGGGTAGTGTCATCTGCAAACTGCAACATTTGACTATTACAGCTCATATCATTGACATATATGAGGGATAGGAGAGGACCTAAGACTGATCCTTTGGGCACTCCATGTTCCAGTTTTTGTTCAAGAGAAGTTGCTCCGTGCACTGATACTCCCTACTTTCCGTTTTCCAAATAAGATTGGAGTGTTGATAGAACAAAATCTACAACACCATAGCATCTTAACTTGGCTATTAGTATTGTGTGTGAGATGCAGTCAAAGGCCTTGCTGAGGTCACAGAGTGTCAGCGCCACTCTCTCTCTCTCTCTCTCTCTTCAAAACTATGTCGAATTGTTTTTAATAAGTCTAATGTGGCTGTCACTGTTGATCTCCCTTTGCGGAATCTGTGCTGTGTGTTTCGGAATAAGTTGTTTTCCTCAAAGTAATTCAGTACCTGGCAGTGCATCACAGACTCAGTAACTATGGATAGCACTGGTACCACTGAGATTGGTCTGAAGCTGGACACCTCGCATGGATCCCCCTTCTTATATATTGGTACTGTGCGCGCCAGTTTAAGGAAGTCTGGGAAGACACCAGAAGACAGACATTTGTTTATTGCTATGGCTAGTGGCTGAGCTAATTCTGCAATAATTTTCTTTAGCAGTGTGCAGGACATGCCATAGATGTCTACACTTTCTGAGTGTTTGTAGGAGTTCACAATTTTTATCATGTCTTCAGGGTGTACTTCCTACCAGTTTTGAATACTGCAATTGTCTGCAGTTCTTACGTTTGCAGTCGGATCTAGGTCAGAGTGTGTAATTTCACTCACTGTCTTTTCCACTATTCTGACAAAATATTCATTGAAGTCATCAGGGCTACATGAATTTAAGCAGGAGGTAGTCTTCTTTCTGTTCTCATTTACAAGATTCCAGGCAGCTTTACAAGGATTTTGGGCCTCTTTAATGTATGTATCATTATATTTCTTTTTTACTCCCTCTACTGCCTTCCTATAAGCTTTTTTGGCTTTTAGGTACTTGCGGTGAAGTAATTCTTTAATTGGAATGTCTAAAGCTGATTGCACATTGTTACAATACATTTCAATTTATTGAGCTCAGGGGTGTACCATTGTTTCACATTGATAACTTTCTGCCTGCCTTTTGATTTGTCCACACGATTCTTCACAGGTCTTACCAGAAACATGGCATCAAATATCGCTTCTAAGATTTGGAACAGAAATAAGAAAGAATCACTGCCTACTAACTCTGCAATTTTCTGCTGCCAGTTTACACAAGACAGAGCTGCATTGAGATCATTTAGTCTCTCTTCTTTAACAAATCTTCTTTTGAATGTGTGGTTTGAATGCCATATGCTTATCTGCAGTTTGCTCCTCATACTGGTTTCCATTACTAGTGCACAGTGATCTGCTATCATAAGTTCAACTACACTGAGTTTATAATCCCAGATGTTGAGGTTGGTGATTATGGTGTCCAGGCAT
Source organism: Schistocerca piceifrons (assembly GCF_021461385.2). Lineage (NCBI taxonomy): Eukaryota > Metazoa > Arthropoda > Insecta > Orthoptera > Acrididae > Schistocerca > Schistocerca piceifrons. Next base: position 545,748,523 of record NC_060144.1, read on the forward strand.
GCACCACCCCCTGTTGGGAGCATATTTGGAATAAACAATCCATAACTGGTAATTAATCTCATAAAGACCCTGTCTCTGGCATCTCCATCACCTACGTGTATGTTAAAATCTCCACGCAGTACGATTTTTTACTTTAGGCGTGTTAGGTAACACCAACAGTTCTCCATATGTCCAATAATATTTCTCAAAGTTATCATCTGGTGAATCGTACATAGCAACAACAACTAAATCAATATTTGTTAATAACAGTGCGGCTAATTCAAGATCAAACTCCACACAAAAACTGCTTAAATCAATTTGCTTGATGCTATGATATCTATGGCCATACACAGAGACCCCATCGTGGGTTGCAGTTCTTCAAAACCAAGCACTGAGCATGTCTAAGTATTCAACAGATTTATAGAAATCACCTTCTGCTTCAGCTAGCCAGTGTTCACAAATACATAAAACATCTGGTTTAATTTCTTCTATAAAAAATGATAGGCGATCCATTTTGGTTCTTATGCACTGCACATTTACACTTGCAATGATTATAGGCATATTGTTTTCAGTACTAGCAACATTCTTGTACAGTGATCCTTGTTTTTAACTTCATAATATATTTTATTGGCATAATGGTTGGTCTCCGGAACAAAAAACGCTTAATTACAACATTTTTGGGCCATACAGCAGTGTCCATTATCTTTTCTTTTAGATGAAAGTCTACACCAATCTTAAAACTACTATTTACACCCTTAGATTCCAATTTTTCTACGTGAAAGTTGCTATGACCTGGTAGGATTTTCTTCAAAAAGCTAATTACGTTTTCTGCTGTCGTTCCACTTTTCACCTTTCCTAAATGAAACCATGCTCTCTTTTCCCCATACAGCAGTCCTTGGTCATCACCAGAGCCTATTATTTTAGTTTTCCTGTCACTAACACTTGAATTTCCGACTACTGAGATGGCATTGGTTGGAGGAGTTGATCTGATAGTCACTGTCTGTGGCAGTTTGCATGGTATAGCTGTATTTAGCGCTGTGTTATTTGTCTGTTGCTGTTCAGAAGTTGTTGGGGTTTTCTTGTCCCTATGGTGAACACTTCTTTTCCTAGAACTTACTACATGCCACTCTGTATTGGGTGAGAGTTTATTTTCTGAGGAATCTGCAGAGTTGTAGAGACTATTTTCGTCTTTATTAACGCCAGATCCTTTTTTGTTGACCGATACATTGTTTACATGAAAACACTCGTTTGATTCCATGATATCAGTTTGATTACAATTTACGGTTGGAGTTTTTCCGTCTGGAATGATCTGTTTTCCTTTTTGTAGTAAGGGATTTGAACAGTTTCTGTCACTACTTACATTATTACAGCATAGATCAGCGCCGTTTTCTCGATCACCGACTGTTGTTTAGGATGTGTGAGTCGGGTTGCACAGCACATTAACCACAATATGGTTCATGTTTATCTGCCGCCAAATCCGTTTTTTTACCGTTTGCAGTACCAATGTTTTCCCGCACAACTTCACTTACTTTGCTATAACCACTTTCCAAGGAGCCAGCACCGTTTACAAGTAGTTTTTCACATATGCTCAAGTTATATTTTGGAGACTGCAATTCTTCAATCTTAGAATTAGCTCTGATAATTGTATCCAGCTTTTTATTCATTGGTAGGTTATCTTCCGATATTTTATTTGTTAACTTGAGTATATTTTGCAAGTATTCTAATAATTTTACGTCACAGTTCACTTCAATATCACTTTTGTGTTTCTGCGCTTCAGGTTCATGTAAATTTTCGCTACTTAACCTCTTTTAGCAGGAAACACAGTGAAACTTAATTCGGTCTTTAGAACACGCTACTGTACGAGCTTCACTGTTACTAACGCCTACACACTCGTTGTGAAAGGATTTATTACACCATAATCCACAAACTAGTACTATATCTGTCGTTTTAATAATTTTTTTGCATGCTTCACATGATTGAACACCATCACTTGCCGTCATCTTGCATTGCTGTTTTGGTAGCTTCCTGGCATAATTAGATAAATTAATATCCTCCAATTTTTTTAACAATTCTGTCTATAATAAAGTTTTTTTTTAGTTAAAAGATTCATTAATAAATGTGTAGCTTCATATTGTTAAAGGCCTATAATTATTTATCATAATTGAAATTAACTAGTCAGTTACCAACATATTTAAATTCACCAACAGGTCTTAATCTAAAAGTTGTACCTTCACAGTTGTTGATATAACTTAAGTTCATTCACTTATATTCATTTTTAACATCTCTCCTTTTTTTTTTTTAACTGCACCTTCAGTTTGAGCTATCTTTTTCTTTCTTCTTCATACTTGTGTATCTAACTCACTTAATGTATAGCCATATTTACCAACATCATCATCAGACCAACTGAGTAGTTGTCCAATTGGTGATAAATCTCCAAAATCTTCTGTATGACAAGAATAAGCGAATCATTTTTCAAACTCTCTATTTTCTTCAATGACTTTTAATACATTATCTCCTGATACTTCGATTCCTTGTTCACTTGTTCAGCAGCATCAATGACTCGATCTTTTTTATATTTTCATAATCTGATCTTGGTTGTTTTTTCTACAGCTTGAATTGTTCTTTCAATTCTTCAGCTTTTTTTCTATTTCGTTTAGCTTGTTTAACAACTTCTGGTTCATGGAAAAACATTGATTATACATTTTTAACATTTGATGTTCATGTTTAACATTTATATTGTAAATAAATCATTAATTTCATGTCTGTATTTAACTTCATTTGTTACCTTGTCATATATATTGTATAAAATCCGAACTGATTATTCCAACATTTCCTACATATTTCTTTAACTTTCTGGGGTAACTCATCATTGAGTAAAAGAGTGTTCATTGCACAAATACGTGTAATCAGAATAATTGCTGGAGTTCATCCAAGATCATCCTGCAGACACTTACTTAAAGAGCTAGAGATCTTCACTGTAGCCTCACAATATATATATTCACTTATGAAATTTCTTATTAACAATCTGAACGAAATCAAAAGTAATAGCAGTGTACATGGTTACAACACTAGGAGAAAGGATGATCTTCACAACTCAAGGTTAAATCTAACTTTGGCTCAAAAGGGGGTAAATTATGCTGCCACAAAAGTCTTTGGTCACTTACTTAATAGCATCAAAAGTCTGACGGAATGCCATATAGCATTTAAAAGGAAATTAAAAGAATTTCTTAATGGCAACTCCTTCTACTCATTAGATGAATTTTTGGATGTCGTAAGTGGGTAATTTCCCCAACGCCCACCAAAAAAATAAATAAATAAAAATAAAATAAAAAAAGCAAAATAATTAAAAATATTGTCATGTAATATTTTGTGTAATGTAATATCTTGTATAGACACCTTTTATTAACCTGACATATTCCACATCATTACCAAGTGTCGTATTCATGATCTATGGAACAAGTACTAATCTAATCTAATCTGATCATCAAATTTTAAATCACCTCCAACAAACTCATGATCTATATGATTTAAATTTGTGTCAT